>NC_137687.1:17735779-17890779 GCF_963989245.1 Nansenia antarctica | reverse complement strand
TCGTGATGGTCAGAATCAGATAGTAGCGTTGGTCAGAATCAGACGGTAGTGTTGACTCTTGACTCTCCTGGTCCCCACAGCCACGAGGCGGAGCGTCTGGAGCAGGAGGCCCGGGGCCGGCTGGAGAGGCAGAGGATCACGGACCAGGCCGAGGCTGAGAAGGCCCGCAAGGAGTTGCTGGAGCTGGAGGCCCTCAGGTGAGAGAGCCTAACACGCTAATGAACAGTGTTAGCATAACACGCTAATGAACAGTGTTAGCATAACACGCTAATGAACAGTGTTAGCATAACACGCTAATGAACTGTGTTAGCATAACACGCTAATGAACTGTGTTAGCACAATACGCTAATGAACCGTGTTAGCATAAGACGCTAATAAACTGTGTTCGCATAAGACGCTAATAAACCATGTTAGCATAACACGCTAATGAACTGTGTTAGCATAAGACGCTAATAAACCATGTTAGCATAAGACGCTAATACACCATGTTGGCATAAGACACTAATAAACCATGTTAGCACTTTCTGGGATAGAAACACTAATGATACTACTGTACTGATGCTAAACCTTGCACTACACACAATCATATATATCACATATCATTAGCCATATTGGGTCAATTTAGCATTTCCTGGGCTGGGTATGGTACTGGGTAGGGTAGGCCTACCCAGCCCAGGAAATGCTAAATCAATTATTAAAACAAAATAATAATAATTATAATATAAGAATAATAATTAATATTAATATAATAATAATAATAATAATAATAATAATAAAATGAAACAGTTATTCCAATCTTCTGTTGAGTTAACGGGATAGTGTTAAAGCTATTGTATGTTGTATGGAAAAATCATTGTGTTGTCACAAGCAGGCTGAATGCTATCCCCAAGCTTTGCCATCGCTAAAGACGTTCGCTCAGAGTTGATGCTAATCCTCCAATGTCAGAGTCCAGCAGTAGAGCCAGCGTTTACATTACTGTATGGAACCTTCCCACCTCTGGGAGACCTGAGCCAAGATGGATCCCCTAAATACACATGGATATTGTTAAGAAATGACCTGATTGTTTAGACATGGCCACCCCCCCAGGAACAAGGTTTGTTGCACGTCAAACTGAGGACTGTGCGGTTTAATGAGAAGGAATTGATTAGCCATACATTCAGAGGGGTAGTGGTGGTCTAGTGCAGGGGTCGGCAATTAGGTTTGGCTTCGGGCCAAAAAAATGTTTAGCCACTAGATGGCGGGCCCGAACATAATCAAAGGATAATTTAAGTAATTGATTGTTAAAAAATGTGACACGTTCTAATGCTTTGACTTTTCTTTCGAGAAATGTACACATCGCTAGTCAACTAACACAGCTTGTTTTGTGAGCCTGCTAACAATGTAAAGTAGTGTTATAATTAACCATTTCATTGCAGTATTAGGCTTGACTAGTGAGTTTGTGTTGTGATTCTCAACAACGTTGAAACGTAGTTTCACCCTTTTCCATAGTTTTGAATAATAAATGTGTGGACTGACGGTGTATCGCAGCCTAACTTATTCTAATAATTATTTAACATACTTTTATTCTGAATGATTCCCCCCTCCTCCAGACAAGGTCACATTATTTATTATTGGATTGGTTGTTTGCGTGTCGGGTGAAGTTAGCTAAACATTTAACCTGCTAACTAGCAAGAGATACATAATGTCACTCTCCAAAGGTCTAAAGAGGAAAGTTGACAGAAAACAGGGCATTTAAAGAGGAATGGACAGCGAACTATACGTTCATCCTACCTGGTTTCATCAATGCAAAGCCGTTGTGTGAGACTCACATCTTCCGTGCTCACAATGTTCCCTTTCTATACATGCGAGTCGTCCTTTTCCTCAATGAATGTGATAAAGACGCACGAGAGGAATCGATAGATGCATAAAAATAAAAATAAACTGCCTGCGGATTAAAGTGACGTCAATATCACCAGATATCAATCAAATAGTGACCGATGGGAGATGCCTTTTTTCACATTAAGTGAGTACCAAGCCTGTCGTTATTGTATTTAATAACCTAATTGTATGTTGTATATTTTGAATGAATGGCTTATGGCTCATTGTACTTATTATCCCTAATAGCGCGTTTGCTCTGTCGTTTCAGGAGCATAGGCCTACCACCACTTTTGCGCCGATTTTGTTGTCAATGTTTTTCAGAAAATTAAACAGAATTTGCTGTGTTACTGTTCATTATGTGTGTTGCAGTCACATACGTAAACATTACGTTTGAATGATTTAATGAGCTGATGTTATTTTTTTCAAACCACACACCACACACAAACCAGCTCCTTACCTTCTTGTGATTTTATGCATCTATGCTTTTTCTAAAATGTGTTTTCTTTTTCCTTTCCTAACACCAGGGGAGCCACCCCTCCTAAATTTCGTTGTTTGGTACCTGTACTGTAGCAATGACAAATAAAGTCCATTCCATTCCATTCCATTCCATTCCATGTTGGCTATTTCAGCACCACGCCTTGTCCACCTACTTATGATTCACTCTGAGGGGTTCAGCGTCAGTGCGCTTCGGTGCTGCCTGATTGTCTGTCCCTGTCATTCACTCTCAACATGAATAAAAGTACAATAAGCATTATTCAGGTGGTGGTAGATTCTCTATTCGGACATTATAGGCGCGGTGTGGGACTGTCGGTCCGATATTGTAAAAATAAATAAATAAATAAGTGGATTCTCAAAATAATCTGCTGGGCCAAATATTATTGGTGACGGGCCAGCAATGGCCCACGGGCCGCCTATTGCCGACCCCTGGTCTAGTGGATAGTGAGTTGGACTTGTGATCGGAAGGTTGTGAGTTCAAATCCCATCTGAAACCACACCACCACTAGTGTGCCCTTGAGTAAGGCACTTAGCCCTCAGTTACTCTAGGGGGAATGTCCCTGTAATTCGTAATTGTAAGTCGCTTTGGATTAAAAGCGTCTGCTAAATGTCAAAATTAAAGTTAAATTAAATTAAATTCATCTTCATCATTCTTTCACCATGAACCATACATTCTAACACTCAAGCCAAAAAATAGTAAAGAACTAGCAAACAAGCTCTGTAATGTATCTTGAATGATTGTAGTATGGGAAAACGGTCCTTTTGGAGTTAAGGCGTTGAGGAAAAAAAACAAAAAAAAAAACATTCTTCCTTCCTCTAGCATTGTTGACTGCCGATGGCCCCTGGCCCCGAGCATCGATTACTTTTACGATGACTGATGGATCGATGATTCACCTACTTTGACAGATGTATTGTATCGAGCATTCCAAACCGTGGCTCCCAAACTTTAGAATGCTCTTCCCTTGGACCTTAGATCAGCGGTCTCGGTCTCTGCTTTTAAAAAACAGCTAAAGACTGTCCTGTATAGACAGGACATAGGCTAACCCCAAAGGGCTGTCTTTCTGTGTCCTATTGATATTGTTGTACACTTGTTATTTGTTACTTGTTCTTCTTTCACTTGTTTACCTATTTTAACCTGCTATAACTTTTGCTCTTTTATTATGTTCTTGTATATGTATAAGCACTTTGTGACCCCTGGTCTGGGATAGGCGCTATAGAATTACATTTTACTTACTTACTTACTTGTAAGTCGCTTTGGATAAATGGCTAAAAATGTCTTGCAGTGCGGCGGTGGAGAGCACGGGCGCGGCCAAGGCGGAGGCCCAGTCCAGGGCAGAGGCCGCCCGCATCCAGGGAGAGGCAGCCGTCAACGAGGCCAAGCTGAAGGCCGAGGCCCAGAGGATCGAGGCGGTGCGTAGGAACATCACCTGGCCATAGCCGTGTGGATGGGTGGGGTGGGGTGGTGTGTGTGTGTGTGTGCACGCTATAGTGTAGAGGTGTGTGTGTCTGTGCGTGCGCTATAGTGTAGAGGTGTGTGTGCTCTATGTGCTATAGTGTAGAGGTGTGTGTGTGCTGTAGTGTAGAGGTACGACTGTGTGTGTGTGTGTGTGTGTGTGTGTGTGTGCGCGCGCGCTGTAGTATAGAGGTACATCTGTCGTGTGTGTGTGTGTGTGCTGTAGTGTAGAGGTACGTCTGTGTGTGTGTGTGCTATAGTGTAGAGGTACGTCTGTGTGGGGAGGGTCCGTGGGTCCTCTGTGGCTCAGTTGGTAGAGCACGGCGCTAACAACTCTTTAGGTTGTGGGTTCGATTCCCGCTGGGACCATATATACTGAAAATGTATGCACTCATTGCAATGTAAGTAGTTTTGGATAACGGCTAGCTAAAGGGACAGCTTTGTATAACGGCTAGCTAAAGGGACAGCTTTGTATAACGGCTAGCTAAAGGGGTAGCTTTGGATAACAGCTAGCTAAAGGGACAGCTTTGTATAACGGCTAGCTAGGCATCATCTAAATGGCATCTATCACATAGGACGGGGAGCTGCAGCGTCTGGCGAAGGCGCGGGAACAAGAGCTGTCCTATAAGAAGGAGATGGACCGCCTGGAGATCGAGAAACAGGAAAAGATTGTGGGCATCGAGAGCAGCCGCTTCAAACAGCTGGTGGAGAACCTGGGCAGCGACACCATCAAGGAGATGGCCAGGGCAGGGCCGGAGCTGCAGGTAACACACCTGTCCCATACCGGATATTATATGTCACACATTTTAGTGTTTTAGGTCCTCATGTCGGGATCCGATGTAACGATCGCGACTTTTCTTTTTGAAAAATTTGAATACGTTTCCGCGTTGTTGAAAATCAACGACACATCGCTCGTCAACTAATCAGTTCACTAGATAGCAGTGGGGATTACTCACCGGATCCATTGCGTTGCAGTGTTTTGGCTTGACTAGCGAGTTTGTGTTGTGATTCTCGACACCGTTGAAAATGTAGTACTGTGTTTCAAAAGAAAAGTCAGAACATTTGGATTGGTTGCCGACATGCGGACCAAACGATCAGACTGTCACATATCGTACGTAGTCAACATTTATCATACTATACGCGTCATTCCATAGACTAGGGTGGCAATGAAAGTATTGTGAGTAGAAAACTGGGCTGTTACAAAGACGTTATTTATATTTAACTTTAAAAAAAGATTCTATGTGATTGCATTGAAATGTAGTGTGACAGCATATCCTGTGAGGGAGAGGAGTACAGGATATTTCAAACGCTTGTTACATCCTTGTGTTGGCTTGGGGCCTTCACATATTGAACAAAAATCGTGTTACAAAACTTCGTCTTTCCCTTGATATTTCAGTTATTCATCAGTGTACATTATTATACCTAATGTAGGTATGTTACAAAAAATGTAAACTCTTCCAAAATGAAACCAAGCCCAACATCCAGCCTAAAAGGGCTTGAAAAAAGAAAAAGAAAAACACAAAGATCGTCCAAATCGGTTAAGAAATAAGAAAGTTCTGCCAATATTAGTTCAGTAAAAAGTGCATGATTTTGTCCCCTGTTTTCAATGTAAATGGTCTAAAAACTGTGATCTTCACCCAAGAATAGGATATTTTTTTTCCTCCTATCATAATGAAACTTAACATAGTGAAAGCAAACATGTATAGAACATGTTTTTGTATTACAAGTTTTTTTTACCAACAAATTTAAATATGCAAATTGAGGTAAATACTCATTAAATATTGGCACTTGACTCAGTGTGCAGCAGCTGTCGGGTCTTCTTGTGCGAGTTTGCACACGAAATTAGTGATGATACTAACATATTTATTAGATTATATCCAGGGGTGCACATAACTGGTGCGCCAGTGCGCATGCGTCGCCAAAATGCATCCTGCGTGGCAGATCAGCCGCATGAACGCGCTCTTGCGCACCAACAGCTGGAAGCGCTGGGAGAGGAATTTACTTCCTCAAAATCCAACTGCTGACTGCTGCATCATTAAGTAACTATTTGCCGTCCCCGACGAGTAATCCATCGCAACAGTCGACCGACGACGACCACGGCGACTCCCCTCACGAAAACATTCGGAAAGTATCGTAAATCGTACTTTCATTCCGCGTATCGCGTATCTTGTATCGCACGGTTATCACGCCGCCACGTGAAAATTCAGTCCCGAACGACTCGGCGCTAAAAGGAAAAACAACACCAAGGGACTTCACGTTTCTTTTCTCTGAAGCTTTCAAACGTTCAGACGTTTGTTTTACAGCTTCGTTATCGCACCTAGACCCCTGACCCAGGGAATATGGTTGGAAATTCTATTAGGAAAAAAATAAAAAATGACTTTGTTGCACAATCTAAATAATGAGCTATTTAAAGTGATAGCCTAACATCCTCTACTAGTGATGCTCCGATCTGATCGGCGCCGATCGGTATCGGCCGATATGGCCTTGATCGGTTTTGATCGGAGTTCTCAAAACGGCCGATCAAACACGACCGATCAGTTTACAAAATGGCGTCGCCAGTCTGGAAATATTACACAGTGTCGGAAAGAGACAACAAATATGCCGTTTGTAATGTCTGCTCAAAAGAAATACCTCGCGGAGGAACGCATGCAAGGTCTTTCAATACCACGAATATCATACGGCATTTGCTGCGTTCGTCGATTCGCTCAGAGAGCGCCGAAGCGCACACTGGGCTCGACGTCATAAAGGGACCGAGTGCTTTGATTGGACGAGAGGCGTTCCACGAGTGCTGGTCAGAGTTCCAGCGCGACTTCACGAGCGTAGTGTAGGTAGTGTGCAGCGACGTCATGTGACCCCGCGAGCAGAAAGTCACTTGGCCCATAGCAACAACTATTAGCGCGTGAGTTTTAGGTCTTCCTCTGTGCACCTTGCACAAGTGTAGATAGCGAGCGACTTTTCAGCAGCAGGACATATTTTAGATGATAAGAGGAACAGGCTGAGTGCCAAAAACGCTGAGATGCTTGTATTTCTCAAGGCTAATCTGTCAGTGATGCTGCTTAATCAGAAGTAAGGTTTGAGTCTGAAATCTCCTTAGGTGCAATGTTTTGTTTTTTTGTTTTATTGATTATTGCTGACTTGCTGTCTTATCTCCTCCTAAATATGACTTGAAACTGACTGACTTGAAACAGTATTTTATATTTGGCTATAGCCTGTTTATGTTGCAGTTTAGTTTGGGTGTGTTTATTGTTCCTCAGGAAAGCTACAGTATACAGTATAAGCTCCAAGTTCTCTAAGAGCCCCTAGTTCCTCTCATTCGAGTGGAATGTTGCACATTTTATGTGACAGTGTACATTTTATTTATTATGATTTTTATTTTCACATTTTATTTGTTTTTCCTGAAGTAAGCTACAGGTGGTTGTGAATTCAATAAAACAGATGGTCGTCAATTCATGATACTTTCTCATCTCCTAATTTCATTTACCGTATTTTCCGCACTATAAGGCGCACCGGATTATAAGGCGCACCTTCAATGAATGGCCTATTTTAGAATTGTTTTCATATACAAGGCGCACCGGATTATAAGGCGCACCGGATTATAAGGCGCACTGTCGTCTTTTTTTTTTTGACTGGGGTTGCGTTATGCATCCACTAGATGGAGCTGTGCTAAAGGGAATGTCAACACAAGTCAAATAAAGTCAAACTTTATTAAGCGTTCTTAAACGTTGTTCAACGTTCAAACGTTGTTCAAACGTTAATGTGCATATTAACAATATTAACAATATTAACAATAACATATTAACAATATTAACAATATCTCCCAAACAATATGTGTGGTGGCCTGGGAAAACCCTTCACATGGTGGCATTTTGACATTTTCATTTTCTTATATTTCCATAAATTAGAAGTTCTCAGCTATTCATAACTGGTTGAATGACCGAGATAGCCCTTTATTTAAAAAAGTTATGAGCATTTTAATGTATCATGTCAAACAAAGTGAAAGGTGATTTCTCCCCCTTTCTCCTCTGGGTCGGGGGAGGAGCCTATGCAGATCGGCCGGTCTCGTTTGTATGCTTGTGATGCGGTGTTAGTCTGCTCGCCTCGTCGGTATGCGAGGGACAGATCCAATTTTGTGTGTCTTCTAGTTAAGATGTTATTACTTTATGCTTATATTGTGAGCATCAGTAAACTGGCAATAACACAGGTGGAAGTATCGTCTCTCCTTTCGCTCATGTGTGCGTGCGTTGCTTAACTGAGAATGAGGAAATGAGGAAATGAGAATGACCTTGTTTCTCTAGCAAACTACCCACCACAAAAACATAAAAATAAGTACTTTCTCTTTTGTTTTCTTAAAATGTTTATTCACCATAATGTAGTATGGAGTTCAAAGTACTAGAATACCACATAATATCAAAATCGCCAAAATCGCGATTTCCATCTATTTTTGCTCTTTGCCACGAACGAACGCCAGCGACATCCGACGGGTTTTCCCAGGCCACCACTCATATAACAAGTTCACTCTTCTCCCAAACGTGGAGGGGAACGTTTCTTTGTCTTTGTAGACCTCAAGCTTCACATTCCAAAGGCATGGGTGTTCTACAATGACATGGAGACAGAGGGATGAGATGTTCATTAATTCAATTCAGTCAAACATTCAAACTTTATTTCAGTAAACACGTAGTAAAAGAAACAGTCTGATACCACTAAATCAAACGTTAGTGCATAACTCAACATTGTTCAGTTATGTATAACACGTAAAGCTCACTTTTTCAGTTCATTCCTCGTCCACGAATCCCTTGAATTATTCTTCTTCAGTGTCCGAATTGAACAGTTGGGTGAGTACGGCATCCATTCAGAGCACATGATAGCATAACAATAGCATAGCATTCGCGGAGATTCCAAAATGGCGGCCGTCGTTTACTGATTACCGTAATGCTGCAAGCGGTGCGGCTTTGTAGTTTACCAGTCGTACTGAAACATTTTATTATTATTAAAAAAAAAATATTGGTCATGTAAATTTTACATTTTGATCCATATATAAGGCGCACCGGATTATAAGGCGCACTGTCGTTTTTTTTTTTTTTTTTTGACTTTTAAGTGCGCCTCATAGTGCGGAAAATACGGTAAATACTTAATATACAATGTCAATGGTGTTAAGAATAATTAAAAACATAAATAATGCTACACAATAAATAGAATGCTTCAATTGCCATTTTCGACGCTGTGATCGGTGATCGGTGATATCGGATCGGCAGATCACTGGTTCCAGTGATCGGTGATCGGTGATCGGCACCAAAAACCCTGATCGGAGCATCTCTATCCTCTACCATGGTTGAAATTGAGGACAGTGATAACAGCAGTCAATACAGCAGTGATGATGATGATTAAGCTTGTAGCATAAATAAATGCTTAGGCTGTAACTTTTTGTTGAAAAGTTGATTTCAGTGTTTACAGAACAGAGCAGTGCTTAAAGAGATGTCAGTTGATTTCATTGCGTTTAAAGAACAGACATTCAGTTAGTGCTTAAAGAGATGTCAGTTGATTTCATTGTGTTTAAAGGAGTCTGACAGACTTTCATGCTTAAAGAGCAGTCATTTGATTTTGCATTTGTTTATTTTGTTTTGCACACAATCATTTGTTCGTTCATCTTTATTTATGAATAAATGTCGTTTTTCTACTATAAGTTATCCATGTATCCCTTTTTTATCCATCCTGTGGGATGGGTCGTGACTCGCGAGCTCGGGGAGCACCAAGCAGCATCCCTAGGTGCTCCTCTGAGCACTGGCCCAAAAAAGTTATGTGCACCCCTGATTATATCCTCTTTTCAATGGAAGGTTACTTTTGATCGATGGAAACTTCTTCCCTGTCGTTCACGAAGATGCGCTTCATCTTTAGGTGGCCGGCAAATGGTGATTTTTTATTTATTTATTTATTTGGTAATGTTGAGGTCACGTCGCACTCCGGTTTCCTCTTCAAAATTCCACCGGCTAAACATTCGTTTGACTGATGGATCACAAGTTTAGAACTCGCTACTGCGAGCCACTGACGGCACAACACTTCAGAGCGCAGCAGCTGGCGAGAGACATTTAGGGGGCGCCTTTGGGCATGTTTTGTAACATACCTACCTAATGTACCTATATCTAAATGACATGTAAAACTTAAGTCCTATGACACGGACGTGTTTTCTTTCACTCACGTTGTTACTGTACGGTGTGTTCCTTTGAAGCTCACTGTGGCGTCACTTACCGTTGCTTAGCAACCGATAAACAACTGTTCAATGCAATTAAGCGTTATGGAACAAGAAGCTGTGGTATACCGCTGAATCACATATTTGTGTCGTCCCGGTCCCTTTCTCTCTCTCCCCCAGGTCAAACTGCTCCAGTCTCTGGGTCTGAAGACCACCCTGATCACAGATGGCTCTTCTCCCATCAACCTCTTCAACACGGCCGGCGGTCTGCTGGGAGCTCTGCAGAACCAGAACCAGGTGTAGGAAGACAACAACCTCCTACCCCTCCTAGTTCCCTCAGATCTAACACTGGAGGACTAGGTGTCCAAAACAATGAAGATGTGTTGGATAGAAAGAAAAAAGAGGAATATGCCTATGTAGTATGTTGAAAGTAGAATGTTGTACTGTGTTCTGTCCTACAAAGAAATCTTTGTCCAAAGAAAATTACTTATTTTTTGCATTTGCATCTATTCTTGCACTATTCTTGCACTATTCTGATAATGTAACTGACAAATATGGGGTATTAGTGGCTAGACTGCTTTTTAATGTAACATTAAACGGTAACACTTGTGTCCTGACACTGAGCCCCACCAAATCTGTCCTGTAGTCCTTCTCATCTGCGTTCTCTCTTTCTCCTGCTGTCTAAATGCATCTTAAACATATATGGAAGGAAAGTGAAAGACAAGGTCTTTTCTCATTTTTCGACCCCGCCCCTTTCCAAGATGGTGGAATTGTTTGGAGCTCTCTGAGCTCTCAGAAATATAACTCTTAAAAGTACTTAAAACAAAGGAAAAAATGCCACCAAAGCTGAATAAACAAAATGCGATGGAGGAGGAAATGGAGGAAATCAGAAAATCACTGAACTTTATGTCAGAGGAGTTAAGCAAAGTTGCCAAACAACAAACCAAACTTATGGAACTAATGGATGAGGTGAAACAACTGAAAACGCTTATCAAGGAAAAGGATAAAAAGATTGATGATCTGGAGAAAAGAATCGACGACATTGAACAATATTCCCGAATGGAAGATTTGGTGATAACCGGACTGGAGACCAAGCATCAAACATATGCCAGGGCGGCGTCAGGCACAGCAACAAACAAAGGTGAGGACGCACCTGCACATGAACTACAAACACTGGAACAACAAATCATACAATTCTTTGAAAAGAAAAACATGCCTATTGAAAGCAATACAATTGCAGCTTGTCATACACTTCCCCGAAAGGACAGCAGATCAAAGCCTGCAATAATAGTTCGTTTTGCTAATCGAAAAAGCAAGATTGAACTACTAAAACAGGGTAGGAAGCTGTCTGGGACGGGAGTGTATTTAAATGAACATCTTACTAAAGAGAATGCTGAAATTGCCTGGCAGGCACGCATTCTAAGGAAGCAAAACAAGTTGCAGGGCACTTGGACAAGAAACTGTAAAGTGATGATTAGGCCCAATGGATCTCCTGAAACCTCCAAAGGGTTTATGGTGAGAGAACTAAAAGACCTAGACCAGTACAAATAATGACTGTGAAATACCTGAACAGACAACGATTCAAATTTGAGTGGAAATACTTGAACAGACAATGACTGCTATAATGGGAACGGACGAGGATAATTCCTTTCCACTCAATGACATTAATGATGATGAGTTTGGAGAAATGGGATCACTGGACTGTGTGGATTATAATCCAGCTGCACCCAAAAACTATGAAGAGTTGAACTTGAAAACCTTTGTCTTTACAGAGCACAAAATGTATGACATTGAGAACAACATCGACCCAGAGAACCACTTCTACAACAATAATAACTGCAACTGTGAATACTACACAGAGGAACAATTCAAAAGTAATATAAAAATGGATGGTAACTTATCAATAATACACTTCAACAGTAGAAGTCTTTATAGAAACTTTACAAAAACTAAGGACTATTTGAGACAGTTCACCAAGTTCAGCATCATTGCTGTATCGGAGACATGGCTCAGTAAAGAGAAAGAAGCCGATGTGGAACTTGAGGACTATGAACTATTTACCACCAACAGAACAAACAAGAAGGGAGGAGGAGTTGCCTTGTATGTAAATAATGACTTTGACTGTAAAATAGTAAAAAAATATGTCAATAACAATAGAAAACATTATGGATTGTGTCACTGTAGAAATAAATATGGAGAAATCTAAGAGCATAATAATAAGCTGTGTATATAGAACTCCAGGATCCTGTCTTGACACATTCAAAGATATGATGGTTGATATGTATGATAAACTAAATGACAGAAAGATGGTCTTTGTATGTGGGGACTTAAATATAGATTTGTTGAACCCAAATGAACACAAACAAATTAGAGACTTCATGGACACAATGTACAGTATAAGTCTATTTCCTACAATCTTAAAACCAACCAGAATAACAAGTAACAGTGCTACTTTAATAGACAACATTTTTAGCAATGAAATTGGGAGTAAAATAGTAAGTGGAATCCTATTAAATGACATAAGTGACCACCTTCCTGTTTTTGCAACCATACAGAACTGTACCAAGATTAAAACTCATAGAAATTCCGAAACTCAGAAATTGATTCGTAACAGAACATCAGAAGCTATAGAGGCTCTGAAGGGAGATTTAAGGAAGCAAAGCTGGCATAGGGTCATTTCAAACAATAATCCAAACAAAGCTTATGATGAATTTCTCTCCACATTTTTCACCTTGTATGACGTACACTGTCCACTACAAAAACAGAGAAAACACAAATATGAAGACAAGCCCTGAATTACAAGAGGACTAGAAAATGCATGCAAAAAGAAAAATATACTATATAAACAGTTCTTAAAGGACAGATCAAAGGTAGCAGAAAATAAATACAAAACTTAAAGAAATAAATTAACTAGTATAATGAGATACAATAAAAAGGAATATTATAATAAACTATTGGAACAACACAGAAGTAATACACAAGGTACATGGAAAGTGCTAAACAGCATAATTAAAAAGGGTACAAAAAAATCGGACTATCCAAATTACTTTAATAAAGATAAACTAAACATAACTAAACCAAAAGAGATTGTCGATGAGTTTAATGATTACTTTGTCAATGTTGGCTATAACTTAGCAAATGAAATTGTGGACCCGATAACGAAGGACTGTGTAGACGAAGCAGTGGCGGCTGGTGCAAACATTTTTGGGTGGGGCACAGCAATGTGGCGGGGGGGTCCTCTTTCTCGCGCGCAGCGCGCGCGATTTTTTCTGCGTGCACGATTTTTTTTCCGCGTGCACGCGCATAAAACACGCACTGGCGTTACAACCATTGTATAATTTCAACTTTCACCCTTAAAATGACCGTGTGGGCCATGGAGAAGTTACCCTGTCAACTACAGACACTGAGGTGGAAGAGTGACCGGTCTATGGACGTCGGTACGGTCCAATACCCAGTGTCAGACAAGGAGGAAGTCTAGTCAACAAGGCTAGTACAGGCCTCACAGCTACACTCAGGTTAATAAAGGTAGCAGATGAATATGTGTACTATGTGTCTGTGTGACATGGCTACATCAATGAGCAGAGATGAATGCTGCAGTCAGTAGTACAGTACTATCTATTTCATAGACACATGATGGATGATGATGGAGAGTGATGGTGGTCAACACATCACAGCAGGTCAACACATTCAATGATGTATCACAACCAGACCATGTCAGAAACACAACCAGACCATGTCAGAAACACAACCAGACCATGTCAGAAACACAACCAGACCATGTCAGAAACACAACCAGACCATGTCTGTATCACAACCAGACCATGTCAGAAACACAACCAGACCATGTCTGTATCACAACCAGACCATGTCAGAAACACAACCAGACCATGTCTGTAACACAACCAGACAATGTCAGAAACACAACCAGACCATGTCTGTAACACAACCAGACCATGTCAGAAACACAACCAGACCATGTCAGAAACACAACAATGCATCAGCTGAGTTAAAGAAAACCAACCCTTACCTTTGATGACGGAACATGAGCCGTGTTTACCCGTACCTCCGCCTTGCCCCGCGCATATTGCTATGAATAGTTCGAAGATAGGTGCTTGCACGTTAGGTGCGAGGCTGCTTGGTTAACCCATTAGCGGGAACATTATTAGTTGCACAAAATAGGCTGATTTAATTGACCATGAACATCAGAGACAGACATTACGAATGTTCATTTAAAATACTCCGGAAGCCCGAAGTCCGGAAAACCGGAAGTCGGGAGTCCTCAGCATAATGCATTGTCTGCAATACAACCGGAGATTCAGGAGGACGCACATTTGTGCGCCCTGGCCAAGAAATAGAGACAGCCAATTGGAGCGCTGCTACAGCTCACGTGTACGCGAAAAGTATTCGTCCTGGCATAGACTTGCAATTGACCGGCGCCCCGCGTTCTCCCCTATGTATTTTAACAGTGAGTTTTACACACACACACACAGATAAAAAATGTTATTGTATTGGAGGATTTTTAATGAATGCTGATAGGCGCAGACAGAATATCAGCCGCATTTTGTGAATAAACAATGTTTATTTTAAAAAAAAACTTTTTTTTCTTCTTCAAATCGCAACTAGGAAGTGAAGGTGGGGGCGGCGCCCCAGCGCCCTCTATCGGCCAGCCACCACTGAGACGAAGATATTATTGATATAAACACCAACACCATATTTCTGAAGAAAATTGAAGAGAAGGAACTGATTGATGTGGTAACCAAATTTAAGAATAAAAAATCTAGAGATTGTAATGACATAGATATGAGACTAGTAAAAAATATTATAGAATATATTGCAAAGCCACTGACTCATATCTGTAACCAATCATTTCAAACCGGCATATTTCCCAACCAAATGAAAATAGCAAAGGTCATTCCTATCTACAAAAATGGAAACAAGCACAGTTTTTCCAACTATAGACCAATTTCTCTCCTTCCTCAGTTCTCAAAAATATTAGAAAAACTGTTTGTAGTAAGACTGGACGATTTTATAGAAAAACAAAACCTACTGAGTGACCATCAATTTGGATTTAGAGCAAATCGATCCACTACAATGGCAGTGATGGAATTGATTGAAAAAATATCCACAACAATTGAAAGTAAAGATTATACTGTAGGGATATTCATAGATCTAAAGAAAGCATTTGATACTATTGATCATAGATTATTAATAAGAAAACTTGATAGATATGGAATTAGAGGGATAGCAAATGTATGGATTAGAAACTATCTTGATAATAGACACCAGTATGTACAAATAAACAATGATACATCTGAACTGCTAAGGGTCACATGTGGGGTCCCACAAGGTTCAGTGCTGGGTCCAAAGCTGTTTATTTTATACATCAATGATATTTGCAATGTGTCCAAGTTGTTAAATTTTGTTTTATTTGCAGATGATACACATTTATTTTGTTCTGGCAAAGATTTGGAGCAGCTTTTGGATACAGTGGAAACGGAACTAAAAACTATAAAACGATGGTTTGACACAAACAAGTTGTCATTGAACTTAGAAAAAACTAAACTTATGATATTTGGAAATCGAAAAATTAATAGTCAAGTACAAATCAAGATAGATAATGTTGAAATTGAAAGAGTTTATGAAAAAAAAATGGGAGTTGTTATAGACCACAAACTATGTTGGAAAACACACATAAACTACTTAAAGACTAAAATATCAAAGTCTATTGCAATACTGCATAAAACGAAAGACATACTTAATCCAAATTCATTACACATATTGTACCGTTCTCTAATAGTTCCATACATAACCTACTGTGTGGAAGTGTGGGGAAACACATACAAAACAATCACAAATCCAATTTATTTACTACAGAAAAGAGCTATACGAATTATAAACAGAGCTGCCTATCAAGAACTAACTAACAAATTATTCTTAAACACCTATGATCTCAAATTGAAAGAATTGGTGGACTTACAAGTAATGTATAAAGTAAAAAATAAGATGCTTCCAGACTGTATCCAGAGACTATTTCAAGTTAGACAGAGTAATTATGAACTCAGAGGAATATGTATGTTTATGAAAACAAAGATTAGAACAAATGCAAAACAAAGATGTATAACAGTTAAAGGAGTTAATTTATGGAATACTTTTGAAAAGGAAATGAAAATGTGTAGTACATTAAAAGGATTTTAAAATTTATTTAAAAATAAGATGATTAACAAGTATAAAACAGAGGTTTAAATATAGTTTTTGTTTGGTATTTTTTTGAACTTTTTGTTGACATGCGTAAGTGACATTTTGTTTATAAAAGTTTCAATGTTTTGATTATGCATTCATGGGGGGACATGCATACATGTAACAAGGGTAGGCGCAATAAGCCACAGCTTCAGCCTACACCTTTTTGGTCCTGATGTTATAAATTGTGACTATGTACATTTTCTTATATCTGTATTGTGAATTGTATAGGGGACCAAAATAAACATTCTCAATCAAATTCTCAATCAAGGGGGAAAAAAGATGTCTATGAATGTCCTATTACTGTTGAAAAGAAAGAGAATTTAACTGAATTGTCCCCAGTTAATGAGATATGAAAACCATATGAATGTCTGGTATGTCGAGTAGGAAGTCATGTCTGCTCTATACATGACATTTCTCTGTTGTGAAATGTTTTACCGCTTTGAATACAAAGCAAACACTTGCAATCATCTTTCATCCTTGAAGGTGTGCAACTCATTCAGCAATGAATAATAAAGAACATGAGGCTACCTTTGTGTGAATGATTTGTATTTAGGCTCTCTTCTATTTGAGGGTTTATCTAGGATAAACATAATTTAGGACACTTCAATGTCCATTCAACCACAACAATGCATGGATGATCATCTAAACCTTTATCACTCTCTCCTCTCCAACTACGCCTCCTCTGCATCAGCTGCTAAAGCGTCCTATAGTCCTTGAGCCAGGACCCCAAATTTGGGCCACCGGTACCACATGGGGGGATAATGTCTCATGGTGTTTTTTGGCAAGGTATACACCCCTAGTACTAGAAACACACAGCACTAGCACACAGTTCGCTATCACATTTTTTCTAGTACTAGGGGTGTATACCTTGCTAAAAATCACTATGAGACAGGTGGTACCGACCAACCCTACTGGCTCACGGACTACTACTATCATTCCAAAATACATTCTTCTGCCTCTAATCCTAGGAAACTGTTCTCCACATTCTCCATACTCCGCAACCCACTTCCTCCTCCCTGACATCCTTCCCTTCTTTACCACCGTAATCAACTCTTCCTTATCCACAGGATCCGTCCCGGTTGCCTTCAAGATGGCCAGAGTCAAGCCTCTCCTCAAGAAACCAACCCTTGACCCGTCCTCTGTCCACAACTACAGACCGGTATCCCTTCTCTCCTTCCCTTCCAAAACCCTTGAACGCCCTGCATCTAAACAACTGATTGACTATCTCCGTCAGATGGAACTCCTGGACCCCCACCAATCTGGCTTCAAAGCTGGGCACTCCACTGAGACTGCTCTCCTTGCTGTCACAGAGGCCTTCCACTCTGCTCAAGCTTCCTCCCTCTCCTCTGTTCTCATTCTCCTGGACCTGTCTGCTGCCTTCGACACAGTAAACCACCAGATCCTTCTCTCTATCCTCTCAGAACTGGGCATCTCTGGCACCGCACCCTCCTGGTCTGCTTCCTACCTGGCGGATCGCTCCTACCAGGTGACTTGGAGAGGATCGTTGTCTTCTCCACGTACCCTCACCACAGCAGTATCCCAGGGCTCCGTCCTAGGGCCTTTACTGTTCTCCCTCTATACCAAGTCTCTTGGCTCGGTAATCTCCTCACACAGATTCTCCTACCACAGTTACGCAGACGACACTCAACTCTTCCTGTCTTTCCCCCCCCTGACCTTCATGTGGCAACTAGTGTCTCTGCGTGTCTCACTGACATCTCTACATGGATGTCAGCCCACCATCTCAAGCTTAACCTTAACAAGACTGAGCTACTCTTCCTCCCTGGGAAAGTCTGCCCTCTCCAAGACTTTTCTATCACAGTAGAGAACTCTACTGTAACCCCCGTCCAGACAGCCAAGAACCAGGAGTGATCCTGGACAACCACCTATCCTGTGCAGAGAACCATTGCAGCGACAGCACGCTCTTGCAGATTCTTCCTTTACATACAACATCAGAAGGATACGTGCATTCCTCACCAGAGAAGCAACGCAACTCTTGATCCAGTCACTGGTCAGCCCCCAAACTTCTGCCCTTTCACTCCACTCCTCCACCTCTGCTGGCCGACTGGCCCCACCACCTCTACGCCAACACGGCAGCCACGCTGCCCGGTCACGTCTGTTCACTACCCTGGATCTCCGCTGGTGGAATGAGCTTCCCACGGTTGTCGGAACTGCAGAGTCACTCCCCATCTTCCGTCGGAAACTGAAGACCTATCTCTTTAGGCTACACCTTAACTGCTCCTCCTGAGACATCTACTACCCCCCTGCACTGTGTCTCCAGAGACAACTGCCCCCCCCCCATATACTGTTTCTCTTCCCCCCCTATACTGTTTCTACTAAGATTTCTACTACCCCCATGTACTGTTTCTCCAGTGTCTACAAAATAAAATAATAATAATTCTTCTTCTATCACGACGACTACCAATGGCCTGGACTTCATTACTTTTCCTGCAACAACCTCCTGTTCTTATTTTACAGCACCCAGTGTCAAGCCCAATGGACTACACTGTTACTCCTGCAATGACAGTTCATACAATCACTGTGACCAAAACCTGCAATGTCTGGGAGAGGAGGATCACTGCTTGAATCAAACAGGTGAGCTCCTGTACTGTCATTTTTTGTACTGACGTTTTCATGGAATTCAGGAAGTGATTTGAATTGACATTATTGTCTCTAATCTTCAGTTTAGCGAAAAGTCATTGAAAATTAATCACCCCGTTCACAATCATTGAATTGTGATGTCAACTGACCCAAACCCTTTTTGGGTTGAAAAATTGTTTAGATATTCATCACACTAAAATAGTAAATGGTAAATGGACTGCACTTATATAGCGCCTTTTTTGCTGCTCCAAAGTGCTTTACAACGGCCTCTCATTCACCCATTCACACACACATTCACACACCAATGGTGGCAAGCTGCCATGCAAGTCTTGCCCAAGGACACTTCGACATGTGGCCAGCCGGGACTCGAACCGTCGATCTGCCAACCTTGTGATCATTAGACGGCAACTCTACCTCCTGAGACACAGCCGCCCCACACTGACACATTTCTTCTTTGTTATCTGTTCAAAGGTGTGCTGGCATGTGTGTCCAGCAATTACTGTGAGGACATGGACCATCCAGGCGTCTGCTGTGACTGTGACCTGTGTAACCAGGAGGGCGGCCACAAGCCCTGTAACACAGCCATGTCTCTGGGGCTCCTCCCTCTAACTCTGGCTCTGCCCTTCATCAACCTGCTCTGGTGATGTCATCAGCCTGCTCTACCGATGTCATCAACCTGCTCTGGTGATGTCATCAACCTGCTCTAGTGATGTCATTAACCTGCTCTAGTGATGTCATCAACCTGCTCTGGTGATGTCATCAACCTGCTCTAGTTATGTCATTAACCTGATCTGGTGATGTCATCAACCTGCTCTACTGATGTCATCAACCTGCTCTGGTGATGTCATCAACCTGCTCTAGTGATGATAATAATAATAATAATAATTCATTGGATTTATATAGCGCTTTTCCGAGGCTCAAAGACGCTGACAATATGGGAAGAACGGAAAACACAGAAACAACAAGCAACAGATAACATGAGCACATAGAACACAGAGTTAACGAACGGGGAAGGTTGTATGCATGTCCAGGGGGGGGGGCGGGGGTGGCAGGGATGGGGGAGATGGCTAGGGGTAGGGGAGGCTGTAGGCTCTAGTGATGTCATCAAACGGCTCTACTGATGTCATCACCTGCTCTAGTGATGTCATCAACCTGCTCTAGTGATGTCATCACCTGCTCTGGTGATGTCATCAACCTGCTCTGGTGATGTCATCAACCTGCTCTACCGATGTCATCAACCTGCTCTGGTGATGTCATCAACCTGCTCTAGTGATGTCATCAACCTGCTCTAGTGATGTCATCAACCTGCTCTAGTGATGTCATCACCTGCTCTGGTGATGTCATCAACCTCCTCTGGTGATGTCATCAAACTGCTCTACCGATGTCATCAACCTGCTCTGGTGAGGTCATCAACCTGCTCTAGTGATGTCATCAACCTGATCTAGTGATGTCATCAACCTGCTCTACTGATATCATCAACCTGCTCTAGTGATGTCATCAACCTGCTTTAGTGATGTCATCAAACTGCTCTAGTGATGTCATTAACCTGCTCTAGTTATGTCATTAACCTGCTCTGGTGATGTCATCAACCTGCTCTAGTGATGTCATCAACCTGCTCTGGTGATGTCATCAACCTGCTCTGGTGGGACAGGGAGGTGGGAGGGAGGGAAGATGATGTCATCAAACTGCTCGAGTGATGTCATCAAACTGCTCTAGTGAGGTTATCTGTGGTGAAGAGAACCAATCATTTGGCAGAAATGTATTAGATGATTTCTGATTGAATTTGCTAAACTTTATTGTGTTATTGGCTTAGTACTTTGCTAAGTCTTCTTTCATAATATGTGCCATTTAAAATTAAAATAATTTTTAGTGTAACTCTATTTTCCAAAAATGTGCCATATGCACAGTAAACAAAACATATTTGTTTTCCTTCTACTTTTGTATCTGCAATTGTTTTTATTGTGAAGCACATTGCATTGTATCACAAAGCTTTTCACAAAACGTATTTACATGAATAAAATTGATTGTGTTTTTGGTAGAGATCTGAATAGCTCCACGCTGTGTGTGTGTGCGCGGCTCAGTGTGTGTGTGTGTGTGTGTGCGTGTGTGTGTGTATATGTGTGTGAGTGTGTCTGTTGGAAGGTTCTCACAGGGATGTCTCTGATAGTGTAGCGGAGGTGATCTGGAATGTGTGTGTGTGTGTGTGTGTGTGCATGTTAGGGGTGCAACGGTTCTCGTTTTTTTTACGGACGGTTCGGTTTGCCTTCCACGGTTCAATACACTAGTGAACCGTTGCTACTGAACCCCTAGTGCGTGTGCGTGTGTGCGTGTGTGAAGTTACATCACACTTTGGGAAATCAAAAACAAAGTGGACAAACAAAGCAAAAAGATGAGGCAATTTCCCATCATGCAACTTGCAACACATCCTGCCCAGTTTGAATCACTGACTACCTACGTACATGTTCCAACCAGCGTTACACGATTCAACCTGCAAGCTCACTCTTCTACATCAACAGCCCACTCTTTCTGGGAAGGCATAGCTAGATATTGCAAACACTACATAAGGATCCTTCTAAACCTTGAACAGGTTACGGTCAGAGTCTAGCCAGAGACACAGCATTCTGGAGGAAGAGGTTATTGCTTAGCTAGCGACAGTGTTGTACCCAAGATGAAGCTTATCCTGACTCTCTCTATCACCTGTACCCTGCTCTACCCAGGTAATACATTTCACCTTGTGTCTGTGTGTACAGATCAATGGATTAATGATTAGTGAATGGATGGATGGATGGATGGATGGATGAATTTTGGGGGTCTATGGTTTGGTGCTAGATCATATTGTTTGTATTGTATTTATTGCAGATCTGCCTGAATGACACCTCATGGCAGGAATATGAGCATGAGGACCTGGAACAGTTCACGTCGTCGGTTCTGAACCACATAGTGAACTGCACCAACTCAGTCACCGTGGACAAACGGGTCCGGGTCTACCCCAACACGAAGCCATGGATGACTGGGAAGGTCCAAAAACTGATCAATGAGAGGGACAACGCCTTCGCAGGGAAGGGCACACTGCTGTACAGCACCACCAGGGCTAACCTAAAGCGCGGCATCCGGGAGGCCAAGGCAGACCACAGAGAGAAGATTGAGGAATGCTTCCTGAGCAACGACTCCAGGCGGGTGTGGCAGGGGGTTCAGCACATGACAAACTTCAGAGCCAACAGGCTCACAGCCGCAGAGGACGACCCCCTGCTGGCGGAAAAGCTGAACTCCTTCTACGCCCGGTTCGACGAGGGGCGAACGGAGGTAACCACAACACAAACACCACTCTCTCCAGCTCTCAGCAGCCTCACCCTCACAGAGCATGAAGTGAGACGCGTGCTGAAGGCGGTGGACCCCAGGAAAGCCTCAGGGCCGGATGGCGTCCTGGGACGGGTGCTGAGGGACTGCGCCGACCAGCTGGCCGGGGTTTTCACCAACATCTTCAACCAGTCCCTGTCCCAGGCCACCATCCCACCCTGCCTGAAAACCTCAACTATCATCCCAGTCCCGAAGAAAAGCACGGTGAGCTGCCTAAACGACTACCGCCCGGTGGCACTCACACCAATCATCATGAAGTGCTTCGAGAAACTAGTCCGGGCCCACATAGTCACAAGCCTCCCGCCCAACCTGGATCCATACCAGTTCGCCTACAGAGCCCACAGGTCCACAGAGGACGCCATCGCGACGACTCTCCACTCCACTCTATCCCACCTGGAGAGGGGAAACAGCTACGCGAGACTGCTCTTTGTGGACTTCAGCTCTGCCTTCAACACCATCCTTCCAGACAGGCTAGTGACCAAACTACTAGACCTGGGACTATCACACTCTATATGTGCATGGATCAAGGACTTCCTGTCCGACCGCCCCCAGAGGGTGCGGGTGGGCTCCCACACCTCCACAGCCCTCAGACTCAGCACTGGGTCCCCCCAGGGCTGCGTGCTAAGCCCCATCCTCTACAACCTCTACACCTACGACTTCACCCCCGTCCACCCCAGCAACTCCATCGTAAAGTTTGCAGACGACACCACCGTGGTGGGCTGCATCTCGGGGGGGGGGACGAGGCGGCGTACAGGGATGAGGTAGAGCAGCTGAGCAAGCTGTGCAAGGTTAACAACCTGCTGCTGAACCAGTCAAAGACCCAGGAAATCATCGTGGACTTCAGGAGGAAAAAATCTGAGGTCCAGCCCCTGCTCATCGACGGACGGAGCGTGGAGAGAGTCTCAACCCTCCGATTCCTGGGGGTGCACATACAGGATGACCTGTCCTGGAAGAACAACACAGCAGCCATCATCAAGAAGGCACAACAGCGGCTCTTCTTCCTGAGAGTCCTCAGGAAAGACCACATCAGACAGGAGATGCTGGTGGCCTTCTACCGCTGCGCAGTGGAGAGCATCCTCACCTACTGCATCTGCAACTGGTTCTCCAGCTGCACAGCCGCAGAGAGGAATGCGCTACAGAGAGTCGTGAGAACGGCCCAGAAGATCACCGGCGCCCCCCTCCCCTCTCTGGAAGAGCTGTACAACACACGCTGCCTCAGGAAGGCCTCCAAGATCTCCAGAGACCCATCCCACCCTGGGTACAAACACTTTGCTCGGCTGCCCTCGAACAGGCGGTACAGGACCATGTTCACAAGGACAAACAGACTGAAGCTCAGCTTCTACCCCAGGGCCATCCAGGCCCTGAACACAGCAAAGACCTAGGTTCTGGGCCCTGGACAGTCTGGACGGATTGATGGCAGCTGCTGGATTGAAAATCAGGTGTAGTGCTGAGGCACAAATGTGTACATTTCAAGCCTGCAAACTGCGACACTTTAAATGAATGTGCAATAACACTATGTGCAATATGACAACCCTAGTGTACACAAGGTTGCAGAGAATAGGAAATGTTAGAATAGGTATAGCATAGCATAGAGTACAGCACAGTGTTTTATTTGTACAGTATAGTATAGTGGATAGTGTACATAGCCTTTATTTATGTAAACCAGCTCCTTTCCCTTCTTGTTTTTTTTTAAGTTTTTTTTTTCTTTCCTAGCACCAGGGGAGCCCCCCCTCCCAAATTGTGTTGTTTGGTACCTGTACTATATCAATGACAATAAAGACCATTCATTCATTCATTCATTCATTCATTCATTCATTCAAATGAACCAGTGAGGTCAGGAGCTAGTGTTGTAAATGACTCATACGGCCGTGTAATCATTATGATCATCTTTATATCAGGAGAGGTGTGTGTGTGAGGTGTGTGTGAGGGGAGGTGTGTGTGTAACAGTCCTCTCCTGTGTCAGCCTCGTTTGGGACCGGGTCTCTGAGCATGCCGTCTGGGTTTGGGAACGCGGCCTGTGGGTGTGTGTGTGTGTGTGTGTGTGTGGGTGGGTGTGTGTGTGTCTGTGTGTTTGTGTCTGTGTGTGTGTGTGTGTGTGTGTGTGTGTGTGTCTCTCTGTGTGTGTGTGTGTCTATCTTAATTCATGTGTGTCTCCTCTCCTCCAGGCGGGGGGTTCTCAGCCGTCGGCCAGCCCAAGCCCATGGTCACCCCCTTTGGCCAGGCCATGGTCGGACCCGGGGTCTCCAGCAACCCTTTCTTAGTGAGTGGAACCGTTTGTTTGGTGTTTGAAACTTCAAAGTGCAGTCTTCTTCTTTTCAGGGCCAAAAAGCTGAAAGTTCTTCACTGGCCAAGTCAGTCAGATTTCAGATGTAAAGCCAATTGAACATGCATTTAATTTCCTGATGTTAGTTCTCTTTTCCAAAACTGACAATAACTGAAGATAGTACAGGCCTGGCAGAGCATGACCAGAGAATACAGGGGGAGGATGTTTGGGGGGTTTTAAAATTCCCAATCTGAAAAAAAACAACAACTCAAAACATTGACTTATAGATCAAATCCAAACAGTTGAGTGGAGTACAGAGCTACAAGAAGACAAAATGGCTTCCTCTTGTCAATACGTATGGAGGGGACTGTAATGTCAAGACTTGTCTTTATTCCCTTGCTCACGGTTTGTCTCTCTCTCTCTTCCTCTCTATCGGTCTGTCTCTCTCTCTTCCTCTCTATCGGTCTGTCTCTCTCTCTTCCTCTCTATCTGTTTGTCTCTCTCTCTTCCTCTCTATCTGTCTGTCTCTCTCTTCCTCTCTATCTGTCTCTCTCTCTCTCTTCCTCTCTATCTGTCTCTCTCTCTTCCTCTCTATCTGTCTCTCTCTTCCTCTCTATCTGTCTCTCTCTCTCTTCCTCTCTATCTGTCTCTCCCTCTCTCTTCCTCTCTATCTGTCTCTCTCTTCCTCTCTATCTGTCTCTCTCTCTCTTCCTCTCTATCTGTCTCTCTCTCTCTCTTCCTCTCTATCTGTCTCTCTCTTCCTCTCTATCTGTCGCTCTCTCTCTTCCTCTCTATCTGTCTCTCCCTCTCTCTCTCTCTCTCTCTTCCTCTCTCTGTCTCTCTCTCTCTTCCTCTCTATCTGTCTCTCTCTCTCTCTGTCTGTCTCTCTCTTCCTCTCTACCTGTCTCTCTCTCTCTTCCTCTCTACCTGTCTCTCTCTCTCTTTCTCTCTATCTGTCTCTCTCTCTTCCTCTCTATCTGTCTCTCTCTCTCTTCCTCTCTATCTGTCTCTCTCTCTCTTCCTCTCTATCTATCTGTCTCTGTCTCTCTCTCTCTGTCTCTCTCTTCCTCTCTATCTGTCTCTCTCTCTCTCTCTGTCTGTCTCTCTATCTGTCTCTCTCTCTGTCTCTCTCTTCCTCTCTCTCTGTCTCTCTCTCTCTGTCTCTCTCTCTCTCTTCCTCTCTGTCTGTCTCTCAGGGAGCTCCTGGCGCACAGTTTCCAGCAGGAGGATCCTCCACCAACCCCTTCTTATAGCGCCGCTACCAGACCGCACCAACAAGAGGGTGTCGACCAGCACACTCACGTCTCGTTGTTTTGTTTCACAAATAGCTTTAAAACGCAAAAAGTTTCTAAAAGTTGTATTTTTATTGAAGAAGAACAACAACAACTACAACAACAATGAAGCAACAGTGACAATGTCTACGGCAACAAAACAACACACGGTAGCGGTGTGCCGAGGAAGAGGAAGAGGTGATCTCCTGATGAAGTCCTCAATTTAACCCATGAACTGTCCTGGCCTCAACAGACACCACATGTATATTTAAACTGGACCCATACTTAAGTTATTGCAAATATCCCATCCATCATGCTGCAGTTATGTACATAGAAGCTCTTTGTGCATATCAGTATTTGTATCTTTATCACACAGCGTTTGTTAAGGCAGAGCTGTAACCTGGTAACCTGGGGGTCTACTGTGAGTTTACTGTATCTGTAAAAGAACCAAAAGCAGTTTGTGCAGTACGGCATCGGAAAGAGTATTTTTACAGAAAAGAAGAAGAGGACGAGAGGACAACGTATTCTGTTTTTAAGAGACTAAAGGGGGGGGGGGGAATCTCTCTTCTGCTGCCCATTCAACAAGTCATCAAGAGGCAGTGCTCTCTCATCTGTGCTTTCACCTGGTGTGGGGTCCAGGTGGGAACCAGGGGCTGTAGTCACCTGGTGTGGGGTCCAGGTGTCAACCAGGGGCTGTATTCACAACGCTTCCTACTGTAGTAAGAATAAGTCCTACCTGGCAACGTTCTGAGAAAAACAATCCAATGTTCGTCAAATTTATTTTTTCAAATCCTCCTTGGGTAATACTTTGTAGCGCAATATAGAAGTACTTCTAAGAACTTTCTCAGAATCTCTGTGAATCAGGACCATGACTATAGACTGAAGACCACTTTTGTTGGGTGTTACTGAAATTTAAGTTAATGTGTATATATATTAAAATTAATTTTAACGAAAAATCGAACGAAAAAATTGTTTATTTGTATTGCTGTACATCTCTATATATTGAAACATTTTGTATAAATGAAAGATTTCTATCAATTTGAAAAATGTCGTTGTCTAAATAATTTGAAGCTAGCTGCTATACTATTGACAAGGCGAACACTGGGACAAACTGACCTGTCGTTCTGAAATGTATTCAGGCTGCCAGTGCTCGGGTTTCCTCTGGTCAGAGTCTGTGTTCAAGGCAAGTGTCCTCTGGGGGGCGCTCTTCTATAGGGAAAGAGTCTTTGTGGCTTTGCCGGGCTCTCAGAATAGTGAACACACCCTTCAGAAAGAAAATGACACTGATAGCCGTGAAGTAGCTTCCGTATATGGTGAACTGCAAGAGAAATGGAGACTGTACTTTTTAAGGCAAAGCAAGTTTATTTGTATGGCACATTTCGTACAACAGGGGCAATTCAAAGTGCTTTACATACATTATTTTAAAATACAGCAACAGGAGCATAGTAAGAAAATAAAAATGACAATGAATAAAAGCAAATATAAGAAGTAAATAGATAAAACATTTAATAAGACAATAGTTAATGGAAAAAAGACATTGATAGAAGTGTTTGTGTTTAATCATAACTCTTGCAAAACATGAAGGTTTTTAGGTAAGATTTAACTATTTTAAGGGTTTGGGCCTGTTCGATTTCTTCAGGGAGTTTGTTCCAGGAGCATGCGGCAGTGTGACTGAAAGCTGCTGCGCCGTGTTTTGTTTTCGCTCTTGGAAATGTTTAGCTTAAAAGCAAAGAAGGGACTTCTGCGTTTGTCCCTGAACAACAGACTCACCTGTGGTATGATGTCCAGGCCCAGACCTCTGCTGTCCACCACCACTAACGTGAGGATCGTCTGAAGGACCAAAGCACCGAAGTTGTTCGATCCAAAGATCAGTGCGTATCTCTCCATCGACAGGTCAGCAGCGATTTGGAACCTATGGTAAAGACAGAAGCTGGCGAACGGTGACCTTTTTAAGAAGTTGGCATTTGTTTTCCTGGTATGTCTTGGAGAAAAACTCACATGGCTATGGTAATAAGCAGCATGTAGAAGCACTTGAAGACGATGTAACCGGCGTAGCACACCCAGATGCTGCTGGTGAAGGTCATGAGGAAGAGTGCGGCGGCCCCCAGGCCAGAGAAGGACCCCAGAGCCACCTCCCCCCACTGGGCCCAGTCCACCTGCGTGAAGCCTATGCCGTAGGCCGTCACCGCACCTTTAGGGAACACTTACGTTTATCTGAACTGATCAACTCTTTATGATTCTTTATCTCGTGTTATTTTGGATAAATAACAACGTTCTGTAATGTATTTTCCTCAGTATATTTTCACAAACTTGTTTTATGGTTTGATAGTTTTTTGTTATTGTGTGGTTTTCCCCAGTAAACAAAGAGTCCCAAAAGACGTCCTCCAGGGAAGCCGGAATGTGGGTCCAGATGACGTCTTTCTACGACGTCCAGATGACGTCTTTTTAGGACATCCAGGTGACATCTTTCTAGGACGTCCAGATTACGTCTTTCTAGGACGTCCAGAAAAGAAAGACGTCATCTGAGCCCACATTCCGGCTTCCCTGAGGACGTCTTTTGGACTCTTTGTTTACTGGGTTTGTTTGAAGTCTAAAGATGTCTACGGGAGCTATACTCACCAAACAGATTGGACACAGCCTCCACCCCTCCGTTGTAGACTGTGAAGTTGTGGGAGGGCTCCACGTGTTCCCACAGCACCTGGACGTAGTTGACTGTCTGGTTGTACCCGCAGGTGGCCAGCGCCCACCACACCGACCAGTACACCAGCTGCTTGGTGGAATAGCACTGGAGGAAGTCTCGCCACAGCTGGAGGAGAGCCCGACAGCAGCCTCCTGCCCTTCCTGGCCCCCCAGGACCCTCAATAACGTCCCCTCCTCCTGCCCTTACTGGCCCCCCAGGACCCTCAATCACGTCCCCTCCTCCTGGCAACGCTAGCTGCTCATGCGGGTCAGTTTTAGTGTTTCTCTCGATACTTCCAGTCGTACGCTTCCCCTCTCTATCGTCACCCGGACCGCGGTGGAAGAACATGCTCCTCTGCGGCATAGGCAGGAAGCAGGAAGTCACCAGAGCGATGGAGGTCAACACCAGGGTCAGGACCAGGATGTTGTGGTAGGACATGAGGCTGAAGCTGACCAGCAGCTGTCCCGACACGGAGCCCACGGTGTAGCCCAGCAGCTGCACGCTGCGGCAGTAAGACGTGGCCTTAATAATAATAATAATAATAATACATTAGACTTATAGCGCTTTTCTAGACACTCAAAGACGCTTTACAAACTGAAAACTAAATCTAAGTGTCTTTGTAGGACAATCTACTCTGTATACTGCAATTACACCTAGATTTCGGGTGGAGAAGCCGCGAACAAGCAACGCCAGCGTCCTCTCTCAACCGGCATTTTTCGGTAATTACCTTGCGGTAGTGTTCCACGTCCACCACGCTGTAGACGTAGGAGAAGTAGGCCACCTCGCTGGCTGTCACCACGCCGTAGAAGAACTGCATGGCCTGCATGGCTGCCACACCCTGGACCCACAGCAACATGGCTGTCGTCACTGTGAGGTTGGTACACTGGAACACCACTACCGGCTTGTAGCGGAGCCAATCGGTGAGCAGAAACACAGGGACCAGCACGGCCAGGTAAGAGTAAGTCCACACAGGGAAGATTTCATTGGTCACCTGGAGTTCAAAGGTCACTTAAGTCAAAAGACTGGAACCCAGAGTGGGTTTCTCATATTTTTAATACATCATAAGCTTGTAAAACCTTGTCTGTCTTTAACCTTTAACCTTTAACCTCACACACTTGATTGAGAGATCAAATGGATAAGGATTGCATAAAGTGGCATATTTAAACACGGTCTGAAACTGCTCTTAAAAGAGAGACTGCGCTGAAGTTGTTACTGTACCTGTTCAGTGTCTTTGAGCCCCGGAAAAGTGCTATATAAATACAATGAATTGTTGTTATTATTATTATTACCTGTTCCACTGTCAGGTTCTTGTCTGGCCCCGTCAGGTATGTGAACAGGAAGGGTTCCAGAGGTTTCACAGTACTGAAGAACCCGTAGGTGCAGAGCACACCTGTGGGATAGCCCCATCCTGCCTTCCATCGCTTCACAGTTTCCATCTCCACGTGTCACACAAGGCTACTGGTTTACCTGACCAGGTTTGGTCCTCCATGCACTATCATTAGTCCTGCCTCTACCTAGTCATTGTATGGGAGTCGTCTTAACATGTGTTTATGTAATCGGTTAGCTCAGTCAGTCAGTCAGTCAGCGACCTGCTCAAAGTGCACCACTGATGGCCCACATTCCTGCTCAGACTGAGATATGCGGTGAATACAACGTGAGGCAGAGGGAGGCGTACCCATTTAACATGCGGCATGCTATGCTATCTGTCATAAATCAGTCATAAATATCAAATGGATTTCAACAGTAGTTGGACAGAACAATGCCTAAGAAAGCCTGCGTGTGGAAAAAAACGTTATCTTTATAATAATAGGCCTAATCATAATAATAATAATAATAATAACTTTTTATTTGTATAGCACGTTTCCTGCAAACGTTGCAGCTCAAAGTGCTCCAATCATTATATAATCATAATTTAATTATTTAGTCATTTAAAGGCAATATTAAAAAGATGGGTTTTTAGTCTTGACTTGAACATATGTGCTGAGGTTGCATCCCTAATGTAAACTGGCAGTGAAGACACAATCTTGGTGCATAAAATGAGAATGCGGCCTCACCAAACCTCTTCTTTTGTACATGTGGTACACAGAGAAAACCAGCGTCAGAAGACCTGAGAGCTCTACTGGGCTGATATGCTAGCAAAAGACCTGAGAGCTCTATTGGGCTGATATGTTAGCAAAATATAAAAAAATATTTATCATGAATTAACAGTACAAGTACATGTCCTAAAGCGTACCTTCATGACGTTTTATTTTAGAGTTAATATTGGGAGAGCTCTGTTGAACATTACGCCTCCTCCATTAATTGGCTCCCACAATAACCTCTCCCTAATCGCAGACGTAATTGAGCACAATTTGATTACGGGAAACTTTAACCGTATAAATCCATTGACACCTCTCCATACTCACACCAATCACATTAAGAAAGTAAAGCTATCTCTTAAATGACCCCCAAAGTATATCACCTTAATTAAAGCAATAACTATTCTAACTTGGACCAAAGCAAGCAAGATCCATGGAATTATTTAAACTTTAAATGTTTAATAAGCCAATCTAAACACAGTGTGGTAGAAATTAATTCTCAGGAGACTAGGGAGTCAGATGGATACAGGTTTTTATTTATCATAACAAAAGCAACCCAGATTTGGTTCTAAATTGATACATTGATACATCAGAATTATATACCGTTTCATAGGAGGTATTGGTTGTCATAGGGCCTCAGATGACTGACTGGTTGTTGTCATGGTGATGAGTACATTTCCATGTGAAGACCACACCTCCACCATTTATTGATCCAGTCTGATTTCAACGACGTGGTACAATTTAGTGATGAGATCATCTTTTCCCCAGGTCATGATGAAATGTCCCAAAGGTCATGTCACTCGCTCAATAACAATTTGATACACATTGAATCATTTACATAAGGCTTCATTCATATGAGACACAAGTAAAGTATTATTGTTCATGAGTATGTGGCGGGGTGGTATACTAGCTGGGTTTCCCACACATGTCCTGTCACATTTAAATGAACTCCCACAGAGGCAGTGGTAGAAAAAGTATAAATATAATGTTTATTTTTAAATAACCATAGAATGCAGATAAAATAGCACCACAATATAACACTGGACATTCAACCAGGAAAATAATAAACGCTATCAAACTATCTTGTGATCACACAGATCATATAACTTCAGCTCTGCCTTCAACACCATCCTTCCAGACAGGCTAGTGACCAAACTACTAGACCTGGGACTATCACACTCTATATGTGCATGGATCAAGGACTTCCTGTCCGACCGCCCCCAGAGGGTGGGCTCCCACACCTCCACAGCCCTCAGACTCAGCACTGGGTCCCCCCAGGGCTGCGTGCTAAGCCCCATCCTCTACAACCTCTACACCTACGACTTCACCCCCGTCCACCCCAGAAACTCCATCGTAAAGTTTGCAGACGACACCACGTGGTGGGCTGCATCTCGGGAGGGGGACGAGGCGGCGTACAGGGATGAGGTAGAGCAGCTGAGCAAGCTGTGCAAGGTTAACAACCTGCTGCTGAACAAGTCAAAGACCCAGGAAATCATCGTGGACTTCAGGAGGAAAAAATCTGAGGTCCAGCCCCTGCTCATCGACGGAGAGAGCATGGAGAGAGTCTCAACCCTCCGATTCCTGGGGGTGCACATACAGGATGACCTGTCCTGGAAGAACAACACAGCAGCCACCATCAAGAAGGCACAACAGCAGCTCTACTTCCTGAGAGTCCTCAGGAAGGAACACAACAAGCAGGAGATACTGGTGGCCTTCTACCGCGGCGTAGTGGAGAGCATCCTCACCTACGGCATCTGCAACTGGTTCTCCAGCTGCACAACCGCGGAGAGAAATGCGCTACAGAGAGTCGTGAGAACAGCCCAGAAGATCACCGGCGCCCCCCTCCCCTCTCTGGAAGAGCTGTACAACACACGCTGTCTCAGGAAGGCCTCCAAGATCTCCAGAGACCCAACCCACCCTGGGTACGAACACTTTGCCCGGCTGCCCTCGAAAAGGCGGTACAGGACCATGGCCGCAAGGACAAACAGACTGAAGCTCAGCTTCTACCCCAGGGCCATCCAGGCCCTGAACACAGCAAAGACCTAGGTTCTGGGCCCTGGACAGTCTGGACGGATTGATGGCAGCTGCTGGATTGAAAAAATCAGGTGTAGTGCTGAGGCACAAATATGTACATTTCAAGCCTGCAAACTGCGACACTTTAAATGAATGTGCAATAACACTATGTGCAATATGACAACCCTAGTCGTCTATCTGTACAGTATAGTATAGTGGATAGTGTACATAGCCTTTATTTATGTAAACCAGCTCCTTTCCCTTCTTGTTTTTTTTAGTTCTTTTTTTCTTTCCTAGCACCAGGGGAGCCACCCCTCCCAAATTTCGTTGTTTGGTACTTGTACTATAGCAATGACAATAAAGACCATTCATTCATTCATTCATAACACATAACACCTCAAACACTAGGCTATTATGGGTAAACTGTTGTCAACAATCAAACCGTGGACGTTTACAGCTACCGAGTAGGGTAGCAAGCAGCGACTTGTACCCTAAGACTGAACTCCGAGGATTGTTATCCACATTGCCACCAGAAGGACTGAGTCCGCGTGTGCAACGCGCCAACCCAACCCATCTTCCTTCGTCGCTACCGCATTTGCTTCACCTCCACCTGGAACCGTGAGTAGGCTAATTGGGATTTACCGTATCAGTGATACCAATTGGGACTTATTTTTCTTTCATATAGTGCACCAACAAATCCAAGCGCTTGGTAAACCTAAAATGTTAAACCTAGAACTCTGGACTTGAACTTTCTATATTATTTTTCATTGAGTGTTTAAGTAAGGTTTGTGTTTGTTTCAACCTGATTTGTTATTTTTGTTTTGTACACACAAACACATACACATACCACAAACCCAAACACATACTATAGCACACAATATATATGAAAATAAAAGGAACACATTTTTGCTATTCCTTCTAAATTGCTGTCCTTTGTATTTTGTTTGTATTTGGGTTTATATGCTTACTTGGTTTATGGGGACACACAATTACATACACTTATCTGATTTGTTTGTAAACAAGAAGAGTTAGTCAGTTCACCATCAACAGCTAAGAGTCACTCAGAATCCTGTTACATCTTAATTAATTGAAATAGTAGGCTACCTCAGGAGAGGGTTAAACAATCATGAAAATCGGATGATTTTCTATAAGAATCGCCCTTCATCTACAGAAAGAGGGGGTAACCTACATTCCATCCTGTACCTATTTACTATCATCGTCATGTTCTTATATCACATGTTTTATCATGTTACACTATTTGCGCTTCTGCACAGTAAATCTTGCAGTGTTAAAGTAACACTTAATTATGTTTCCATGAACCTCATGAACTCATAACAGCAAATGGTAGCAAATGCTATATAAACAGATATGAACTATAAAAGCATTTCCATATGACTGCAATGCAGTGTTTGAATGCTGTATGTTCTACCAGAAGTTCCTGCTCTGCTTCTGGGACTGCACAGTCTGTGGACTCCACCTCAATCTCCTGAGATTGCAAACACATCATTGGTGATAAATTCTGTTGGCATGCACCTCATAATTAACAGAAATTGTTACATTTGTAAATGTTAATTATTTATGTATTTTCCATATTGCAGTGTTTTAAATTGTGTGTATTTTACCTGAAGCTCTCGTTCTGTGTCTGGGACAGCACTGTCTGTGGACTCCACCTCAATCTCCTGAAATTACAAATAAATCATTTGTGATTAATTGTGTTGGGTTTACCTATATTTGTATGGCATATGTTACATATATTACATGACAGACAATGTATTTGCAGTCTCTGAACAAAGTGTGTTGTACCTGAAGCTCCAGCTCTGTTTCTGTGACTGAGGTTCCTGCCAGCTGAGGGTAGATGTGCCTGGCCCAAAAACGGCTGATGGTGTCCACTGCCTTACAAATAAAATCTTCATCTTGATGGACACGGAAGATGACCGTTTGCTTCGGGGTCCAGGTGATGAAGTCTGCATAGGTTGTTTTGCACACATACATCTGCATCTGCACCTGTAAAATAAAAGGACAGCATAGCTCTACCACCCTACAATCACCAAAACTGCCACAAACACAAATGAGATGTGCCTGTCACCCTCCCAACTCTTTGCAGGTGCCAAGTTGAACATTCTGCCTGGTCTTTAGTTTCTTCCTCTATTGCCAGTACTTGGTCATCAGAAAACCCTAACAGATTTTCATACCATGGCATTGGCCTGAAAGAGTCCGCATATCCATTAAAAGTGCTGAGACCAACGGGCAGTGCTCCAGTGGCAGACAACATATCAAGGAACTGTTTTTGATGTTGTTCTTTTGCCTTCGGAACTACCCCACACTTTTTTCCAACAGCCCTCTTTCTTTTTGCCTTGTCTGTGTAGAATTCAATGTCCTTCACCATGTCTGCCTCCACCTTTTTGGTACAGACTTTATTCCAGGCACAGGCGATGCTGGTTGGTGCCGTCCTTGTGTAGCCAAGGCGGACAGATGCCTCTAACTTAAAAAGAAGTGCCCCGACGTGGGAACAACTTTCTTCCAGTCTAGAATAAAATAGAATACAATGAGCATTTATTTTCTTCTGAAATAATTTGATATGGCATTGAGATTAAAACTGTTATGTTATGCAGTCAGCTTACCCTGCCATGCAATCACAGTGAGCTGCTTTAACCTCTCCAGTACCTCTCCAGCAACCCAAGTGCTGTGGGATTTATCAGTGACCCTCCATGATGACCCTCCATATAAATATATATATATAAAGACGTTATAGCTAGCTAGCTATGAGTTATCCTCAAAATAATGAACAGCAAGCTAGGTCCTAAACTAGGGCCGGTGGAAGAGGGCAAGTGTCACATTGTACAGACTACCAAAACAGAAAAATAAAATCTTAATGACAGCAAAAGTGAAAGATGTCAGAAATACATTACCTGGAGATTCAATAAGGTAATTGTATATGTCAGGATATGACACCTCAGGAAATTGGGTCGGGTGGTTCATCCACATGGATGGAGGCAGACTGAAAGGACACACGTTGCCTATTTCATTAATGTTCTCCATATAACGACGTCGATCATTGATCGGCAACAATACTATATAATAGTTTGCCTGATTGGCCATCGGATTTGCGATCCTAATATCTAAAAAGCAATACGGCTTTCTTATTGTATCGGATTAAAGCAAAGACCAGAAAATCCCATTGACCGCCAGTCAAACTTCTACACTTCTAGCACCCAACAGGGGACGTGATCGTCCTGATGACAGCTCTGATGAATATGACAGAACGGACATTGTAGGAGGTAACTGCCTCCAGCAGAGGGCAGTAATGCAGCATCAAGGACGCACGCTGCCGTTAAAAACAAAACAACAAGAAGAAGAAGACGACGATGACGTGATCTATTCCCGCGATACCAGGGAACGAGAAGTCGATCTAAGATGGCGGAGTCAGTAAACACACACCGTGCTGAAGCTTACGAGTAATTATTAAGTTTACAACTGTGACAGAGGGCAAACATTACAGCAGTAATGCAACATCTGTAGCGATGGCAGAACGGTTAGAATAGTTACATCTCTGTATTTGGTTTCCTTTACTGCGGAAAACATCTCAACAGTCAACAAGGAGGACGGGAGACGAGTGTCGGAGGTCAGTAGAATCCTTTGTCTCAGCTCGCTGCCTCACTGTCTCTAACATGTTACTACTGACCACTTCTGTCTGCAGAGATAGGCTATTCTGTCACTATACAATGTTGTTATCTATATAGAACACTATACAATGTTGTTATCTATATATAGAATGTTGTTATATTATAACACTATATAATGTTGGCGGAACTTGTTATCAGTTTATGTCCGTGTCGCCTGGTCTGGACGAACACACGGAGGTACTGATGGCGCTTCTCCACTATGGAAGGCCATCAACGCAAATAACGTCTAGAAATCCCGTGTCCACACGTAGCGCCATTGTAGTAGATTTTGGCACACATGCACACATAAACTGTATAGTTTGCCTTTTGCTATAAGGACCCTCCTGACTATGGGGGCTAGGGGAGGGGAGGGTAGGCTTTACGACCCTTTGTTAACCCTTGTGTGGTGTTCACTTTTTGGACCCTTTCGTACTCTTCGGGTCAAGTTGACCCGGGACATCATTGGGGTTTTGAAAGCACTTTTCCTGACACGGTGCTCCTAGTCCCAATGGTGACCCGTACAAGGGAGTATGCTCAGGGTGCAAGATAGCCCCAAAATAGCCCATAATATTAAAGAGCGCCTCCTGTGGGCACAAACAGGTACTGTACCTATTAATGCACAATAGGTACTGTGTTCACATTCAAAAGTGTATATTTTGTTCTGGTGGACCTAGGGGGCTGCCCTTTGGAGGGGCTGGAGCAGAGGGTGCCTAATTATAACCCTCAAAGTGTCAGACCCCTGGGAATAGGTGGGGCCGAACGGCAGCATGATGAGTAGAGGCGTTTTTACACACATGATGCTCCTAACTTCCACTAAACAAAATCCACTATAATAAAGACTTGGTTGTCATAAATCATACTTATCTAGGAAAAATGTAAATGAAACAATGTTTTTATTGATGTTTATTATTTTGAACTTATATTCTCAATTGATTTTCAAAGCATTATAATCAAAGCTGTAAAAAATACAGGTGATGAACAAGAATAATGCTACAAATGCTGAAACACAAAACATGTGGAATGTACACTGTTTTAGTCACTGAAATAACACTGGTTACAATTGTGTGTGCATGGGCATGTCTGTCTACACAACACATGAAGTACAGCATTTGACAGTATGTGTACCACAAATGTACTTTTTGCAATTGCTGCATGTGGTCCCTGTCTTTGTGTCCTTTGAGGGTCCACACACCTCGCAGCGCTTCCTCTTTTTGCCATGGGCTGCAGTCTAGAATAATGAAAAGACTTAGTTCAGGATTTTTTTTTCCACCACGTCTCCTAATACTCTAAATCACACACACGCACACGCACACACGCACACACACACACACACACACACATATTTACATTTACATTAAAAATGTTGGCATTTAGCAGACCGCCTTATTTCAAAGCGACTTACATTTACCAAAGCGATCAATACATTTGACTAAGCAAATGAATCAACACAGACACACACACACAAACAACCGCAACAGGACACTTACCTCAGGCACTGGAGATTGTGGTTGTGTGGGTTGTGCAGGTGGAGCATCTGTAATCCTCCTCACTATGGCTAGAGAAGTTGGGGTCCTGGGCATATGTTGTCTCCTTTGGATATGCGGTGTCACCAGTGCCATACCTAGCTCCTCAAGGAAAAGACGTCGTCTTTGGAGCTTCCTTTGGTTCCAGTCTGGGTTGACTGCCATCCAGATTGAAAATGCGTTGTAGGCTGAAACATCCAGGATGTTGAAGAAGATCACGAGAGGCCACCGTAGAGTTCTTCTTTGGCAGCTGTAGCAGGCCAGCAGCTTGTCCAGGTTGTCTACTCCACCTTTGGTGGCGTTGTAGTCAAGTATGACCTCTGGCTTACGGTCCTCCCGGCCACTGATTCTTCCATCCCTATGTAGAGTGCTCATGAGCATCACATTCTTGCCCTTTTTTGGTATGTAAGACACCAGGGTAGTGTTGGCTGTAAACACAAAGTTGGAGGAATGGACTGGCCTGTTCTTCACATTTAGAAACTGGCGTGGGAGCTCCGTCTTGTTTTTTCGGACTGTTCCAACCATTGTCACCTTTCGTTTGAGAAGTTCGTGTCCCAGGCTGTAGGATGTAAAGAAATGATCACAGGTGATGTTATGGCCACTGAGGCCCTGTGACATATCCAACACCACCCGTGTCCCCTGGTTTCTCTCAGGGGCTCCTCCCTCTGGCTTCCCTGTATACATTTGCATGTTCCATGCATACGATGAAACGGCATCACAGGCAACCCAGATTTTTATTCCGTACCTTGCTGGTTTGGAGGGCATATACTGCCTGAAGGGGCAACAACCTCTAAACCCCACAAGCCGTTCATCCACAGTTAGATTGGGCCCAGGGTTGTAAAGAAGTGGAAGCCGGTCCACCCACTTGTCCCACACCGTGCGGATTGCAGCCAACTTGTCCCTACGCCGTCTAACAGGTCTTGATTCCCGGTCATCAAACCTGATGACCCTCGAGTAGATATTGAAGCTCTTCAGAGACATTGTGGCTCTAAAAATTGCTCTCCCTGTCTCCACATCCCACAGACTTTCAGTCGACTCCCCTCTTGACCTATAGACACCTGCTAGGATGAGGATCCCAAAATAGGCCTGTAAGTGTGTGTTGTCCATTTCTTTCCACTCCTCCCCGAAAACACGTCTCCCCTCAAGGTTGGTCATATCAAGAATTATTTTCTGAATTGAATCAGTAATCAGCAGCTCAAAGGATGACTTGATATCATCAACATGAGTCACTGCCAATCGTGTGGGCCCTGGTACCATCCTTATAATGTTAGCAGCTGAGCGGGGGGGCTCTCTCATTGGGGATGAAGACCATTCAATTTGGCCATTCTTGGACAAATATGTGTGGGCTCCTGCAGTGGCTGGCTGTGGGGCTCCTGCAGTGGCTGGCTGTGGGGCTCCTGCAGTGGCTGGCTGTGGGACTCCTGCAGTGGCTGGCTGCGGGGCTCTTCCAGTGGCTGGCTGCGGGGCTCTTCCAGTGGCTGGCTGTGGGGCTCTTCCAGTGGCTGGCAGTGGGGCTTTTCCAGTGGCTGGCTGTGGGGCTCTTCCAGTGGCTGGCTGTGGGGCTCTTCCAGTGTCTGGCTGCGGGGCTCTTCCAGTGGCTGGCTGCGGGGCTCTTCCAGTGGCTGGCTGTGGGGCTCCTGCAGTGGCTGGCTGTGGGGCTCCTGCAGTGGCTGGCTGTGGGGCTCTTCCAGTGGCTGGCTGTGGGGCTCTTCCAGTGGCTGGCTGTGGGGATCCTTCTGCTGCATGCTCAGAGTGAAACTCATCTCCAAATTCACTTTCAGAATCAGAATACTCTGAATTAATTTCGACATTATCCTCATCTGAAACATCCTCCCCCCCTTCAACTTCACTATGTTGCTCACTCTCTTCTAATATTATCTCCACGGCCCTCTGAACACTGTATCTTTTCTTCATGTTGCTGGTGGAGGATTGTAGTTGAAATGACCTATACACTGGGATGGAGAGCTATTTCTCTCTTTTATCCCTCCCATGATGTGCAGGTGCAGTACAATATTATTATACTTTTTTTTTTACAACATTGCACTTCAAAGGGTAAAAAGTGCGAGAGCAGACAGCTTCTCGGCGCGGGAAAGCCAGAGCAGACGGCTTCTTGTGCAGGTGTGAGGAGTCCAGTACAATATTATTCTTTATTATTATTATACAATGTTGCATTTCAAAGGGTAAAGAGTGCGAGAGCAGACGGCTTCTCGGCACGGGAAAGACAGAGCAGAGGTGTGTGAGTGAGTGAGTGAGTGTCAGTGTGAGTGTGTGTATGTTTCTGTGTCTCTGTGTATCCGGGTCCAAATGACCCGAACACCTTATGAAGGACATAAATGTGTTGGGGTATTGTAGGATGTGTAAAAAAAAAAAAAAATTTTGTTTTTTGTTTTTCATATAAAATGAGCCAAGGCCATGGAGTTTCAGATTGATAAAATGTATTCTTGTACCATTTCTCTTTAAGTAAAAATTGAAAACGGGTCAGGTTGACCCGAACACCACACAAGGGTTAAAGCCATGTGGTCATCTCAAAATGGCTTCTTGTGTTCTGAGCCCTACCCTCTGACCTGTAACCTGAAATTACATCATGTGGATCATCCTAGTTTTCGCACCTTGGGCTTTTCTACATTAAAGGTGATGGGATATTATTTTAAACTGTATTTACACATCATTGTTTACAAATAGGGGAGTGGAGCCAGGGGGTGAGGCTCTTCACCTCAGCCAGCCCCTCACCACCAGCAGCAGCTGCTCTTGTAACTGTTCCTTTGTTTGATAAATAGTCTGAGAACTCAGAGGTTCTACTCGTGATCTGTTCCTAACAAGGTAACAACACCATAAAGGAAATAAAGTCAACCTGATTTGTCTTGATTCACAAGGCGAACATGTCATCATTGTGTAACGTCCTGTCTGATAACATGTCATCAAATTGCTCCAGACTGCTTGTTATCCCGGATGACATTGGCTGACTGCCAGTTTAGGACAGAATGCTTCAAAGCATAACAATCATATTATTATGACGTCATTAGGGCTGCAACTAACGATTATTTTGATACACACAAGATTTCTTTTGCAAATTTTATTATATGTTTTCTAAATCAGCCAGGCCTATACATATACATGTGCAAAATGACTAAGTATTAATAACAAATAATATAAATAAAAAAGGCTTTGCTACATCAAATAGGTATAACAACAGGCCATGGACTATGGCGGTAGATTGTTTCAATAAAGTAGTTGAACTCTAGCTCAATACATGCATTGTTTTAGGTAATAACTTTGCTTAATGTAAAGGTCAGTAACCCAAAGTGCAATATAGGCTACAGACAAGACACTAATGTTTTTATATAACAGATATGCTCCAAAACAATGCAATGTGTCCTCTCACTCCATACAATAGGCTAGGCTACAGTCAGTGCCTCACTCTAACTCACGGGTAGTTTGGTAGGCTACCACTAGCTAGCCTTTAGCTTATCACCTCTGCTCTACCACTGACGTTAGCCAGCTAGCTAAATACACTTGTCATGCAATATTGAATTCATGAATGCGAGCAAACACTCACTGGCTATCGCATTACATTACAGTCATTTAGCTGACGCTTCGCCAGAACTCACACTAACGCATTTGCATGGAGAGCAGGAGACCATGGAAGGGCTGAGCCCAGCAGTACTTATATAATAAAACAATAGGAAGTTAGCTGTAACCCTCCTCTATAGAAACATAGTTAGTGTAACCCTCCTCTATAGAAACATAGTTAGTGTAACCCTCCTCTATAGAAACATAGTTAGTGTAACCCTCCCAGTGTTTCCTCCAGGAATTTTTACAATGGTGGCGGATGGCCGTGACCGCACGCGCAGCGCGCGCGATTAGTTCCGCGTGCACGCGCATGAAACGCGCACGCGCGCTCAAAACAACGATCACATTTTTATTTAATTTTTTTAGGAAACACTGCCTCCTCTATAGAAACATAGTTAGTGTAACCCTCCTCTATAGAAACATATTTAGCTGTAACCCTCCTCTATAGAAACATAGTTAGTGTAACCCTCCTCTATAGAAACATAGTTAGTGTAACCCTCCTCTATAGAAACATAGTTAGTGTAACCCTCCTCTATAGAAACATGGTTAGTGTAACCCTCCTCTATAGAAACATAGTTAGTGTAACCCTCCTCTATAGAAACATAGTTAGTGTAACCCTCCTCCAGTGTTTCCTCCAGGAATTTTTCCATTGGTGGTGGATAGGGACGGGCGCGCAGCGCGCGCGATTGTTTTTTCGCGTGCACGCGCATGAAACGCGCGCGCGCGCTCAAAACAACGACCGAATTTCAAACTAGAGGGAGGATGGCAAAAAAAAAAAAAGCTACAAAAATCTTCCCAGATCCTCATTTGCACGACCAGCTGTCGCTGTAGGACACGTTCGATTGCAAAATTCATTTATCCTTTATGTTCCCAGTTGAGGGCGTGTAGCTGTCGTTATTTGGCCTGCTTTTATTTAGTTATGCGTACGTTTGAGTTAGTCATCTCTAGGATTGTTGTTTGATATTAGCCTATACTTTCTCTTATCTGCATTTTGAGCAACTGTACAAGACCCAACAACACAACTCTGATACAGGACTAATGTTACCTAGCTGCTATAGCTAACCCTGCTACAAGACCCAACAACACACCTCTGATACAGGACTAATGTTACCTAGCTGCTATAGCTAACCCTGCTACAAGACCCAACAACACACCTCTGATACAGGACTAATGTTACCTAGCTGCTATAGCTAACCCTGCTACAAGACCCAACAACACAACTCTGATACAGGACTAATGTTACCTAGCTGCTATAGCTAACCCTGCTACAAGACCCAACAACACACCTCTGATACAGGACTAATGTTACCTAGCTGCTATAGCTAACCCTGCTACAAGACCCAACAACACAACTCTGATACAGGACTAATGTTACCTAGCTGCTATAGCTAACCCTGCTACAAGACCCAACAACACAACTCTGATACAGGACTAATGTTACCTAGCTGCTATAGACCCATTTGTACTAGTGTTGTTCCGATACCGATACTAGTATCGGCATGGCCACCGATACGCACAAAAATGCTGGTATCGGTATCGGCGAGTACTATATTTATTTTTATTATTTCTTTTTTTTTTTTTTAAGTACTAAAGTTATTTTGTTTGTAAATGTTCACTTGCTGTTGCACTACTACTACGACTGTTTTATATCCTAAATGGATATTGCACTGATTGGCATCTGTGAGAGCCACATTTCAGGTTTTATAAGGGGTTGATTTTCTTGTCACCATACCAGGTAGACAATAAAAAAAGTTCTATAGCATTCACTCTCTGTTGGTATTTTTTCCTGTTTTACAAAGGTTTTGAGCAGTGCCAGACTAAGTGTTAGCAATAATTTTACATCGAGGTGAGTATGCGGCTCAAAAAACATGTTTTTTTGTTTTGTTTTTTCAAACGCCGTGGTATCGGATCGGTACTCGGTATCGGCAAGTACTGCACGGTCAGGTATCGGTATCGGTATCGGGATCAAAAAATGGTATCGGAACAACACTAATTTGTACTAAACAACTACAACGTTGTATTGGACACATTTTTTTCGAACTAATCCACAGACAGCAGTCTTATTAACGGGCCCCTGTGGTGCCAGGTGTGGAGGCGACCCAGCACAGTGGGGATATACACTATCAAGCCACGCTCTACTGTCAATATTTGCGTGTGTGTGTTTTACTTTGAACGCAATTTCAATTGCAATGTCCCAAGTATTACCTACATCTCCTCTGTGGAAAACTCTAATCCCGACGCAGCAGTTATTGTGCTCGGCGATTTTAATCACACCAACAGAACTTCCCAATTACAAACAACAGGTGTCATGCCCCAGCAGAGGAGCTAACATACTAGACCACTGCTACGTTACTATCAACGAGGCTTACCGTTCGTTCCCGAGGGCACCGCTGGGAAGGACCGACCATGCCATGCTGCTCCTCGTCCCGAAATATATAGAGAAACTTAAATCCTGCAATACGACACCCAGCCATGCAGTTTCGTATCGCTCATAGCCACTGCTAGCTTCAGCAATGTTTGAAGTGTCTGGGACATCTTTTTTCTTGAAAAATCCATCCATCTGTCGCTGTTATTTAACGTGATATCTTATTTGTGCACCTAGCTAGCTAGATCAGCTTTTTGTATCTTTTAGATGATACTACCGGTGACTTTTAGCCCGTTATTTGCGAGGAGAAAACACAGGCGGCCGAGCATTTCGGAAGCTGAGCGGGGATGGTTGAGTCTGCACGGTTCTCATGCCGGTTCACATTTAGACCAATCAGGAGTAGCCCTAATGTCATTAATCTGATTTTGGATCAGCGGTTAGAGAGAGATGGGCGTGGATTTAGGTGCACTTTTAGTCAACATCCATTATAGCGCTGATCTAGGATCAGATATATTTTAATCAGCTAAAATGTAAAACATTTTTATTTATTTTTTATTTATTTTTTGTGGACTGAATCGATTTGTGGCGGAGGAAATTCATTCGTGGCGGCCCGCCACCAATAAATGCATATAGAGGAAACACTGCCCTCTATAGAAACATAGTTAGTGCTCTGGTTCTCTGCACAGCTACGCAGCCTACAGCTGGACGAGCAGCGTAGTGACAGTCAGCTAGCGGCAGCAGCGAGCTAACCCTGCTAGCTAACTCACTAGCATGTCCCGACAGCAGACAGCAGACAGCTTCACTCTCAAGGCTTTTGAGTAGCATGATTTAAATGTAGCCGCCGCGCCGGTGTAGGTACTGGATTTTCCCACTTTTCCGGTTCCAGTCGTAGGTTCTGCCCTTTCCGGCCATAGGTAGCGCTATGATTCGCGATGCCTACACCGTGGCAAGACAGCGTGGCGTGCGTCAACAGGAAGTAGGTTTGTTATGGAACAAGACCCGACGAATCGATAATGGAATTCGTCGCCAACGAATTTCATTATCGATTTTTATCGATTTCATCGATTCGTTGTTGCAGCCCTAGACGTCATATTGTTTGTTATATTTAAATATATGGGTTAGGGCAGCGGTTCCCAAACTTTTTCAATCAGGCCCCCCTTGGGTAATTGTAAATATTTTCGAGCCCCCCCTAACCCGGTCCCCACCTAGATTGATATAATTAATTGTATAAAGTTGTACAAACATTACATTTTCTCTTCTAATAATAACAAGACACATATATCCAACTATAGTTTTATATTTTATTATGGGTTGAAAAGGAACATAAGTGCTTGGCAAATGATCCTGTGCCACTGAAATATTCAACATATCAACATTAACTAATTTCTACTGCATCACTATTCTTACTCTACACATTCCTATCACAATTACGATCAATGACTTGTGTGTGCTTGCTTTGCCTTGCAAATCTTCTCAAAGCGGGGTTGTTGTTTTGAGACTGCCACTCTCAGTTCATTCTCAATGTTCAACTTCGACCTGTATTTGCTTTTGATAGCAGCAACAGCAGAAAAGCCTATCTCACACAGGTACGATGTTGCAAAAGGCAGCAGTATTCCCACATTTTTATTATTATTTTTTTTATTATTATTTCTGCGCCCCCCCTGCAGTACCCCCGCGCCCCACTAGGGGGGGCGCGCCCCACAGTTTGGGAAACGCTGGGTTAGGGTTAGAGAGGTTTTAGGTTTTATTTCATTTCTAACATTTCCCCATGCCAGTTATCCGGTATGACATGTTGTGAGTAAAGAGTCTAATAGCTCTTGACCTTTGTAAGGCAGTGAGGGTATGTCCAGCATGTCAGTAACACTAGGCTATGCTACACCCTCAAAACATTTTCATATCATTTAATAAACAGTGATTAATAGATTCAATAAATGTTTTTTTAATAAACATTTTCCTTATTTTCACTTCATAAAGGGGTTTGGACGTCACGTCATTGGGCCAGTTGCTTTTGGTCCCTTGAAAAGGAGGGTGCCACGTATTAAAGAGCTGTAACATCTAAACCATTCCTCCTTGGATCTGGATACCCTCAAATTAAAGAGGGTGTTTGACAGTCTGCACGTTAAGGCCATATTCATTCTATGACTATAACTTGAATATGTTTTGGTAAACAACTAAAATAACAACAGTTCTGTCAAAGAGTCCAAATGGACCTAACTGTAGCTTGGCTACTGTTTTCCAATTCTGGAAAAAGAAATGTTCAATGTTTTGATTACATTTCGTCACTCTGTTTTAATATTGTGATCATCTGTGTTGGTAGGATTCCCTGCACTGTGAACTGTCCATCTGGGCAGAGAGATGGAGGCTTCTGCTTACTCAGTGTCAGAGAGCCAGAGGACACACCTTGGGTCCCCTGATGCAGAGGCAGAAGGACAGAACCACCGGAAGGACAATCTTATTAGGCTCCAGCCACCACCACCACCACCACCTCCCACCCACAGGGACCATCACTCTCCCAACATTAAAGAAGAGTACGACACACCGTGGGACAGGTTTCTACGGGACTTTATCAAAAACCAAAAGGCCAAAGATGAGATGCTCAGTAGAGATACGTCAGGGCGTCACCTCTCTGAAGCAGCGAATGACATGGATAGTGACAGTAATGACATGGATAGTGACAGTAACGGCAGTTCAGAGGTCAAGACTGGAGGTCAGGAGATCAAGATCGAAGAGTGCTATGGTAGGAATTCCTTTCAGCAAAGGCCAACCACAGGCTGCGCTAGAGCTGACCAATCACATCCTGAGTCAGGTGGTCACAAGAGCAGCTCAGTGATTGGATTACAGGAGCAGCAGAGAAGGACAGCGGCAGGGCAAACCTCTGAGCAAAGGAAACATAGTTGTGGTCATGAGGACATGCGCCAGTGCTACGTCCAGTGTGGGAAGAAACTAAACACGGCGGATATTGTGAAAATACAGCAGCGAATTAGAAGACCAGACCAACACCGTTGTGCTACAACTGATCAGTAAGTCACACATGCTGCTAACGCTAACACGTGCTGCTAACGATAACACATGCTGCTAACCCCTAACACATGCTGCTAACGCTAACACATACGGCTAACGCTAACAAATGCTGCTAACGCTAACAAATGCTGCTAACCCTAACACATGCTGCTAACCCTAACACATGCTGCTAACGCTAACACGTGCTGCTAACCCTAACACATGCTGCCAACTAGGGATGCTCCGATTTATCGGCCACCGATTTAAATCGGCCGATTTCACTCCAAATGACTCGATCGGTGATCGGCAAAAATGGCCGATCACAAAACCGATCCTTTTTTTTTTTCTTTTTTTTTTTTCTTTTCCTGGGGAAGACAGATAACTGAACAGAAAACATAGGAGGACGTAACAGTATGTAAACCATGAAGGCCATGTTTATGATGTCTTTTATACAGCCATATCGACTGACTTGGGCTTCAGGCCCTAACTGGGTGATAGGCCAGACTTTTACTATGCCATAAAAATGGGTCTGCGTTTGCTTGGTGCCTAATGGATCAGAGCTTTTGTCTAAAAAGCAAAAAATATGTAGGCTATCCAGTCAGTAGGCCTACAGTTATGTATTAAAAAAAAAATCGGTATCGGTTGATCTTGAGGAAAAAAATCGGGGATCGGTATCGGCCCCAAAAATCCAGATCGGAGCATCCCTACTGCCAACACTAACACGTGCTGCTAACCCTAACACATGCTGCTAACGCTAACACATGCTGTGGATCCTGTCCACAAGTATCCTGTTCAATAATTCACCATAGGGTGCCAGGTGTACTGTATGCTAATGGTGGTCATTGAATTGATATGATGAGTCATACTGCAGGTGCATGACTATAATCATACTGCAGGTGCATGACTATAATCATACTGCAGGTGCATAAGTCCATTTGTAATTGTATTAGCTCAGTATTTACACATTTCAACAGCAGCTTAACAGTTATTAAAGGGCAGTTGGTAATTAAACAGTTGGTAGTTAAAGGACAGTAGGTAATTAAACATTTGGTAATTAAACAGTAGGTCATTAAACAGTAGGTAATTAAACAGTAGGTAATTAAACAGTTGGTAATTAAAGGGCAGTTGGTAATTAAACAGTTGGTAGTTAAAGGGCAGAACTATAAGCACGTCTAACAGATGAATGTCATGTATGATAAGGCAGCAAGCTGGCTTGGAAGGGAGCTGCCAGTCAAGCGTGCAAAGGCCACGCCCACACAGCCTCAGAACTGTCTGACCAGGAAGTAGAGCCTAACTAGAAGATTATTTTCATAGTTTATTATGTGTTAACATTTTTCCTGGACACAAAATACAATTGGAACCATTTAATGTTTACTTTCCAGACCCTTTAATTACAGCAAATGCCATCAGTAATATTATTATTGCATTTGCAGGACGTGTCCTGTCAGTTTAGATGGGAGTTCAGTGAACTGTTTGTCTGTCATGTCTAATCGACCTGCGTTGTTTCTGCCTCCAGTGTTTCTAGCCGCAGGTCCTCTTCAGCTCATGTAACCATGGTAACCATGTATGAACCAGAATGCACCGAGTCCCCTGGATCTGGCCGTGGTTCTCCAGCCCTGAAAAGCCCACAGTGGGGTCCAGAGATGGTGGCAGTGAAGCTGGAGGAAGAGGATGTAGAGGAGAATGGTGTGATGGTGAAAAGCCCACAGTGGGGTCCAGAGATGGTGGCAGTGAAGCTGGAGGAAGAGGATGTAGAGGAGAATGGTGTGATGGTGAAAGAAGAGGATGGAGGAGACCAAAGGAGGGAGGAGAGAGTGACGGTGAATAAAGAGGACAGAGGAAGAGTGGAGATGAAAGACAGTGAGATGGATGGTAAGTCTTTGTTATTGGTGAGTGTCATTGCACTGTTGTAAAACCAATGCTGCCAGTGCAGTGTAAGTCAGTCAGTACCTGCATCGTCTGACAGTCCTGCTCTCTCCCGCTGTGTGGGGTTGATATATCAGGGCTAGTTCCCCAATCTAACCCAGTCCTGGACTACAGGACAGCCACATGTTAACACCGTTATCCCCAATCTAACCCAGTCCTGGGGGCCGTTCCACTAAAGTGGATTAGTATATCGGCGATTGAAATAAATTAGGCGATAATAATTTAAAATTTCATATTTTATTATGTGTTAACATTTTTCCTAAATAATATGAATAATATGAATAAATAATATGAATAAATATGAAATAATTAGGCAACTCGGGATTGGAATTCAAGCCTCAGGTGATTCCTCGAACGAGGATCAGGCTTGTGTCATGAGTGTTCACAGAACACCGGCTTAGAAATCCTCGATATGGGCGCGTGCACGCAGACATAAAGAGCCCCGAAGAGTCGATCTGTCGAAATGAAGATACTCCACTCTGCAGGGGTCCTACATTTGCGCAGCATTCCGAATTATTGATCTTTATGAAGACGGAAAAATAAGATGTAAAATAGTGCAATACTGCCGCAATTAACAAGGCGAGGGAAATTGTTTGGCAAGAAATTGCTGACCGATTAAATGCGTAGGTCATACTAGCCCCAGTTATTGTTATATGTTCATATTTTAATAAATTAATATTTACTACTGTGGTGATATCCGCAGCAGGCTACAAGCCGTCATATTGTCACAATGGCCTAGTGGTATCGACCGCTGCTATAGTATTTATTCGTCTTTTTAAATCGGTGGTTCAAATCCTTCTTCAGACACACTTTTTACTGCATTTCGTTGTCTGAATCTAATCTAAAATCTCATCTAAAAAAGTATGTAGGCTATACAATTGTGGTGCAGGCTAATTTACAAGAACTGACACGATTACAATGGTGTTTGAAGCCTTTGCATGAAATCTTCAGTTAAATGTAAAAAAAAAAAATATCACTTATTCAAGTCTCGAACTCGCAACCTTCGGAACTCTAGCTGGTTGCCTTAACCACTGCGCCAGCCAGACCGCTGTGTCAAAAGCAATGCAAGTTAATAGACATACCTATTTATTTTATTTTATTTTTTACACTTTTTAATTAATTTATTTATCTATCGATCTATCTATCTATCACACTTTCAAAATATCAGGTTATCTATCACACAATCAAACTATCTATCTATCGATCGATCACACTTTCAAATTATCAAATTATCTATCTATCACACAGTCAAACTATCTATCTCGTAAAAAGTGGGAACTAATATTTCCTAAAAGACACTTGATGGAACTGTCGTTCGAGATATAGTTTCCGCCTGTGAGACAATTTTGACGCACGCATTACTTTAGCCAGCCTCTTAGCCTGCTCGCGACCAGAATAACTCGGGAGGCTATGTTGCATAGCAACCAAACAGCGAATTATTTGAGACACATTGATGGACCCGAACGCAAGATAAAATTATCGCCGATTAGAACTTTATCGAGGATTAGATATTATCGAAGATAATCGACCTTCGTGGAATGGGCCCCTGGACTACAGGACAGCCACATGTAAACACCGTTATCCCCAATCTAACCCAGTCCTGGGGGGTATTCCACGAAGCTCGATAAAGTTCTAAGCCTCGATAAAGTTTTAAGCCTCGATAATGTTAGCTTGTGTTCGGTGCCATCAATGTGGCTCAAATAATTCGCTGCTTGGTTGAGCTCCTTCTGAGTCAGATATAACTAGCCTGGTCGCGACCAGGCTAAAACACAGGCTATAGTGAGACGTGTGTCAAAAAAGGCTCACAGGCGGAAACTACATCCCGAACGACAGTTCCTCCCTAGGAAATATTAGTTCCCACTTCACACGAGATAGATAGATTAGATAGTTTGACTGTGTGATAGATAGATCATTTGATATTTTGAAAGTGTGATCGATCGATAGATAGTTTGATTGTGTGATAGATAACTTGATATTTTGAAAGTGTGATAGATAGATCGATATATCAATAAAGAAAAGAGTGTTAAAAAAAAAGTAATTGTCTCAACTTGCATTGCCGTCATCACAGCGTTCTGGCTGGCGTAGTGGTTAAGGCTGCGGACTCGAGTTCCAAAGGTTGCGAGTTCGAGACTTGACTAAGTCATTCATTTTTATTTATTTTTACATTTAACCGAAGATGTCATGCAAAGGTTTCAAACACCATTGTAATCGTGTCAGTTCTTGTAAATTAGCCTGCACCATAATTTTATAGCCTACAATACTTTTTTAGATGAGATTTTAGATTAGATTCAGACAACGAAATGCAGTAAAAAGTGTGTCTGAAGAGGGATTCGAACCACTGATATAAAATGACGAATAAATCCTATGGCAGCAGTCAATACCACTAGGCCATTGTGGCGATATGACGGTTTGTAGCCTGCTGCGGATATCACCACAGTAGTAATATTCATTTATTAAAATATGAACATATAACAATAACTGGGGCTAGTATGACCTACGCATTTAATCGGTCAGCAATTTCTTGCCAAACCATTTCCCTCGCCTTGTTAATTGCGGCAGTATTGCACTATTTTACAACTTATTTTTCCGTCTTCATAAAAATCAATAATTCGGAATGCTGCGCAAATGTAGTACCCCTGCAGAGTGGAGTATCTTCATTTCGACAGATCGACACTTCAGGGCTTTTTATATCTGCGTGCACGCGACCATATCGAAGATTTGTAAGCCTGTCTTCTGTGAACACTGATGACACAAGGCTGATCCTCGTTCGAGGAATCACCTGAGGCTTGAATTCCAATCTCGAGTTGCCTGAGCGCCGCATTTATTTATATCGCAGCTAAACTGATCCACCTTTAGTGGAATGACCCCCTGGACTACAGGACAGCCACATGCAGGGCTCTACAGTGCGACCATTTCACTCGCATTTGCGACTAAAAATACATCTGTGCGACTAGAGAAATAAATTCACGAGCACACGTGCGAGTACAGATATAATTTGGTTTTTATTTTATTTTTTTTATTTTTTTCAATTCTAAAAATAAATCTGCGCGAACCGTGTGGCCACATTTTAAGCCGTCAGCCAGCCCGCTACGACCCCGGGAAGTCATGTTAAAAGTGAAGTTACTTCTGTTAAACTGGCGCTAAGCTAACATCGCTAATCGCTAACTCCCTTTTGGGCCTTAAAGAGACAAGCGCCCTTTTCTCATCTCAAGCTTCATTAGCTTCATTAGCTCACCACATCTACAGATTTGGTCCCACACACTCCAGATTTGAACCCAAGGTTACAACCAGGGTTAACTACCCAGGGTAGAAAGTAGAAAGCTCTCAGACCTTCAGAACCCATTGAAAGTAGTGGAGGTACTCCAGAAGTCCAAATGCATCTCTAATCCTAGGAAACCCTAGGAAGCAAGTTGCCTAATGGCATGAAAATGCAACATGTTGTACTTGAGTGTGGCAGAGAGGTGGGACCCCCGGGGATGGTGGTGTGCTAACAGCTAGCCGCCGCAGAGGCACCGTGCTGGGCTGGCCACCTCCACATGTCACCACCCCGGGCAGCATGGGGCTGGGGACTGGTCATCTGGATGTGGGGTAGTTTAATACCCCTAGATGTGGAGTTGTCTGGCCACCGTGTGTGACTGATGTAGCCTGACCCAGCAGCAGGGAGGTGGGCAGCATGGAGACAGACCTCTGCATGGCCTGGCTGGGCTGCTAGCTGACAGACCTAGCCCTAAAGCCTGGCTGGGCTGCTAGCTGCTAGCTGACAGGCATGACATGGATGAATGAATGAACATGCTGCTAACCAGGAGAACTTGACACAGCTAGTTACCATAATACAATGCCATCAACTCTGCGTCTAGTAGGGCTGTAGGCATGGGCCAATGTGTGATTTTGGTGCAAAAATTGCAAAATCACTAATAAAAATGTGTTATAATTACATTTTTCACTGTGCTCCTAAATTTCTTTGTGTGCCCCTAACATTTTTCATTTAGGAGCACATGTGCTCCTAGTGAAAAAGGTCAGCGTAGAGCCCTGACATGTAAACACCGTTATCCCCAATCTAACCCAGTCCTGGACTACAGGACAGCCACATGTAAACACTTTTATCCAAAGTGACTTACTACATTTGTCTAAAGTAAGTGAATCAGTTTACAAAATTGGGGAATAAAACATAATAAAACAGACAAGAGAGAAATATGATAGAAAATAAATTTTAGGAATAGCAACTGCACTCTACTGCCCTCTACTGTCCTCTACTGCTCTCTACTGCCCTCTACTGCCCTCTACTGCTCTCTACTGCCCTCTACTGCCCTCTACTGCCCTCTACTGCTCTCTACTGCTCTCTACTGCTCTCTACTGCCCCCTACTGCTCTCTACTGCTCTCTACTGCCCCCTGCTGTTCTCTACTGCACTCTACTGCCCTCTACTGCTCTCTACTGCTCTCTACTGCCCTCTACTGCCATCTACTGCTCTCTACTGCCCTCTACTGCCCTCTGCTGTCTGTCCTCTACTGCTCTCTACTGCTCTCTCCTGCCCTCTACTGCCCTCTACTGCCCTCTACGGCTCTCTACTGCTCTCTCCTCTCCTGCTCTCTACTGCCCTCTACTGTCCTGTACTGCCCTCTACTGTCCTCTACTGTCCTCTACTGCCCTCTACTGCCCTCTACTGCTCTCTACTGCCCTCTACTGCCCTCTACTGCGCGTTACTGCACTCTACTGCCCTATACTGCCCTCTACTGCACTCTACTGCACTCTACTGCTCTCTACTGCCCTCTACTACTCTCTACTGCACTCTACTGCTCTCTACTGCCCTCTACTGCCCTCTACTGCTCTCTACTGCACTCTACTACTACTACTAATAATACATTTATTTTATAAGGCGCCTTTCATGGCACTCAAGGTCGCCGTACAACAACACATTTAAAAACAGTTACAAAATTCAAAATACAAAATACATAGAAATATACAGTATAAAACATAGCTAGTAGCAGAGCAGCACGGGAACAGTAAATCAACAGGGATACGCCTGCGTAAACAGGTGGGTTTTGAGGTGGGTTTTGAAAGAGGAGATTGAATCAATGTTCCTGATGTCGGGGGGGAGGGAGTTCCAGAGGCGAGGGGCGGAGCGGCTGAAGGCTCTAAACCCCATGGTGGACAGACGGGCTGGGGGGACGGTCAGGTTGATGGAGGAGGCAGACCTGAGGGACTGGGTGGGAATGTTGATGTGGAGGAGGTCGGACAGGTATGGAGGGGCGAGGTTATGGATGGCCTTGAAAGTATGGAGAAGGATTTTGTAATCGATGCTGTGTTTGATGGGGAGCCAGTGGAGTTGGTGGAGAATGGGGGTGATGTGAATGATGACAGGGGGTTCTGGTGACAATACGGGCAGCAGCGTTCTGGACCAGTTGGATCTTGTGGAGCAGTTTGTGGGGGAGACCAAAGAGAAGGGAGTTACAGTAATCTAGGCGGGAAGTGATGAGGGAGTGGACCAGGATTGCGGCACTGTTGGGAGTGAGTGAAGGGCGGAGGCGGTTGATATTACGAAGATGGAAGTAAACAGACCTGATGGTTAGGGATGCTCCGATTTATCGGCCACCGATTTAAATCGGCCGATTTCACTCCAAATGACTCGATCGGTGATCGGCAAAAATGGCCGATCGCAAAAACCGATCTTTTTTTTTTTTTTTTTTCCTGGGGAAGACAGATAACTGAACAGAAAACATAGGAGGACGTAACAGTATGTAAAACATGAAGGCCACGTTTATGATGTCTTTTATACAGCCATATCGACTGACTTGGGCTTCAGGCCCTAACTGGGTGATAGGCCAGACCTTTACTATGCCATAAAAATGGGTCTGCGTTTGCTTGGTGCCTAATGGATCAACACTTTTGTCTAAAAAGCAAAAAATATGTAGGCTATCCAGTCAGTAGGCCTACAGTTATGTATTTTTTTTAAAATCGCTATCGGTATCGGTATCGGTTGATCTTGAGGAAAAAAATCGGTGATCGGTATCGGCCCCAAAAATCCAGATCGGAGCATCCCTACTGATGGTGTTGTTGACGTGGGAGTGGAATGAAGGGGTGCTGTCGAGGACGACACCCAGACTCTTAACCTGGGGGGAGGTGGAAACCAAGGAGTTGTCAATGTTGAGGGTGAAACTGGGGTGCTTGGTGAGTGTGGATTTGGAGCCAATGAGAATTACCTCTGTTTTATTACTGCTTAGTTTGAGGAAATTTGAAGTGAACCAGGATTTAAGTTCATGTAGACAGGCACAGAGGGAGGAGGGAGGGAGGGTGGAAGTGGGTTTGGAGGAAACGTAGAGCTGGGTGTCGTCCGCATAACAGTGGAAATGAATGTTGTATTTATGGAAAATCAGACCAAGTGGGAGGAGGTAGATGATGAAGAGGATAGGGCCAAGGACAGAGCCCTGGGGAACACCAGAGGAGAGGGGGGACGGATGGGATGTGAATGATTTTAACTGTATAAATTGAGTGCGGCCAGAGAGATAGGAATGGAACCAGTGTAGAGGGGTGTCAGATATACCAATGGAGGCTAAACGGTTAACTCTTTGACTGCCAGCCATGTTCAGAGCGGAGAGCTCCACACTGCCAGACTTTTGGGGCATTTTCGCTGAACTTTGAAGACCCACCAAATATTGACTTTTCGGACTACATAAACATTGAACATATCTACCAAAACTTTAGACTCTCTTCTTTCATCAGAAAAAGAACGTTTGTTTCTAGCCTCTTTGAGTGTTTAGAAATCGGCCGTAGAACATAGGGTGGTTTCAGCAAAGACACCTGATTTTGACCAATAAACAGAGAAAACGAGCTTTTTCTGCAGATTTTTTTTTTTTTTCTGCACTTTTTCTGTATCGTCCGACTCTGAACTGTTTGAAGAGTCGCGCGATGGCCGCGCTGCTCCGCGATGCTCTGCGATGCTCCGCAATGCTCCGCGCCGCAATGCTCCGCGCCGCGTTTGGCACATACCCTGATCCGTTTCGCCATTACTACAACCCACAGCAAGCCACTTCCTTCTCCAGGCTTTTATCGAACTACTGCCCCCATCTGGGACCGAAATACATTACACCCAAGTCTGAAATTCACTCGCTAGGTGTAGAACATGTCAATAACGCCATCCCCGCGGAAAAAAAAAAAAATCCCAAAGACGCCATTTGGCGTCTTTGGCAGTCAACGTTACTATTCTATAAGACGCCAATTGGCGTCTTTGGCAGTCAATGAGTTAAGGAGGGTGGAGTGCGATATAGTATCAAAAGCGGCGCTCAGATCGAGTAGGATGAGGATGGATATGAGTCCGGAGTCAGCTGCCATCAGGAGGTCATTTGTGATTTTGAGGAGGGCTGTTTCTGTGTTGTGAAGGGGGCGGAAGCCAGACTGGAACTGTTCATAGAGGTTATTGTTTGAGAGATGAGTATGAATCTGTAAAGCCACCACTTTTTCCATGATTTTTGAAAGAAATGGCAGGTTGGAGATGGGACGGAGGTTATTGAAGATGTTGGGGTCTGAACCAGGTTTCTTCAGAATAGGTGTTATGGCTGCGGATTTGAGAGATGATGGGACAGAACCAGAGGTGAGGGAGGAATGGATGATTGCAGTTATCAGGGGCAGGAGAGAGGGGAGGGAGGCTATGACCAGGGAGGAGGGCAGGGGGTCAAGTTGGGGATGGCTTGGATTTCCGGATGAGTTTAGATAAATCGGCAGCAGAGGGGAGATGGAAGCAGGAGAGAGGTACAGAGAGGGGGGGATGGGGAGATAGGGGAGATGGACAACTGGACATAAGGTCAGTTGCTGGTGGATGTTGGCTATTTTTGAGTTGAAAAATGACATCAGGGAGTTACAGTGGTCAGTGGAGTAGAAGTGTGGGGGAAGGGAGTCGGGGGGGCGGAGTGAGTAGTTGACCACTGAGAACAGGGCCCTGGTGTTCCCAGCACCAGCAGTGATTTTGTCTGTAAGATATTGGGATTTGGCTGAGGAGAGGGCGTCTTTGTAAAGGAGGATGTGGGCATGGTGCATCTGTTTGTGAACAGTGAGACCGGTTTTTCTTGAAAGCCGCTCCAGCTGACGTCCTTTGGCTTTCACTCTACTGTCACACAATTATTCAGAGCTTTGAACGAGATTTTTAACACTAGAACAGCCATGGGTGGGGTCATTAACACTAGAACAGCCACGGGTGGGGTCATTAACACTAGAACAGCCATGGGTTGGGTCATTAACACTAGAACAGCCATGGGTGGGGTCATTAACACTAGAACAGCCATGGGTGGGGTCATTTACACTAGAACAGCCATGGGTGGGGTCATTAACACTAGAACAGCCATGGGTGGGGTCATTTGACCTAGTGAGTAAAAATAAATTCTACCTTTGAAGTTGATCAAATTTCAGGACCCTCCTTTCATGACTTTTCCTAGATAAGTGCGTTCTACCTCCCAGTATCCTGACATGTTCTAAATCGACCTCGTATAAAGCTATTTCTATAACAGGTTTTACCCCAGTTACATACGCAGTAGTAATAGGATATTATATGTCTATGTACAGACAGTTATGAATGATAAACTGTACAGTAGGTCTCGCTATAGCTATTGCAGCAAAGTACTTGCAGTAGCCTACATTTGATTATGTCTGTAATCCTCAACTGATTTTCATGGAACAACATGGAACAAATACAATTTTATTTATGATACAGTATATAATGTGTATAAAGTGTATTTATGATACAGTATATAATGTATATCAATTTTCAAATATTTGCATATTTATGACTATTATTTTTTAATAATGATAATTAACCTCTTCTGCATGTGCAGCCACTCCCCGTGATAATCTGACCGTAATCCTGTATGGTGGTACGATGCTTGTAGGAGGTGCTCTCTGAGAGACATACTTAGATAGAGAACACTTTAATTCATATATTTGTATTCATTGCCTATTATCTTGTTAAATGTTGATATTTAATTTCTATATATTTTTTCTTTCTTTATATCCTAATGCTGTATGTAAAGCACTTTGATGCAAGAATGACACTATTTACAGCGCTGTCAATTTTCAAATATTAGCATATTTATTATTTAAAGCACTATTATTTTAGCACTTTGAATTGCCCTTGTTGTATAAAATGTGCTATACAAATAAACTTGCCTATGTAACCCTGTATATGTTCCTATTCTTACAGACCAGCAGAGCTCCAACCCAGGTTCAGACAGCGAGCCCAGCTCCACCACACCAGGAAACCATCAACAACACAGGAGCTCGAGGCGGAAGAATCACCTTAAAACACACCCACAGACTTACACCGGAGAGAAACCATACCACTGCTCCCAGTGTGGGAAGAGGTTCAATCAATCAGGAAGTCTGAAGATTCACCAGAGAATACACACCGGGGAGAAACCATACCACTGCTCCCAATGTGATAAGAGTTTCAGTAAAGCAGGAAATCTAAAGATTCATCAGAGAACACACACAGGAGAGAAACCATACCAGTGCTCCCAGTGTGGGAAGAGTTTCAATCAAGCAGGAAATCTAAAGATTCACCAGAGAATACACACCGGGGAGAAACCATACCACTGCTCCCAATGTGGGAAGAGGTTCAATCAATCAGAACGTCTAAAGATTCACCAGAGAATACACACAGGAGAGAAACCATACCACTGCTCCCAATGTGGGAAGAGTTTCAGTGAAGCAGGACACCTGAAGGTTCATCAGAGAATACACACAGGAGAGAAACCATACCACTGCTCCCAATGTGGGAAGAGTTTTAGTGAAGGAGGAGCCCTGAAGATTCACCAGAGAATACACACCGGGGAGAAACCATACCACTGCTCCCAATGTGATAAGCGTTTCAGTGAAGCAGGACACCTGAAGATTCATCAGAGAACACACACAGGAGAGAAACCATACCACTGCTCCCAGTGTGGGAAGAGGTTCAGTACAGCAGGAAATCTAAAGAAGCATCAGAGAACACACACCGGAGAGTAACCATATCACTGCTCCCAATGTGGGAAGAGTTTCAATCAATCAGGAAGTCTAAAGATTCACCAGAGAATACACACAGGAGAGAAACCATACCACTGCTCCCAATGTGGGAAGAGGTTCAATACAGCAGGAAATCTAAAGAAGCATCAGAGAACACACACCGGAGAGTAACCATACCACTGCTCCCAGTGTGGGAAGAGTTTTAGTGAAGGAGGAAGCCTGAAGATGCATCAGTGAACACACACAGGAGAGTAACCATAACACTGCTCTGGAAACGATTGTAGCTCTACGTCGGGTATTACCTACTGGTTATGCAGAGTTATTTCAGGCATGTGAGCCGCACTGCCTATACTGTAATTCATGCGAAGTGAATGTGGCTCGTAATAAAATTAACAATGTTGTTATCAGCCGAGAAAATGAGTTAAGAAATTATTTTCTTTTACAACTTGAGTATAAGCATTTGCCTGGTTAGTAATCAAACGTTAAATCACCCTTCTCTGCCCTCTCCCGCTTCCAGACCAACGCCTACCCTATATTTTAGCACTTGGCTTAATTCAGCCGCTTTTCTTTGAGCCGCTATTCACCTGCGTTCAATTTAAAGTATATTTGGTATTTATAGAAGGAAGCACGTACGCAATGTTAAACAAGCGCAGCTCGTTTTATAAATAATGCTTACGTCCGTTTAGAAAAATGTGCTAAAGTGAAAGTCAAAGATGACGTTCAAGTACCTTTTTATAATTGAGGCCCCAGGGGTGGCCAACCAGTTGGAGACTAAGAGCCCCAAAGAATTGTTGGGGTACCAGAAAGAGCCACATCATACATGCAGGCTCACAAAAGCTCTCACTCACACACACAATACATTTCCAATAGGCTATGAGACCAGTGGTGTCATTTCAGCAAAAGCCAAGGTATGGCAAGGGACAGAATAGGGGGGGTTGAGGGGGGGTTTCAAATCAGTTGTGCAATAGTTTTGGTGAGTTGTTTCTATACAATTGACTTATATTACATTAACTCTTTCACCGCCAGAGTTTTCTGAAAAAGTTGCCAGCCAGCGCCAGCCTTTTTGATCATTTTCACTCATCTTCAAAAATTCCCAGAATATTCTGTTCTATGAATATGTAAACACTGAATACATCAGAAGAAAGAAGAGACCTTCTTCTTGCACACACAAAAGTTCTATAACAAGTTTGATTCTATCTTCTTCCTAGCATGTTCAGTGAACACTTCAATATTGGTGATTTTCATCAAAAAACTACTTTCGGACAGAAAACAGAAAACCGCGTTTTTGTGAAAAACTGTTTATTTTCACCCCCAAGACCCGTTTGACCCATTTAACATTATAAAACTATAATACACATATATAATAATATAATACACTACATGTTATGTATTTATTTATTTTCTAATATTCATTATAATAATAATAATAATAACAATACATTTATTTTATAAGGCGCCTTTCATGGCACTCAAGGTCGCCGTACAACAACAAATTTAAAAACAGTTACACAATTCAAAATACATAGAAATACACAGTATAAACATAGCTTTATGAATCATTGCCAATATTTGTCCTTGGTGTGGTACAGTGTGGTACAGCTAGTGTGTAAAGGGACATTACAGGCTTTACAATGGAACTCTTTACGTTTTCCCTTTTTTATACAAACCCTGCAACCCCTGGTTGGGTTCTGCTTTTTGGGAGTTGGGGGGATTTTTACAAGTGTATGGGCTCCCATATTCCCATCCAGCCTTCCCTGAGGGTCCTGGTTTGGTGCTCTAAAGTAATGAGGTCTGGGGTTCCCTCTTGCTTCCTGACACAGGCGAGGCAGGTGCTGAGGTAGACAGACAGACAGGTGGTGAGGAAACTGGTGCTGAGGAAGACACTGCCTTGCTGGTCCATGACCTCACAACCCTTTCAATGATGGAGCGAAATGTGTTGCATCTGCCCTGTGGGGATGTAGAGTTGCTACCATTTTTACAATCTTTTTGTCGCGCCAAGCGAGGACCATGACATTGTCACTGTGACGCATCAGTGTTTCGCCCACCTTCAGGTCAGCATTGGACACATTTGTGATCACTGGTGGTTCACCTCTGTGCATCCTCAGGGTACCACAGACGTGTGTGTTCAGACGAAGGAGGCGCTCAGACAAAGCTACAGAATTATATTAGTTATTCATGTACAATCTGTAGCCCTGACCTGCTAGTTGACCAAGTAGAGAGACAGCTGTGTCTCCCAGGGGAGCGCTCTCTCCACAGTAGGGCTTCAGTGTGTAACAGTACCCTGTCTCTGAATCACATAATATGTATGACTTGATGCCATATTTGATGGGCTTTAGGGGATTGTGCACCCTGAAGGTTAGGCGACCACACCACAGAAGCATACCCTCATCTATGGAGATATTGGTGTTGGGTTGATACATCTCTTGAAATTTGGACCCACGGTAATCTAAGATGGGGCGGACCTTGTACATTCTGTAAGTACAATCGGCTGGCATCGCTGCATTATTACTAAAATGAAGGTATCTCGATATGTTTTCAAACCTGTTGCGAGACATGACAGAGTTGAAGTAGGGGGTAGCTAACATTTCATCAGTGGACCAGTACATTTCAAGCTCAGGCTTACGAATGATACCAGTGAGAAAAAAGAGCCCCAGGAATGATTTCATCTCTCTAAGTGTGACAGGTTTCCATGCATGTGATCGAGCGTGTGGTGATTGTGGAGAGCCACTCTCAGCTTCAATACATTGAGCTGCATACAAGTCGGTCTGAACAACTATGTCCTGGATCAGTTCATCATTAAGGAACAACTCAACATAGTCAACTGGTTGTTCTGATGCCAGCTCAGCAGCAGCATTGATAGGTCCAGGTTTCGCAGTGAAAGGAATGTCTTTTGCCTGCCAGTCTTTGTCATGCCACACCTTCTCACCAACAGGGGCCCTTGCTTGGTCACCAGCTGCGCCGCGCCCACGACCTCGTCCACGGCCACGTCCGCGCCCAGCTCTGTGCGGTGTTTGATCTGTAAATAATTAGAATTAGTATATTTATTTATTATTTTATTTATTTAGTATTTTATTGTCTGTCAGCTGGTAGAAATATAAATACAATAACATTATCTGTGTCTTTTTTACACGTGGGGCAGGGGAACGTGACCTTGCACGCGACATGACCTTGCGCCCACGTCCGCTCTCATGTCCACGTCCTCGTCTGCGCCCTTGCCCGTGCACAGCTCTGCGCAGTGTTGGATCTGTAAATAATTAGAATTAGTAGGCAAGGCCAGGCAAGTTTATTTGTATAGCACATTTCATACAACAGGGGCAATTCAAAGTGCTTTACATGTATTATTTAAAAATACAGCAAGAGGAGCATAGTAGGAAAATAAAAATTACAATGAATAAAAGCAAATATAACAAGTAAATAGATAAAACAGTTAATAAGACAATGTAGCTGGTAGAAATATAAATACAATAAAATGATCTGATGTGTGTTACCTTGGACAGGGGAACGTGACCTTGCACTTCGGGTCCAATCTCGGTCTGAACCCGGGTCTGAATCTGAATCCGGCAGGGGGGGGCTTGAAGGCTTAGCACTGTGCACTGTTTGATGTAAATAATTAGAATTAGTATAACACTAACTAAAACTATATTCCTGCCCGCACCAGCTGGTATACTTATGAAGTATAACCTCTGTTATGAAGTATAACCTCTGTTATGAAGTATAACCTCCTGTTATGAAGTATAACCTCTGTTATGAAGTATAGTCTCCTGTTATGAAGTATAGTCTCCTGTTATGAAGTATAACCTCTGTTATGAAGTATAACCTCTGTTATGAAGTATAACCTCTGTTATGAAGTATAACCTCTGTTATGAAGTATAACCTCTTTTATGAAGTATAACCTCTGTTATGAAGTATAACCTCTGTTATGAAGTATAGTCACCTGTTATGAAGTATAACCTCCTGTTATGAAGTATAACCTCTGTTATGAAGTATAGTCTCCTGTTATGAAGTATAGTCTCCTGTTATGAAGTATAGTCTCCTGTTATGAAGTATAACCTCTGTTATGAAGTATAACCTCTGTTATGAAGTATAACCTATGTTATGAAGTATAACCTCTTTTATGAAGTATAACCTCTGTTATGAAGTATAACCTCTGTTATGAAGTATAGTCACCTGTTATGAAGTATAACCTCCTGTTATGAAGTATAACCTCCTGTTATGAAGTATAGTCTCCTGTTATGAAGTATAGTCTCCTGTTATGAAGTATAGTCTCCTGTTATGAAGTATAACCTCCTGTTATGAAGTATAACCTCTGTTATGAAGTATAGTCTCCTGTTATGAAGTATAGTCTCCTGTTATGAAGTATAACCTCCTGTTATGAAGTATAACCTCCTGTTATGAAGTATAGTCTCCTGTTATGAAGTATAACCTCTGTTATGAAGTATAACCTCTGTTATGAAGTATAACCTCCTGTTATGAAGTATAACCTCTGTTATGAAGTATAACCTCTGTTATGAAGTATAGGGCCCTATTATGCACTTCTTAACTTGCCGTCTTAAGTCTTAATTAAGACGCACCGCCAGGTTAAGACCTACCGCCACCCTTATTATGCGCTTCATACGCGCTACTGCTATTATGCAGGTGTCGATAGGCGTCCACACATAAGACGTAAAACTCCCGTGCATATATTGCTCATTGTGGGAGTGTTCATATGTTAATGAAGTGCACTAGGCGCCCCTGCTATTATGCGATCTGACTTTGCTCCTAGCGCTAAGAAGTGGTTTGAAAAGTTCTTAAGTTTAGACTTCATGCACGTTTTGAAACACGAGCGCGCCTCCGCGGTTTGCGCATGCATGTGGGCACACATGAACACGCACGTGGCTCCACGGCAAGACGTCAATTACGGTCACAGTATAAATGCTTTATTTCAGAAGGGAGAGGCAGAGAAGCGCGCTGACCTCCTTCTTAGGACTTCCATAATAGCATAGCGCTAATGACTCAACGCAGCCGGTTCTTAAAGGGAATGGCACCTGGCACGCTGATTGGGTTGATTGAGAAGACGCCCAAAACACACCCATGACTAATTTCTTTGCTTAGCGCCGGGTTTTAGGCGCCCACTACCGCACGCATAATAGCAAAGTGGCCTTGACCACGCCTCCACGTCTTAAGTTTAGATCTACCGCCTCGTCTTATTTATGAAGTGCATAATAGGGCCCAATGTCTCCTGTTATGAAGTAGTGGGCCCTATTATGCACTTCTTAACTTGCCGTCTTAAGTGTTAATTAAGACGCACCGCCAGGTTAAGACCTACCGGCACCCTTATTATGCGCTTCATACGCGCTACTGCTATTATGCAGGTGTCGATAGGCGCCCACACATAAGACGTAAAACTCCTGTGCATATATTGCTCATTGTGGGAGTGTTCATATGTTAATGAAGTGCACTAGGCGCCCCTGCTATTATGCGATCTGACTTTGCTCCTATCGCTAAGAAGTGGTTTGAAAAGTTCTTAAGTTTAGACTTCATGCACGTTTTGAAACACGAGCGCGCCTCCGCAGTTTGCGCATGCATGTGGGCACACATGAACACGCACGTGGCTCCACGGCAAGACGTCAATTACGGTCACAGTATAAATGCTTTATTTCAGAAGGGAGAGGCAGAGAAGCGCGCTGACCTCCTTCTCAGGACTTCCATAATAGCATAGCGCTAATGACTCAACGCAGCCGGTTCTTAAAGGGAATGGCACCTGGCACGCTGATTGGGTTGATTGAGAAGACGCCCAAAACACACCCATGACTAATTTCTTTGCTTAGCGCCGGGTTTTAGGCGCCCACTACAGCACGCATAATAGCAAAGTGGCCTTGACCACGCCTCCACGTCTTAAGTTTAGATCTACCGCCTCGTCTTATTGATGAAGTGCATAATAGGGCCCATAGTCTCCTGTTATGAAGTATAACCTCTGTTATGAAGTATAACCTCCTGTTATGAAGTATAACCTCTGTTATGAAGTATAACCTCTGTTATGAAGTATAGTCTCCTGTTATGAAGTATAACCTCCTGTTATGAAGTATAATCTCTGTTATGAAGTATAGTCTCCTGTTATGAAGTATAACCTCCTGTTATGAAGTATAGTCTCCTGTTATGAAGTATAACCTCCTGTATATGAAGTATAACCTCCTGTTATGAAGTATAACCTCTGTTATGAAGTATAACCTCTGTTATGAAGTATAACCTCTGTTATGAAGTATAACCTCTGTTATGAAGTATAGTCTCCTGTTATGAAGTATAACCTCTGTTATGAAGTATAGTCTCCTGTTATGAAGTATAGTCTCCTGTTATGAAGTATAGTCTCCTGTTATGAAGTATAGTCTCCTGTTATGAAGTATAACCTCCTGTTATGAAGTATAACCTCTGTTATGAAGTATAACCTCTGTTATGAAGTATAACCTCTGTTATGAAGTATAGTCTCCTGTTATGAAGTATAACCTCTGTTATGAAGTATAGTCTCCTGTTATGAAGTATAACCTCTGTTATGAAGTATAACCTCTGTTATGAAGTATAGTCTCCTGTTATGAAGTATAACCTCTGTTATGAAGTATAGTCTCCTGTTATGAAGTATAACCTCTGTTATGAAGTATAACCTCTGTTATGAAGTATAGTCTCCTGTTATGAAGTATAACCTCCTGTTATGAAGTATAGTCTCCTGTTATGAAGTATAACCTCTGTTATGAAGTATAGCCTCCTGTTATGAAGTATAACCTCTGTTATGAAGTATAGTCTCCTGTTATGAAGTATAACCTCTGTTATGAAGTATAGTCTCCTGTTATGAAGTATAGTCTCCTGTTATGAAGTATAACCTCTGTTATGAAGTATAACCTCCTGTTATGAAGTATAACCTCTGTTATGAAGTATAGTCTCCTGTTATGAAGTATAGTCTCCTGTTATGAAGTATAACCTCTGTTATGAAGTATAACCTCTGTTATGAAGTATAACCTCCTGTTATGAAGTATAGTCTCCTGGTATGAAGTATAGTCTCCTGTTATGAAGTATAACCTCTGTTATGAAGTATAGTCTCCTGTTATGAAGTATAGTCTCCTGTTATGAAGTATAGTCTCCTGTTATGAAGTATAGTCTCCTGTTATGAAGTATAACCTCTGTTATGAAGTATAGTCTCCTGTTATGAAGTATAGTCTCCTGTTATGAAGTATAGTCTCCTGTTATGAAGTATAACCTCTGTTATGAAGTATAGTCTCCGGTTATGAAGTATAACCTCTGTTATGAAGTATAGTCTCCTGTTATGAAGTATAACCTCCTGTTATGAAGTATAACCTCTGTTATGGAATATAACCTCCTGTTATGAAGTATAACCTCTGTTATGAAGTATAACCTCCTGTTATGAAGTATAACCTCTGTTATGAAGTATAGTCTCCTGTTATGAAGTATAACCTCCTGTTATGAAGTATAACCTCTGTTATGAAGTATAGTCTCCTGTTATGAAGTATAACCTCTGTTATGAAGTATAGTCTCCTGTTATGAAGTATAACCTCTGTTATGAAGTATAGTCTCCTGTTATGAAGTATAGTCTCCTGTTATGAAGTATAACCTCTGTTATGAAGTATAGTCTCCTGTTATGAAGTATAACCTCTGTAATGAAGTATAACCTCTGTTATGAAGTATAGACTCCTGTTATGAAGTATAACCTCTGTTATGAAGTATAGTCTCCTGTTATGAAGTATAACCTCTGTTATGAAGTATAACCTCTGTTATGAAGTATAACCTCTGTTATGAAGTATAGTCTCCTGTTATGAAGTATAACCTCCTGTTATGAAGTATAGTCTCCTGTTATGAAGTATAACCTCTGTTATGAAGTATAACCTCCTGTTATGAAGTATAGTCTCCTGTTATGAAGTATAACATCTGTTATGAAGTATAACCTCTGTTATGAAGTATAACCTCTGTTATGAAGTATAGTCTCCTGTTATGAAGTATAGTCTCCTGTTATGAAGTATAGTCTCCTGTTATGAAGTATAGTCTCCTGTTATGAAGTATAACCTCTGTTATGAAGTATAACCTCTGTTATGAAGTATAACCTCTGTTATGAAGTATAACCTCTCTTATGAAGTATAGTCTCCTGTTATGAAGTATAACCTGTTATGAAGTATAACCTCCTGTTATGAAGTATAACCTCCTGTTATGAAGTATAGTCTCCTGTTATGAAGTATAACCTCCTGTTATGAAGTATAACCTCTGTTATGAAGTATAACCTATGTTATGAAGTATAGTCTCCTGTTATGAAGTATAACCTCCTGTTATGAAGTATAACCTCTGTTATGAAGTATAACCTCTGTTATTAAGTATAACCTCTGTTATTAAGTATAACCTCTGTTATGAAGTATAACCTCTGTTATGAAGTATAGTCTCCTGTTATGAAGTATAACCTCCTGTTATGAAGTATAGTCTCCTGTTATGAAGTATAACATCTGTTATGAAGTATAACCTCTGTTATGAAGTATAACCTCTGTTATGAAGTATAACCTCTGTTATGAAGTATAACCTCTGTTATGAAGTATAACCTCTGTTATGAAGTATAACTTCTGTTATGAAGTATAACCTCCTGTTATGAAGTATAACCTCTGTTATGAAGTATAACCTCTGTTATGAAGTATAACCTCCTGTTATGAAGTATAACCTCTGTTATGAAGTATAACCTCTGTTATGAAGTATAGTCTCCTGTTATGAAGTATAGTCTCCTGTTATGAAGTATAACCTCCTGTTATGAAGTATAACCTCCTGTTATGAAGTATAACCTATGTTATGAAGTATAGTCTCCTGTTATGAAGTATAGTCTCCTGTTATGAAGTATAACCTCTGTTATGAAGTATAACCTCTGTTATGAAGTATAGTCTCCTGTTATGAAGTATAACCTCTGTTATGAAGTATAGTCTCCTGTTATGAAGTATAACCTCTGTTATGAAGTATAACCTCTGTTATGAAGTATAACCTCTGTTATGAAGTATAACCACTGTTATGAAGTATAACCTCTGTTATGAAGTATAACCTCCTGTTATGAAGTATAACCTCTGTTATGAAGTATAACCTCCTGTTATGAAGTATAACCTCCTGTTATGAAGTATAACCTCTGTTATGAAGTATAACCTCTGTTATGAAGTATAACCTCTGTTATGAAGTATAGTCTCCTGTTATGAAGTATAACCTCCTGTTATGAAGTATAACCTCCTGTTATGAAGTATAACCTCTGTTATGAAGTATAGTCTCCTGTTATGAAGTATAGTCTCCTGTTATGAAGTATAGTCTCCTGTTATGAAGTATAGTCTCCTGTTATGAAGTATAACCTCTGTTATGAAGTATAACTTCTGTTATGAAGTATAACCTCCTGTTATGAAGTATAACCTCTGTTATGAAGTATAACCTCTGTTATGAAGTATAACCTCCTGTTATGAAGTATAACCTCTGTTATGAAGTATAACCTCTGTTATGAAGTATAGTCTCCTGTTATGAAGTATAGTCTCCTGTTATGAAGTATAACCTCCTGTTATGAAGTATAACCTCCTGTTATGAAGTATAACCTATGTTATGAAGTATAGTCTCCTGTTATGAAGTATAGTCTCCTGTTATGAAGTATAGTCTCCTGTTATGAAGTATAACCTCTGTTATGAAGTATAACCTCTGTTATGAAGTATAGTCTCCTGTTATGAAGTATAGTCTCCTGTTATGAAGTATAACCTCTGTTATGAAGTATAGTCTCCTGTTATGAAGTATAACCTCTGTTATGAAGTATAACCTCTGTTATGAAGTATAACCTCTGTTATGAAGTATAACCACTGTTATGAAGTATAACCTCTGTTATGAAGTATAACCTCCTGTTATGAAGTATAACCTCTGTTATGAAGTATAACCTCTGTTATGAAGTATAACCTCCTGTTATGAAGTATAACCTCTGTTATGAAGTATAACCTCTGTTATGAAGTATAACCTCCTGTTATGAAGTATAACCTCTGTTATGAAGTATAACCTCTGTTATGAAGTATAACCTCTGTTATGAAGTATAGTCTCCTGTTATGAAGTATAACCTCCTGTTATGAAGTATAACCTCTGTTATGAAGTATAGTCTCCTGTTATGAAGTATAACCTCCTGTTATGAAGTATAGTCTCCTGTTATGAAGTATAACCTCTGTTATGAAGTATAACCTCCTGTTATGAAGTATAGTCTCCTGTTATGAAGTATAACCTCTGTTATGAAGTATAACCTCTGTTATGAAGTATAACCTCTGTTATGAAGTATAGTCTCCTGTTATGAAGTATAGTCTCCTGTTATGAAGTATAGTCTCCTGTTATGAAGTATAGTCTCCTGTTATGAAGTATAACCTCTGTTATGAAGTATAACCTCTGTTATGAAGTATAACCTCTGTTATGAAGTATAACCTCTCTTATGAAGTATAGTCTCCTGTTATGAAGTATAACCTGTTATGAAGTATAACCTCCTGTTATGAAGTATAGTCTCCTGTTATGAAGTATAACCTCCTGTTATGAAGTATAACCTCTGTTATGAAGTATAACCTATGTTATGAAGTATAGTCTCCTGTTATGAAGTATAACCTCCTGTTATGAAGTATAACCTCTGTTATGAAGTATAACCTCTGTTATTAAGTATAACCTCTGTTATGAAGTATAACCTCTGTTATGAAGTATAGTCTCCTGTTATGAAGTATAACCTCTGTTATGAAGTATAGTCTCCTGTTATGAAGTATAACCTCCTGTTATGAAGTATAACCTCTGTTATGAAGTATAGTCTCCTGTTATGAAGTATAACCTCTGTTATGAAGTATAGTCTCCTGTTATGAAGTATAGTCTCCTGTTATGAAGTATAACCTCTGTTATGAAGTAAAACCTCTGTTATGAAGTATAACCTCTGTTATGAAGTATAACATCCTGTTATGAAGTATAACCTCTGTTATGAAGTATAACCTCCTGTTATGAAGTATAACCTCCTGTTATGAAGTATAACCTCTGTTATGAAGTATAACCTCTGTTATGAAGTATAGTCTCCTGTTATGAAGTATAACCTCTGTTATGAAGTATAACCTCTGTTATGAAGTATAACCTCTGTTATGAAGTATAGTCTCCTGTTATGAAGTATAACCTCTGTTATGAAGTATAGTCTCCTGTTATGAAGTATAACCTCCTGTTATGAAGTATAACCTCTGTTATGAAGTATAGTCTCCTGTTATGAAGTATAACCTCTGTTATGAAGTATAGTCTCCTGTTATGAAGTATAGTCTCCTGTTATGAAGTATAACCTCTGTTATGAAGTATAACCTCTGTTATGAAGTATAACCTCTGTTATGAAGTATAGTCTCCTGTTATGAAGTATAACCTCCTGTTATGAAGTATAACCTCTGTTATGAAGTATAGCCTCTGTTATGAAGTGTAACCTCCTGTTATGAAGTATAACCTCCTGTTATGAAGTATAACCTCTGTTATGAAGTATAGTCTCCTGTTATGAAGTATAACCTCTGTTATGAAGTATAACCTCTGTTATGAAGTATAACCTCCTGTTATGAAGTATAACCTCTGTTATGAAGTATAACCTTCTGTTATGAAGTATAACCTCCTGTTATGAAGTATAACCTCTGTTATGAAGTATAACCTCCTGTTATGAAGTCTAACCTCTGTTATGAAGTATAACCTCCTGTTATGAAGTATAACCTCCTGTTATGAAGTATAACCTCTGTTATGAAGTATAACCTCTGTTATGAAGTATAGTCTCCTGTTATGAAGTATAGTCTCCTGTTATGAAGTATAGTCTCCTGTTATGAAGTATAACCTCCTGTTATGAAGTATAACCTCCTGTTATGAAGTATAACCTCTGTTATGAAGTATAGTCTCCTGTTATGAAGTATAGTCTCCTGTTATGAAGTATAACCTCTGTTATGAAGTATAACCTCTGTTATGAAGTCTAACCTCTGTTATGAAGTATAGTCTCCTGTTATGAAGTATAACCTCCTGTTATGAAGTATAACCTCTGTTATGAAGTATAGCCTCTGTTATGAAGTATAACCTCCTGTTATGAAGTATAGTCTCCTGTTATGAAGTATAACCTCTGTTATGAAGTATAACCTCTGTTATGAAGTATAGTCTCCTGTTATGAAGTATAACCTCTGTTATGAAGTATAACCTCTGTTATGAAGTATAACCTCTGTTATGAAGTATAGTCTCCTGTTATGAAGTATAGTCTCCTGTTATGAAGTATAACCTCTGTTATGAAGTATAACCTCTGTTATGAAGTATAGTCTCCTGTTATGAAGTATAACCTCTGTTATGAAGTATAGTCTCCTGTTATGAAGTATAACCTCCTGTTATGAAGTATAGTCTCCTGTTATGAAGTATAGTCTCCTGTTATGAAGTATAACCTCTGTTATGAAGTATAACCTCTGTTATGAAGTATAGTCTCCTGTTATGAAGTATAGTCTCCTGTTATGAAGTATAACCTCCTGTTATGAAGTATAACCTCTGTTATGAAGTATAACCTCTGTTATGAAGTATAGTCTCCTGTTATGAAGTATAGTCTCCTGTTATGAAGTATAACCTCCTGTTATGAAGTATAACCTCCTGTTATGAAGTATAACCTCTGTTATGAAGTATAACCTCCTGTTATGAAGTATAACCTCTGTTATGAAGTATAACCTCCTGTTATGAAGTATAACCTCCTGTTATGAAGTATAACCTCTGTTATGAAGTATAACCTCTGTTATGAAGTATAACCTCTGTTATGAAGTATAACCTCTGTTATGAAGTATAGTCTCCTGTTATGAAGTATAACCTCCTGTTATGAAGTATAACCTCCTGTTATGAAGTATAACCTCTGTTATGAAGTATAGTCTCCTGTTATGAAGTATAGTCTCCTGTTATGAAGTATAACCTCTGTTATGAAGTATAGTCTCCTGTTATGAAGTATAACCTCCTGTTATGAAGTATAGTCTCCTGTTATTAAGTATAGTCTCCTGTTATGAAGTATAACCTCTGTTATGAAGTATAGCCTCCTGTTATGAAGTATAACCTCTGTTATGAAGTATAACCTCTGTTATGAAGTATAACCTCTGTTATGAAGTATAGTCTCCTGTTATGAAGTATAACCTCCTGTTATGAAGTATAACCTCCTGTTATGAAGTATAACCTCTGTTATGAAGTATAACCTCTGTTATGAAGTATAACCTCTGTTATGAAGTATAACCTCCTGTTATGAAGTATAACCTCTGTTATGAAGTATAACCTCCTGTTATGAAGTATAACCTCTGTTATGAAGTATAACCTCCTGTTATGAAGTATAACCTCCTGTTATGAAGTATAACCTCTGTTATGAAGTATAACCTCTGTTATGAAGTATAACCTCTGTTATGAAGTATAGTCTCCTGTTATGAAGTATAACCTCCTGTTATGAAGTATAACCTCCTGTTATGAAGTATAACCTCTGTTATGAAGTATAGTCTCCTGTTATGAAGTATAACCTCCTGTTATGAAGTATAGTCTCCTGTTATGAAGTATAGTCTCCTGTTATGAAGTATAACCTCTGTTATGAAGTATAGCCTCCTGTTATGAAGTATAACCTCTGTTATGAAGTATAACCTCTGTTATGAAGTATAGTCTCCTGTTATGAAGTATAACATCCTGTTATGAAGTATAACCTCTGTTATGAAGTATAACCTCCTGTTATGAAGTATAACCTCTGTTATGAAGTATAACCTCTGTTATGAAGTATAGTCTCCTGTTATGAAGTATAACCTCCTGTTATGAAGTATAACCTCTGTTATGAAGTATAACCTCTGTTATGAAGTATAGTCTCCTGTTATGAAGTATAGTCTCCTGTTATGAAGTATAGTCTCCTGTTATGAAGTATAACCTCTGTTATGAAGTATAGCCTCCTGTTATGAAGTATAACCTCTGTTATGAAGTATAGTCTCCTGTTATGAAGTATAACCTCTGTTATGAAGTATAACCTCCGTTATGAAGTATAACCTCTATTATGAAGTATAACCTCTGTTATGAAGTATAGTCTCCTGTTATGAAGTATAGTCTCCTGTTATGAAGTATAGTCTCCTGTTATGAAGTATAGTCTCCTGTTATGAAGTATAACCTCCTGTTATGAAGTATAACCTCTGTTATGAAGTATAGCCTCCTGTTATGAAGTATAACCTCTGTTATGAAGTATAGTCTCCTGTTATGAAGTATAACCTCTGTTATGAAGTATAACCTCCGTTATGAAGTATAACCTCTGTTATGAAGTATAACCTCTGTTATGAAGTATAGTCTCCTGTTATGAAGTATAACCTCCTGTTATGAAGTATAACCTCTGTTATGAAGTATAACCCCTGTTATGAAGTATAGTCTCCTGTTATGAAGTATAGTCTCCTGTTATGAAGTATAACCTCTGTTATGAAGTATAACCTCCTGTTATGAAGTATAACCTCTGTTATGAAGTATAACCTCCTGTTATGAAGTATAACCTCTGTTATGAAGTATAGTCTCCTGTTATGAAGTATAGTCTCCTGTTATGAAGTATAGTCTCCTGTTATGAAGTATAACCTCCTGTTATGAAGTATAACCTCTGTTATGAAGTATAACCTCTGTTATGAAGTATAACCTCTGTTATGAAGTATAACCTCTGTTATGAAGTATAGTCTCCTGTTATGAAGTATAACCTCTGTTATGAAGTATAACCTCTGTTATGAAGTATAACCTCCTGTTATGAAGTATAACCTCTGTTATGAAGTATAACCTCCTGTTATGAAGTATAACCTCTGTTATGAAGTATAGTCTCCTGTTATGAAGTATAGTCTCCTGTTATGAAGTATAACCTCTGTTATGAAGTATAACCTCTGTTATGAAGTATAACCTCCTGTTATGAAGTATGACCTCCTGTTATGAAGTATAACCTCCTGTTATGAAGTATAACCTCCTGTTATGAAGTATAACCTCTGTTATGAAGTATAGTCTCCTGTTATGAAGTATAACCTCCTGTTATGAAGTATAGTCTCCTGTTATGAAGTATAACCTCTGTTATGAAGTATAACCTCTGTTATGAAGTATAGCCTCCTGTTATGAAGTATAACCTCTGTTATGAAGTATAACCTCTGTTATGAAGTATAGTCTCCTGTTATGAAGTATAACATCCTGTTATGAAGTATAACCTCTGTTATGAAGTATAACCTCCTGTTATGAAGTATAACCTCCTGTTATGAAGTATAACCTCTGTTATGAAGTATAACCTCTGTTATGAAGTATAGTCTCCTGTTATGAAGTATAACCTCTGTTATGAAGTATAGCCTCCTGTTATGAAGTATAACCTCTGTTATGAAGTATAGTCTCCTGTTATGAAGTATAACCTCTGTTATGAAGTATAACCTCCGTTATGAAGTATAACCTCTGTTATGAAGTATAGTCTCCTGTTATGAAGTATAGTCTCCTGTTATGAAGTATAGTCTCCTGTTATGAAGTATAGTCTCCTGTTATGAAGTATAACCTCTGTTATGAAGTATAGCCTCCTGTTATGAAGTATAACCTCTGTTATGAAGTATAGTCTCCTGTTATGAAGTATAACCTCTGTTATGAAGTATAACCTCTGTTATGAAGTATAGTCTCCTGTTATGAAGTATAACCTCCTGTTATGAAGTATAACCTCTGTTATGAAGTATAACCCCTGTTATGAAGTATAGTCTCCTGTTATGAAGTATAGTCTCCTGTTATGAAGTATAACCTCTGTTATGAAGTATAACCTCTGTTATGAAGTATAACCTCCTGTTATGAAGTATAACCTCTGTTATGAAGTATAGTCTCCTGTTATGAAGTATAGTCTCCTGTTATGAAGTATAACCTCTGTTATGAAGTATAGTCTCCTGTTATGAAGTATAACCTCTGTTATGAAGTATAACCTCCTGTTATGAAGTATAACCTCTGTTATGAAGTATAGTCTCCTGTTATGAAGTATAGTCTCCTGTTATGAAGTATAACCTCCTGTTATGAAGTATAACCTCTGTTATGAAGTATAACCTCTGTTATGAAGTATAACCTCTGTTATGAAGTATAGTCTCCTGTTATGAAGTATAACCTCTGTTATGAAGTATAACCTCTGTTATGAAGTATAACCTCCTGTTATGAAGTATAACCTCTGTTATGAAGTATAACCTCCTGTTATGAAGTATAACCTCTGTTATGAAGTATAGTCTCCTGTTATGAAGTATAGTCTCCTGTTATGAAGTATAACCTCTGTTATGAAGTATAACCTCTGTTATGAAGTATAACCTCTGTTATGAAGTATAACCTCCTGTTATGAAGTATGACCTCCTGTTATGAAGTATAACCTCCTGTTATGAAGTATAACCTCCTGTTATGAAGTATAACCTCTGTTATGAAGTATAGTCTCCTGTTATGAAGTATAACCTCCTGTTATGAAGTATAGTCTCCTGTTATGAAGTATAACCTCTGTTATGAAGTATAACCTCTGTTATGAAGTATAGCCTCCTGTTATGAAGTATAACCTCTGTTATGAAGTATAACCTCTGTTATGAAGTATAGTCTCCTGTTATGAAGTATAACCTCTGTTATGAAGTATAACCTCCTGTTATGAAGTATAACCTCCTGTTATGAAGTATAACCTCTGTTATGAAGTATAACCTCTGTTATGAAGTATAGTCTCCTGTTATGAAGTATAACCTCTGTTATGAAGTATAACCTCTGTTATGAAGTATAACCTCTGTTATGAAGTATAACCTCTGTTATGAAGTATAGTCTCCTGTTATGAAGTATAACCTCTGTTATGAAGTATAGTCTCCTGTTATGAAGTATAACCTCCTGTTATGAAGTATAACCTCTGTTATGAAGTATAACCTCTGTTATGAAGTATAACCTCTGTTATGAAGTATAGTCTCCTGTTATGAAGTATAGTCTCCTGTTATGAAGTATAACCTCTGTTATGAAGTATAACCTCTGTTATGAAGTATAACAGCTGTTATGAAGTATAACATCCTGTTATGAAGTATAACCTCTGTTATGAAGTATAACCTCCTGTTATGAAGTATAACCTCCTGTTATGAAGTATAACCTCTGTTATGAAGTATAACCTCTGTTATGAAGTATAGTCTCCTGTTATGAAGTATAACCTCTGTTATGAAGTATAACCTCTGTTATGAAGTATAACCTCTGTTATGAAGTATAGTCTCCTGTTATGAAGTATAACCTCTGTTATGAAGTATAGTCTCCTGTTATGAAGTATAACCTCCTGTTATGAAGTATAACCTCTGTTATGAAGTATAGTCTCCTGTTATGAAGTATAACCTCTGTTATGAAGTATAGTCTCCTGTTATGAAGTATAGTCTCCTGTTATGAAGTATAACCTCTGTTATGAAGTATAACCTCTGTTATGAAGTATAACCTCTGTTATGAAGTATAGTCTCCTGTTATGAAGTATAACCTCCTGTTATGAAGTATAACCTCTGTTATGAAGTATAGCCTCTGTTATGAAGTATAACCTCCTGTTATGAAGTATAACCTCCTGTTATGAAGTATAACCTCTGTTATGAAGTATAGTCTCCTGTTATGAAGTATAACCTCTGTTATGAAGTATAACCTCCTGTTATGAAGTATAACCTCCTGTTATGAAGTATAACCTCTGTTATGAAGTATAACCTCTGTTATGAAGTATAGTCTCCTGTTATGAAGTATAACCTCTGTTATGAAGTATAACCTCTGTTATGAAGTATAGCCTCCTGTTATGAAGTATAACCTCTGTTATGAAGTATAGTCTCCTGTTATGAAGTATAACCTCTGTTATGAAGTATAACCTCTGTTATGAAGTATAACCTCTGTTATGAAGTATAGTCTCCTGTTATGAAGTATAGTCTCCTGTTATGAAGTATAGTCTCCTGTTATGAAGTATAGTCTCCTGTTATGAAGTATAACCTCTGTTATGAAGTATAGCCTCCTGTTATGAAGTATAACCTCTGTTATGAAGTATAGTCTCCTGTTATGAAGTATAACCTCTGTTATGAAGTATAACCTCTGTTATGAAGTATAGTCTCCTGTTATGAAGTATAACCTCCTGTTATGAAGTATAACCTCTGTTATGAAGTATAACCTCTGTTATGAAGTATAACCTCCTGTTATGAAGTATAACCTCTGTTATGAAGTATAGTCTCCTGTTATGAAGTATAGTCTCCTGTTATGAAGTATAGTCTCCTGTTATGAAGTATAACCTCTGTTATGAAGTATAACCTCCTGTTATGAAGTATAACCTCTGTTATGAAGTATAGTCTCCTGTTATGAAGTATAGTCTCCTGTTATGTAGTATAACCTCCTGTTATGAAGTATAACCTCTGTTATGAAGTATAACCTCTGTTATGAAGTATAACCTCTGTTATGAAGTATAGTCTCCTGTTATGAAGTATAACCTCTGTTATGAAGTATAACCTCTGTTATGAAGTATAACCTCCTGTTATGAAGTATAACCTCTGTTATGAAGTATAACCTCCTGTTATGAAGTATAACCTCTGTTATGAAGTATAGTCTCCTGTTATGAAGTATAGTCTCCTGTTATGAAGTATAACCTCTGTTATGAAGTATAACCTCTGTTATGAAGTATAACCTCTGTTATGAAGTATAACCTCTGTTATGAAGTATAACCTCCTGTTATGAAGTATGACCTCCTGTTATGAAGTATAACCTCCTGTTATGAAGTATAACCTCCTGTTATGAAGTATAACCTCTGTTATGAAGTATAGTCTCCTGTTATGAAGTATAACCTCCTGTTATGAAGTATAGTCTCCTGTTATGAAGTATAACCTCTGTTATGAAGTATAACCTCTGTTATGAAGTATAGCCTCCTGTTATGAAGTATAACCTCTGTTATGAAGTATAACCTCTGTTATGAAGTATAGTCTCCTGTTATGAAGTATAACCTCTGTTATGAAGTATAACCTCCTGTTATGAAGTATAACCTCCTGTTATGAAGTATAACCTCTGTTATGAAGTATAACCTCTGTTATGAAGTATAGTCTCCTGTTATGAAGTATAACCTCTGTTATGAAGTATAACCTCTGTTATGAAGTATAACCTCTGTTATGAAGTATAGTCTCCTGTTATGAAGTATAACCTCTGTTATGAAGTATAGTCTCCTGTTATGAAGTATAACCTCCTGTTATGAAGTATAACCTCTGTTATGAAGTATAACCTCTGTTATGAAGTATAACCTCTGTTATGAAGTATAGTCTCCTGTTATGAAGTATAACCTCTGTTATGAAGTATAGTCTCCTGTTATGAAGTATAACCTCCTGTTATGAAGTATAACCTCTGTTATGAAGTATAGTCTCCTGTTATGAAGTATAACCTCTGTTATGAAGTATAGTCTCCTGTTATGAAGTATAGTCTCCTGTTATGAAGTATAACCTCTGTTATGAAGTATAACCTCTGTTATGAAGTATAACAGCTGTTATGAAGTATAACATCCTGTTATGAAGTATAACCTCTGTTATGAAGTATAACCTCCTGTTATGAAGTATAACCTCCTGTTATGAAGTATAACCTCTGTTATGAAGTATAACCTCTGTTATGAAGTATAGTCTCCTGTTATGAAGTATAACCTCTGTTATGAAGTATAACCTCTGTTATGAAGTATAACCTCTGTTATGAAGTATAACCTCTGTTATGAAGTATAGTCTCCTGTTATGAAGTATAACCTCTGTTATGAAGTATAGTCTCCTGTTATGAAGTATAACCTCCTGTTATGAAGTATAACCTCTGTTATGAAGTATAGTCTCCTGTTATGAAGTATAACCTCTGTTATGAAGTATAGTCTCCTGTTATGAAGTATAGTCTCCTGTTATGAAGTATAACCTCTGTTATGAAGTATAACCTCTGTTATGAAGTATAACCTCTGTTATGAAGTATAGTCTCCTGTTATGAAGTATAACCTCCTGTTATGAAGTATAACCTCTGTTATGAAGTATAGCCTCTGTTATGAAGTATAACCTCCTGTTATGAAGTATAACCTCCTGTTATGAAGTATAACCTCTGTTATGAAGTATAGTCTCCTGTTATGAAGTATAACCTCTGTTATGAAGTATAGTCTCCTGTTATGAAGTATAACCTCCTGTTATGAAGTATAACCTCTGTTATGAAGTATAGTCTCCTGTTATGAAGTATAACCTCCTGTTATGAAGTATAGTCTCCTGTTATGAAGTATAGTCTCCTGTTATGAAGTATAACCTCTGTTATGAAGTATAGCCTCCTGTTATGAAGTATAACCTCTGTTATGAAGTATAACCTCTGTTATGAAGTATAGTCTCCTGTTATGAAGTATAACCTCCTGTTATGAAGTATAACCTCTGTTATGAAGTATAACCTCTGTTATGAAGTATAGTCTCCTGTTATGAAGTATAGTCTCCTGTTATGAAGTATAACCTCCTGTTATGAAGTATAACCTCCTGTTATGAAGTATAGTCTCCTGTTATGAAGTATAGTCTCCTGTTATGAAGTATAGTCTCCTGTTATGAAGTATAGTCTCCTGTTATGAAGTATAACCTCCTGTTGTGAAGTATAGTCTCCTGTTATGAAGTATAGTCTCCTGTTATGAAGTATAGTCTCCTGTTATGAAGTATAACCTCTGTTATGAAGTATAACCTCTGTTATGAAGTATAACCTCCTGTTATGAAGTATAACCTCTGTTATGAAGTATAACCTTCTGTTATGAAGTATAACCTCCTGTTATGAAGTATAACCTCTGTTATGAAGTATAACCTCTGTTATGAAGTATAACCTCCTGTTATGAAGTATAACCTCTGTTATGAAGTATAACCTCCTGTTATGAAGTATAACCTCCTGTTATGAAGTATAACCTCTGTTATGAAGTATAACCTCTGTTATGAAGTATAGTCTCCTGTTATGAAGTATAGTCTCCTGTTATGAAGTATAACCTCCTGTTATGAAGTATAACCTCCTGTTATGAAGTATAACCTCTGTTATGAAGTATAGTCTCCTGTTATGAAGTATAGTCTCCTGTTAAGAAGTATAACCTCTGTTATGAAGTATAACCTCTGTTATGAAGTCTAACCTCTGTTATGAAGTATAGTCTCCTGTTATGAAGTATAACCTCCTGTTATGAAGTATAGCCTCTGTTATGAAGTATAGCCTCTGTTATGAAGTATAACCTCCTGTTATGAAGTATAACCTCTGTTATGAAGTATAACCTCTGTTATGAAGTATAACCTCTGTTATGAAGTATAGTCTCCTGTTATGAAGTATAGTCTCCTGTTATGAAGTATAACCTCTGTTATGAAGTATAACCTCTGTTATGAAGTATAACCTCTGTTATGAAGTATAGTCTCCTGTTATGAAGTATAGTCTCCTGTTATGAAGTATAACCTCTGTTATGAAGTATAACCTCTGTTATGAAGTATAACCTCCTGTTATGAAGTATAACCTCTGTTATGAAGTATAACCTCTGTTATGAAGTATAACCTCTGTTATGAAGTATAACCTCTGTTATGAAGTATAGTCTCCTGTTATGAAGTATAACCTCTGTTATGAAGTATAGTCTCCTGTTATGAAGTATAACCTCCTGTTATGAAGTATAACCTCCTGTTATGAAGTATAGTCTCCTGTTATGAAGTATAACCTCTGTTATGAAGTATAGTCTCCTGTTATGAAGTATAGTCTCCTGTTATGAAGTATAACCTCTGTTATGAAGTATAACCTCTGTTATGAAGTATAGTCTCCTGTTATGAAGTATAACCTCCTGTTATGAAGTATAACCTCTGTTATGAAGTATAGCCTCTGTTATGAAGTATAACCTCCTGTTATGAAGTATAACCTCCTGTTATGAAGTATAACTTCTGTTATGAAGTATAGTCTCCTGTTATGAAGTATAACCTCTGTTATGAAGTATAACCTCTGTTATGAAGTATAGTCTCCTGTTATGAAGTATAACCTCTGTTATGAAGTATAGTCTCCTGTTATGAAGTATAACCTCCTGTTATGAAGTATAGTCTCCTGTTATGAAGTATAGTCTCCTGTTATGAAGTATAACCTCTGTTATGAAGTATAGCCTCCTGTTATGAAGTATAACCTCTGTTATGAAGTATAACCTCTGTTATGAAGTATAATCTCCTGTTATGAAGTATAACCTCCTGTTATGAAGTATAACCTCCTGTTATGAAGTATAACCTCTGTTATGAAGTATAACCTCTGTTATGAAGTATAGTCTCCTGTTATGAAGTATAGTCTCCTGTTATGAAGTATAACCTCCTGTTATGAAGTATAACCTCCTGTTATGAAGTATAACCTCTGTTATGAAGTATAACCTCTGTTATGAAGTATAGTCTCCTGTTATGAAGTATAGTCTCCTGTTATGAAGTATAGTCTCCTGTTATGAAGTATAGGGCCCTATTATGCACTTCTTAACTTGCCGTCTTAAGTGTTAATTAAGACGCACCACCAGGTTAAGACCTACCACCACCCTTATTATGCGCTTCATACGCGCTACTGCTATTATGCAGGTGTCGATAGGCGCCCACACATAAGACGTAAAACTCCCGTGCATATATTGCTCATTGTGGGAGTGTTCATATGTTAATGAAGTGCACTAGGCGCCCCTGCTATTATGCGATCTGACTTTGCTCCTATCGCTAAGAAGTGGTTTGAAAAGTTCTTAAGTTTAGACTTCATGCACGTTTTGAAACACGAGCGCGCCTCCGCGGTTTGCGCATGCATGTGGGCACACATGAACACGCACGTGGCTCCACGGCAAGACGTCAATTACGGTCACAGTATAAATGCTTTATTTCAGAAGGGAGAGGCCAGCGCTGTACAGTATGTTGCCTCCGCATACTGTGCACATACAGTACGAGCATGCCGTGCCCGTGCGTAATATAATGACATCAACATCTGTCATTCCTGCAGTCTTCCAGCGACCCCTCTGTAATACTTCTCAACTCACAAGCGGAGGTATTGCCGTGTTTATTCAGAAAATAATGATTGCTGTGTTTATTCTGAATACTATATCACACATAAACGATGAATTGAGAATCAAGGACCCCAATTGAAATAAGCCAGTGGCTTTCTTGGGTTTTTATCCTGTTAGTTGACCTTGTATGTAATATGTACTTTCATGTACCTACTTCTGCAAATCTTCTAATAAAGTTTTCAATCAATCAATCAAAAACAAGGTTGTTCCATGTTGCCAGGTGACTGTCTCCCTTCCGTCTCCCTGTCTGCAGTTGAACTTAAACCAGCTGACCTGTTCTTTCCTTTAACGAATTTGAGTATAAGGTTCCCTTGCACAGAAAACGAGTAAGCTTGAGATAAATGTTTATTAACAAATTATTTCGCGCCGTTCCAAAGATTGCGAACTGACGAGCCTTGACCTCATGCACGAGCGTGTTACTTTCTTCTGCAGAGAAGCGCGCTGACCTCCTTCTCAGGACTTCCATAATAGCATAGCGCTAATTACTCAACGCAGCCGGTTCTTAAAGGGAATGGAACCTGGCACGCTGATTGGGTTGATTGAGAAGACGCCCAAAACACACCCATGACTAATTTCTTAGCTTAGCGCCGGGTTTTAGGCGCCCACTACCGCACGCATAATAGCAAAGTGGCCTTGACCACGCCTCCACGTCCTAAGTTTAGATCTACCGCCTCGTCTTATTGATGAAGTGCATAATAGGGCCCATAGTCTCCTGTTATGAAGTATAACCTCCTGTTATGAAGTATAACCTCTGTTATGAAGTATAACCTCTGTTATGAAGTATAGTCTCCTGTTATGAAGTATAACCTCTGTTATGAAGTATAACCTCTGTTATGAAGTATAACCTCCTGTTATGAAGTATAACCTCTGTTATGAAGTATAACCTCTGTTATGAAGTATAGTCTCCTGTTATGAAGTATAGTCTCCTGTTATGAAGTATAGTCTCCTGTTATGAAGTATAGGGCCCTATTATGCACTTCTTAACTTGCCGTCTTAAGTGTTAATTAAGACGCACCACCAGGTTAAGACCTACCACCACCCTTATTATGCGCTTCATACGCGCTACTGCTATTATGCAGGTGTCGATAGGCGCCCACACATAAGACGTAAAACTCCCGTGCATATATTGCTCATTGTGGGAGTGTTCATATGTTAATGAAGTGCACTAGGCGCCCCTGCTATTATGCGATCTGACTTTGCTCCTATCGCTAAGAAGTGGTTTGAAAAGTTCTTAAGTTTAGACTTCATGCACGTTTTGAAACACGAGCGCGCCTCCGCGGTTTGCGCATGCATGTGGGCACACATGAACACGTACGTGGCTCCACGGCAAGACGTCAATTACGGTCACAGTATAAATGCTTTATTTCAGAAGGGAGAGGCCAGCGCTGTACAGTATGTTGCCTCCGCATACTGTGCACATACAGTACGAGCATGCCGTGCCCGTGCGTAATATAATGACATCAACATCTGTCATTCCTGCAGTCTTCCAGCGACCCCTCTGTAATACTTCTCAACTCACAAGCGGAGGTATTGCCGTGTTTATTCAGAAAATAATGATTGCTGTGTTTATTCTGAATACTATATCACACATAAACGATGAATTGAGAATCAAGGACCCCAATTGAAATAAGCCAGTGGCTTTCTTGGGTTTTTATCCTGTTAGTTGACCTTGTATGTAATATGTACTTTCATGTACCTACTTCTGCAAATCTTCTAATAAAGTTTTCAATCAATCAATCAAAAACAAGGTTGTTCCATGTTGCCAGGTGACTGTCTCCCTTCCGTCTCCCTGTCTGCAGTTGAACTTAAACCAGCTGACCTGTTCTTTCCTTTAACGAATTTGAGTATAAGGTTCCCTTGCACAGAAAACGAGTAAGCTTGAGATAAATGTTTATTAACAAATTATTTCGCGCCGTTCCAAAGATTGCGAACTGACGAGCCTTGACCTCATGCACGAGCGTGTTACTTTCTTCTGCAGAGAAGCGCGCTGACCTCCTTCTCAGGACTTCCATAATAGCCTAGCGCTAATTACTCAACGCAGCCGGTTCTTAAAGGGAATGGAACCTGGCACGCTGATTGGGTTGATTGAGAAGACGCCCAAAACACACCCATGACTAATTTCTTAGCTTAGCGCCGGGTTTTAGGCGCCCACTACCGCACGCATAATAGCAAAGTGGCCTTGACCACGCCTCCACGTCCTAAGTTTAGATCTACCGCCTCGTCTTATTGATGAAGTGCATAATAGGGCCCATAGTCTCCTGTTATGAAGTATAACCTCCTGTTATGAAGTATAACCTCTGTTATGAAGTATAACCTCTGTTATGAAGTATAGTCTCCTGTTATGAAGTATAACCTCTGTTATGAAGTATAACCTCTGTTATGAAGTATAACCTCCTGTTATGAAGTATAACCTCTGTTATGAAGTATAACCTCCTGTTATGAAGTATAACCTCTGTTATGAAGTATAACCTCCTGTTATGAAGTATAACCTCCTATTATGAAGTATAACCTCTGTTATGAAGTATAACCTTTGTTATGAAGTATAACCTCTTATGAAGTATAGTCTCCTGTTATGAAGTATAACCTCCTGTTATGAAGTATAACCTCTGTTATGAAGTATAGTCTCCTGTTATGAAGTATAGTCTCCTGTTATGATGTATAACCTCTGTTATGAAGTATAACCTCTGTTATGAAGTATAGTCTCCTGTTATGAAGTATAACCTCCTGTTATGAAGTATAGTCTCCTGTTATGAAGTATAACCTCTGTTATGAAGTATAACCTCTGTTATGAAGTATAGTCTCCTGTTATGAAGTATAACCTCTGTTATGAAGTATAACCTCTGTTATGAAGTATAGTCTCCTGTTATGAAGTATAGTCTCCTGTTATGAAGTATAACCTCTGTTATGAAGTATAACCTCCTGTTATGAAGTATAGTCTCCTGTTATGAAGTATAACCTCTGTTATGAAGTATAACCTCTGTTATGAAGTATAGTCTCCTGTTATGAAGTATAACCTCTGTTATGAAGTATAACCTCTGTTATGAAGTATAGTCTCCTGTTATGAAGTATAACCTCTGTTATGAAGTATAGTCTCCTGTTATGAAGTATAACCTCTGTTATGAAGTATAGTCTCCTGTTATGAAGTATAACCTCTGTTATGAAGTATAACCTCCTGTTATGAAGTATAACCTCTGTTATGAAGTATAGTCTCCTGTTATGAAGTATAACCTCTGTTATGAAGTATAACCTCCTGTTATGAAGTATAGTCTCCTGTTATGAAGTATAGTCTCCTGTTATGAAGTATAACCTCCTGTTATGAAGTATAGTCTCCTGTTATGAAGTATAACCTCTGTTATGAAGTATAACCTCTGTTATTAAGTATAGTCTCCTGTTATGAAGTATAGTCTCCTGTTATGAAGTATAAACTCTGTTATGAAGTATAGTCTCCTATAGAGGAAACATCTGCTTAAGTCTCCAAAAAGCCAAAAGACACAACCATAGTCCACTGATCAATCTTTTCCATTTTCAAATAATAATAATAATAATAATAATAATAATAACCTGCAAACGTTGCAGCTCAAAGTGCTTTAATCATTATATAATCTTAATTTAATTATTTAGTCATGTGTGAGGGAGAGAAGAGAGAGAGGGGGGGTGGAGAAAGAGAGAGAGGAAGGGGGAGAGTGAGAGAGAGAAAGAGAGAGCAAGGGAAGAGGAGAGAGAGAGGGAGGGAGAGAGAGGGAGGGAGAGAGAGAGAGAGAGCGAGACGCACCAGTAGGCAGCAAGACCCGCCTGCCACCCTCCCTTCACCACCCCCCCCCCCCCCCCCCTCCCCTCCCAGCCTCACGTCTCCACCAATAGTGGAATTAGGAAGCTGAATCTTTAGTGTTCGTCTGTCACAAAAGTGGAGAAAGAGAGGGAAAGGAAAGCAGGAAGAGGTGTCCTGGGGATTACCGCCCCTTCCCCATTGTCCTTTTTAAACTATTTTTGCTTATATAGTGTTGTTTATTACATTGTTGTTGTTTTTATTATTATATTGTTGTCTGTGTCTTTATGTCCTATGCACCGACCACACCGAGTCAATTCCCTGTGCGAATATACTTGGATTTGATCACTAACCGAATCCATTGCATTGCAGTATCTTGGCTTGACTAGCGAGTGTGTCATTGAGTTTCGACAACGTTGACATTTATTTTAAAAAAAAATCTGAATGAAAGTCCGAACAGACTCCCGTCAAGAGCCGCCGTCTAATGATCACAAGGTTGGCAGATCGGCGGTCGTGCCCCGGCTGGCCACATGTCGAGGTGTCCTTGGGCAAGACACTGAACCCCAAAATTGCTCCCAGTGAGCGGGCCTGCGCCTTGCATGGCAGCTTGCCGCCATTGGTGTGTGAATGTGTGTGAATGGGTGAATGAGAGGCCGTTGTAAGGCGCTTTGGATAAAGGCGCTATATAAGTGCAGTCCATTTACCAGTCATCATCAATCTGATCTGGCAACACTGACTGCCCACCTGGCAACACTGACGGCCCACCAGCACCGACCCACCCTTACCTGGCGGCGGCCCGCAGGTCCCCCAGCAGACGGAACACCATGGCCTGCCTCAGGTGGTTCTGGAAGTGGACCGGGTTCAGCTGGATGCTCCTGGACCGGGACAAGAACACAGAACCGGGTTATTGGTTACCGGGTTTTAAACCCACTGTGGGTTATTAAAGGGTTAGGGGTAAACTCTGGGATAATGACTCCACCACACTCGTGATGAACACAGGAAGAGGAGCAGACTTTCTAGTGTTAAACTCTCTCGATGTTGCGGGTTAGCGCTGCCCGTTGGGATGCGAGGGAGGGTCATGGGTTCGATCCCCGCTTAGGCCGAGCTGTTCGAACCCTGCCGTTCCGCTACAACATTGTGGCGAACGAGAGCGTCCACTCATTTCACTTGACTGTCACTTTCACTTTCTTTCTTTCGACGTTCCCTCCTCACGGTTTATTCCGTATTTTTTAAATCAGTTTCTGTGAAAACCCAGCCTGTAAAAGTTAAGCAAACAGCTGCCTGGACGAGAAAGCGAAGATGTCTGATTTCTCCCGGGAACGTTCAACAACCACAAAAAAAAAACGTTTGACGCGCGAGCCGTGTCGCAACACACTCAACACACTCTGTTCTCTGGGCTGCGGCGTCTCCGTTTGTTTACACCGTCTCTCTGACAGCCTCGCGACCGGCTTGTTTGTGCCATTCCGTCACATTCCAGAGTCCTTTTTTACCTTCTTAAAGACTAAAGCAACAGACACAGCATCTGTCCTCCTGCCATGTTTGCCTGCATACGAAATGTTGCGGGGCGATAATGATCTCAAGCGGTTTGACTTTTATACACACAAACACAGTGCAGACATTCAACCAGCATCATATCATATATTCACTCTGGAAACTACTGGGGAAAATATATATATATATCTGACAGCTACACTAACAAAAACTCTCAAAAGCAGTTTACTTTTGCACAAATACAGTTCACACAGTGCAGACATTCAACCCAGCCCAGCATGCAGAGATACAGGTCATGTGTTGAGACATACACTATTCAAATCATAGATTTATGAAATATATGAAGGAAGCAATTTACCATGAGAGGAAGGGGGTTGTGGCACACAGAGAAAACCGGAAAACCCTGTACAGTGGTAAATGAGTCCACAACCCCCGCCCTCGAATGGTCAATTGCTTTTCTACAACAGCCACCACATAATATAACGAATAAATACACAGTTGTAACATTAAATTAATGTATTTACAATCATTAATCGTTTCAGAATACATATCCTTCCGCCACAGAATATAGTCACATAAACAAGATCAACCATTGCATTGTAGGTCAGCACAGGTGTTCTTAGTCAGATTGATTGGGAGGCGCATTGATACTGGAAATGCGGTCTGAACTGTGGGTTGTTGGGATATTTACCACTGTTGCTAGCCAATCAGAATCCACTATCCAAACATGCTGTTGGAGAATATAGAATATAGAATAACACTCTGGAAACTCAGAAAGAGATTAAGTCTCATTCTGCGTATGTATGTGTGTGTGTGCGTATGTGAGTGTGTGCGTCTCAGGGCTCTACGCTAACCTTTTTCACTAGGAGCACATGTGCTCCTAAATGAAAAATGTTAGGGGCACACAAAGAAATTTAGGAGCACAGTGAAAAATGTAATTATAACACATTTTTATTAGTGATTTTGCAATTTTTGCACCAAAATCACACATTGGCCCATGCCTACAGCCCTACTAGACGCAGAGTTGATGGCATTGTATTATGGTAACTAGCTGTGTCAAGTTCTCCTGGTTAGCAGCATGTTCATTCATTCATCCATGTCATGCCTGTCAGCTAGCAGCTAGCAGCCCAGCCAGGCTTTAGGGCTAGGTCTGTCAGCTAGCAGCCCAGCCAGGCCATGCAGAGGTCTGTCTCCATGCTGCCCACCTCCCTGCTGCTGGGTCAGGCTACATCAGTCACACACGGTGGCCAGACAACTCCACATCTAGGGGTATTAAACTACCCCACATCCAGATGACCAGTCCCCAGCCCCATGCTGCCCGGGGTGGTGACATGTGGAGGTGGCCAGCCCAGCACGGTGCCTCTGCGGCGGCTAGCTGTTAGCACACCACCATCCCCGGGGGTCCCACCTCTCTGCCACACTCAAGTACAACATGTTGCATTTTTATGCCATTAGGCAACTTGCTTCCTAGGGTTTCCTAGGATTAGAGATGCATTTGGACTTCTGGAGTACCTCCACTACTTTCAATGGGTTCTGAAGGTCTGAGAGCGTTCTACTTTCTACCCTGGGTAGTTAACCCTGGTTGTAACCTTGGGTTCAAATCTGGAGTGTGTGGGACCAAATCTGTAGATGTGGTGAGCTAATGAAGCTAATGAAGCTTGAGATGAGAAAAGGGCGCTTGTCTCTTTAAGGCCCAGGAGGGAGTTAGCGATTAGCGATGTTAGCTTAGCGCCAGTTTAACAGAAGTAACTTCACTTTTAACATGACTTCCCGTGGTCGTAGCGGGCTGGCTGACGGCTTAAAATGTGGCCACACGGTTCGCGCAGATTTATTTTTAGAATAAAAAAAAAGATTTTTTTTTTTTTTTAATAATAATAAAATCGGTACTCGCACGTGTGCTCGTGAATTTATTTCTCTAGTCGCACAGATGTATTTTTAGTCGCAAATGCGAGTGAAATGGTCGCACTGTAGAGCCCTGCGTCTGTGTGTGCGTGGTTGGGTGGGTGTTTCTGTGTGTTTCTCTGTGTGTGAGTGTGGGTGTGTGTGTGCGTGTGAGTGTGTGCGTGTGTGGGTGTTTCTGTGTGTGAGTGTGAGTGTGTGTGTGTGTGTGTTTAGTGTGTTTAATGTGTGTGTGTGTATGCTGTCAGTCCTCTGGGTCATGGGGGAACATTGGGGAGGTCGCCCTGTGTTAACGTACGTTCATAGTGACGAGGCCCTGTGTTAACGTTCGTTTATAGTGCCGAGGCCCTGTGTTAACGTACGTTCATAGTGACGAGGGCGGCAGTTTGTTATTATTCTATTTATTCTATTTTTATTATATAATTTAAATGGAGATTTACGAGGTAATCACGATGGCAAAATGAATCTTTCTGTGGAAGGGAAAGAAAGAACAGCGATGCAGGACGGAGAGAATTAAGCCATGAGACGTCTGATGGTTTGATGTGGATATGTGAAGCCGTCTATTTTCCGGTTTTCAGATGGGGAAGATTGAGATTGGGCTGCTGAGGTAAACACATGTGTGTGTGTGCCCACGCTAATGAGAGACATCATCTGAGCTCTGGTCCAATACTTAAAACGCACGAGCCCACCCCCCTCCCCTCCTTCCTTCCTCCTTCCCTTTTTCCATCCCTCCATCCCTCCCTTCTTCCCTTCCTCCATCCCTCTCTCCCTCCCTTCTTCCCTCTCTCCTCCCTCCTTCCCTCCCTTTTCATTTGTATTGAGCCTTTATTCATCCAGGGATGTTGGTGGGTTTTTTGCAGGTGTAAAAAGGTTTCTGTGATGAATAAATAAACTAAAACAAAATAAATAAACACACTATAATCAATCAAGACGAGAGGGCGCCTCTATGAGTTTGGTCCCTAACCGAGGACCTTAACACAGACTAGTGGAAGGGACCGAGCGCTCCCGCCTCAGTCTACCGTGAAGATCGGACCAACCCAGAGACATAGTAGCTAAAAGCTCATTCTGCAGAGCCTCGCGGGAGCCTCTCACCCAAGAACAGATCAAGTCTCATTCTGCATATGTATGTGAGTGTGTGCGTCTGTGAGTGTGTGCGTCTGTGTGTGCGTGGTTGGGTGGATGTTTCTGTGTGTTTCTCTGTGTGTGAGTGTGGGTGTGTGTGTGTGTGCGTGTGTCTGTGTGCGTCTGTGTGTGCGTGTGTCTGTGTGCGTATTTGAGTGTGTGCGTGTTTCTGTGTGTTTCTTTGTGTGTGTGTGTGTGTGTGTATCTGTGTGCGTGTGTGAGTGTGTGTGTGTGTGTGTGTGTGTGAGTGCGTGTGTATGTGTGTGTGTGTGTGTGTGAGAGTGCGTGTGTGTGTGTTTAATGTGTGTGTGTGTGTGTGTTTAATGTGTGTGTGTGTGTGTGTATGCTGTCACTCCTCCGGGTCATGGGGGAACGTTGGGGAGGTCGCCCTGTGTTAACGTACGTTCATAGTGACGAGGCCCTGTGTTAACGTACGTTCATAGTGACGAGGCCCTGTGTTAACGTACGTTCATAGTGACGAGGGCGGCAGCTTGTTATTATTCTATTTATTCTATTTTATTCTATCATTTAAATGGAGATTTACGAGGTAATCACGATGGCAAAATGAATCTTTCCGTGGAAGGGAAAGAAAGAACAGTGATGCAGGACGGAGAGAATTCAGCCTTGAGACGTCTGATGGTTTGATGTGGATATGTGAAGCCGTCTATTTTCCGGTTTTCAGATGGGGATGATTGAGATTGGGCTGCTGAGGTAAACACATGTGTGTGTGCCCACGCTAATGAGAGACATCATCTGAGCTCTGGTCCAATACTTAAAACGCACGAGCCCACCCCCCTCCCCTCCTTCCCTTTTTCCATCCCTCCATCCCTCCCTCTCTCCCTCCTTCCTTCTTCCCTCCCTTCATCCCTCCCTCCCTCCCTCCTTCCTCCTTCCCTTCTTCCCTCCCTCCCTTCCTTCCTCCCTCCCTCCCTCCCTCCCTCCCTCCCTCCCTCCTTCCCTCCTTCCCTCCCTCCCTCCTTCCCTCCTTCCCTCCTTCCCTCCCTCCCTCCGTTCCTCCATCCCTCCCTCCCTTTTCATTTGTATTGAGCCTTTATTCATCCAGGTTTGGTGTTTTTTTTGCAGGTGTAAAAAGGTTTCGGTGATGAATAAATAAACTAAAAACAAAATAAATAAACACACTATAATAAATCAAGACGAGAGGGCGCCTCTATGAGTTTGGTCCCTAACCGAGGACCTTAACACAAACTAGTGGAAGGGACCGAGCGCTCCCGCCTCAGTCTACCGTGAAGATCGGACCAACCCAGAGACATCGTAGCTAAAAGCTCATTCTGCGGAGCCCCGCGGGACGTTAAAAAGCAGCGAGCGCCGAGAGCGTGTCTGATCACCGCGAGGTCGCCATGACTGCAATGATAAATTGGGAGTTTTCTTTTTCAGAGCCTTGACTCTCTACCAGGATTTTAGTGTGTGTGCGTTTGTGTATGTATGAGTGTGTGTGTGTGTGTGTGCGTTTGTGTATGTGTGTGTGTGTGTGTATATACAGTACAGTATGTGCATGCTTGTCTTTTCCTTCCCCCCTCCTACACCCTCCACCCCCCTCCATCTCCCTCCACACCCCTACACCCGCCTCCATCTCCCTCCACACCCCTACACCCGCCTCCATCTCCCTCCACACCCCTACACCCGCCTCCATCTCCCTCCACCCCCCTACACCCGCCTCCATCTCCCTCCACCCCCCTCCATCTCCCTCCACCCCAACACTATGTGTGTTTACTGAATAATTCACCGGAGCTGGAAACATTACCGCTATTAACACCAAACCAAACCTCCATTAACCTACAAAAGCATTCCGTTTTGCTTGTCTGCCTCCCCCCCACTCAACTGTTTTAACATTCATGGTTTGCCTGCCATGGATCCTGTCCTCCACAAATACTGTCCTTCATTATACACCTGAAATAAAGACACACACAGAGAGAGAGAGAGAAAGGAGAGAGGGCGAGAGAGAGAGAGCAAGAGAGAGACAGAGAGAGAAAGGAGAGAGGGCAAGAGAGAGAGAGAGACAGAGAGAGCAAGAGAGAGACAGAGAGAGAAAGGAGAGAGGGCAAAAGAGAGAGAGAGAGAGAGAGCGAGCAAGAGAGAGAGAGAGAGAGGAGAGAGTGGGAGAGAGAGAGAGGGCGAGAGAGAGAGAGCAAGAGAGAGAAAGGAGAGAGAGAGAGAGAGACAGAGCAAGAGAGAGAAAGGAGAGAGGGCAAGAGAGAGAGAGAGAGAAAGGAGAGATACACCTGTTTGTTCAAACATTGGGAAACAGTGGGAAAGTAACAAGCAGGAAGCTAACCTTCACCTCCCTAGAACAGCCAGGAAGAAGTCTCAATGCCACAGTCAGGTCGCCGTGCCAACAACTCCTTGGCATCGTCGATAGACTCCTCACAAACACACACACAAACCCACGCGCCAAATACTCACTCGCGCACACACACACACACACACACACACACACACACACACACACACACACACACACACACACACACACAGACACACACACACTCACACACACACACAGATTGGCTGTTCCAAGACCCCAGTCTGCCAACGTTTCCCAGATGAACTCTTCAGTCAGGGCAGGGCGAGACATCAGACTCTGGCATGGCCCAGCCTCATTCATAGTGATGAGATGTATCTCTATATATACAGTATGTCTCATCTCTATGAACGAGGCTGACGGATATACAGTACAGATGCGTCTATACCCACAGGAACCATATGTGACAGGGTCTGGTGGAAAAGTCCTCAAGTAGGGCAAGGTCGGCTGTGGCGCAGGAGGTAGAGCCGTCGTCTAATGATCAGAAGGTCGGCAGATCGGCGGTTCGAGCCCCGGCTGGCCACATGTCGAAGTATCCTTGCGCAAGACACTGAACCCCAAATTACTCCCAGTGAGTGGGCCGGCGCCTTGCATGGCAGCTTGCCGCCATTGGTGTGTGAATGTGTGTGTGAGGCCGTTGTAAAGCGCTTTGGAGCAGCAAAAAAGGCGCTATATAAGTGCAGTCCATTTACCATTTTTGGCAGATTATGAAAGTACAGATTGTAAGCTTTCAAATGATGTGTCATACATTGAAACTGTTGAAGAAGATTATGCTTATTTGAATGTCGGTACACCTCAAACCAAATACAGAAGAAAATCGCTCTGAATCAAAACAGACGCGTCTGCTACCATCGTGTTAGTAGCTAGCTAGCAGCTAAGAAACAACATGGCTATGAGCATCTAACTTCACTTTTAGCACAATTGCAACATGCTGATAGAACATCAATATGCTAAAAACACATAACTGCACATAATTAGACGATCACACAGTCCTGGCTTTTGAACACGTGACAAAACGTGAGTTTGTTTACAAGCCATGTATCACTAACCCAGTAGCCTGAAGCAGGATGGCAGCTGATACAGCGAATCCCAATTCATTTTGAGTGGGCTCTTCAACACGTAAAACTTTCGTAAAAATGGGGAAAAAACGGAAACCATTTTTTCTTTTCAAAAAGATCTAACACACTTGCGTAATTTGCGTTGAGTTGAAAATTGAGTATATATACACCAGGGGAGGCTGCTGGAGGTCGAAATCGGAGGACAAGTTCATCGTAACGCATGGAACGCTATCAAACACAACATACCCTTCCTCATTCCATCCCGCACGACAACGCGCCCGTCCTCCGATTTCTACCTCCACCAGCCTCCCCTGGTATGACATCATGGGAGCCTTGACAGTGACAGCCGAGCCAGTAATCTCTCTACCGTGCACGGCCCCCTGTGTTCCCCAGTTCATGTCCCCTCTCGCCCCCCCCCCCCATAGTCTCTCACATCAGATAGCGTGACCTCAACTCCACTGTCTCCTCCCTTCGCAGACCGGCCATGGGGGGGGGCATGGGGGGGGGATCAAAAGTAATCGGCTAAAACGTGCTGTCAGTTGTTGTTTTTTTCTACTCCAGAGAATTTCTTAGTTACATCACCTTGAAAGTAGCCAAACGACTTTGGTTTGGAAATGTACCCGAAAAATAAATGAAAAAAAAAAAAAAAACTGCCTCGAGTGTTCAGCCAGCCAGCCAGCTGAGTCACTTCCCACTTCACATGAAACCAAACGGCCGCTCTACCCGCAGCTGTGTAAACTTAACCGTGCATTTAAATTATTCTACAAGTGACTGCAGTCGACAACAACAACAACAATAACAACTAATGACTGATATTACGTTTTTCATGGTATTGGAACATAAGGAGCAGTCTCATAGAAAGCAACGGGATGAGGGAGTGTGGATTTTGATGAATTAGGATTCGTTTTTGATCGACGATGCTCTCTCATCTGAACATCTGAAGATTGTTTCTCATCTCTTATGAGACAGGCATGTCTGTCTGTCTGTCTGTCTGTCTGCAGTCAGTCCGTCTATCTGCAGTCTGTCTGATCGTCTGTCTGACTGACTAGTCTGTTTGTCTGCCTGCCTGTCTCCTATCCTGTTTGTCTGTTTTGCAGTGGTGGCCTAGTAGTGGATAGTGAGTTGGACCGGTGATCGAAAGGTCATGAGTTCAAGCCCCTCCTGCGAATTCCACCACCAGTGTGCCCTTGAAGTAAGGCTCTCATCCCTAAGTTACTCCAAGGAGACTGTCCCTGTAATCTCTAATGGTAAGCCGCTTTGGATAAAAGTGTCTGTGCTACATGTGTCGTATATTTTTACACATATTAATAGCCTTCTTATATAACGTATATCTTACACATATATTAACGTATATTTTTACACATATTACATGTATATATATATATATATACATACATATTATTACAGATGATCGCGGGGAGATTTGAGAAGCAATTGTCGCACATGCGCAGACACACACACACGAACATGCACGCCCCCAAGGGTATAGGCCAATCAGAGGCCTAGAAGGAAGGATCACGATTGGCCAAGAACATACTGTGATGTGATTGGCTGAGAGACCGCTATAAAACCAGGAACACAGAGATTTCTGGCTGCTTCTGTCTTCCTCTGCCCACGACGTGACTGTTTGTGTGTAAACCTGATCCTGTAATCTGAGGACCCGATCTTGTCTTTTTTGAATAAATACTCTTAACTTTGGCCAGGAGTTTTTACCTCATTTTTGATCACCAAACAGAGAAAAGAGACTACAAAGTGGCGAGCCTTATGGGAGAACAAAAAATAGCCAGCCGGTTTGCAACTCTTCAACAAGGGTGAGTTTTCTGCTGAATAACCTTCCTTTGTTGGCAAAATTGACTGTAAATCAGATGGGCTATATTTAAAAAGAATCTTGAAGTATATAACTGGGTAGAGGTTAGACAGAGAGCCGGGTTGTAAAACCTGTATTGGTAAAAACGTTTAATTGTACGATATTTTATCGTGTGTGTGGTATAATTGTAGTACAGCAGAGAATGAGCTGCTTGTAGGCTTGTTTTGGGAACAAGGTATTAGCACAAAAGCTGAGGGAAAGACGTTTTCCCAGCGGGCTAATAAATGTGTTTTGTATCAGAAAATAGTCTGATGGAGTGTAAAAGAATGAGAATTCTTGGTGGATGTGTTTTGTAAGTAAGAGCTTAGTCCGTGTTTGTCAGGAGATAGCTCTATTCGATTGTCTGGAATCTGAATTCCTAGTTTGAAAGAGCATAGTCCGTGTTTGTGAGCAGAAAATAGCGCTATTTTAAAGATATACATTGTTAATTTACTTGAGAACACGGAGAAAAAACGTGTCTCTAGTTGGAAGGACGCCATTTTTTCCTTTGTCTGAATGCATGTCAGACACGTGGACACAGGCCTCTAGTTGGAAGGACGCCATTTTTTCCTTTGTCTGAATGCATGTCAGACACGTGGACACAGGCCTCTAGTTGAAAGGACGCCATCTTTTCCTTTGTGTGAATGCATGTAGACGCGTGGACACACAGAGCCTCTACTAGAAAGCATACGCCATTTTAGGAGTATTTGAATAAGATTATCTTGGCAAATAATACGTTTAACTGCATTGAAAGATATTCTTGAAATTGCTGTGTCGTGGAAAATAATAATTATTGTGGAAAAGCAGTGTTGTGTTGTAGTCCACAGCGATTTTCTTCAGAGGCGGTAAGTAGCAAATACACACGCGCGAGTTTGATAGATTTCAGTACTCATCTCTTAAAGATAACGATAAAACCATACACATAGACTAGTATTGATAAAGATAGAGATATAGTGAATTGATCTCGGGGTATTTCAAATAAGTTTAAAGGTACGGTTACTCGGAAAACAGGAGTTTACACGGGGCCAGCGCAGCCACATTTCACACACAGAGAGAGCACGTGGAGCGAATAGGCCTGCTTACAGAATATTGGTGAAAGAATCTAAAAGGTTAATGCATAGATTGATGTTGTGAATGACTGTTCAGTATTACACTGATTTAATTAATCACTTATCAGTTGAATTAATTATTCAGATCATTCATTTTCTGTTTCCCAAAACAATTGATTGATTCCATAAGTTTTAAATCAATGTATATGATGATATAATGAATAATTCTAACTAATCATTCATTCCTTTCACTTAACAATTGATTTATGTATAGATTGTAAAAGTAAAAGATAGATTGTGAGTTTTAGGTAAGAGAGTCATTCTGTAAGACATTTTCAGTGTGCTGCCCTCTACTGGTCAGAACACGATAAAGACATTTTCAGTGTGGCGCCCTCTACTGGCCAGAACACGATAAGACATTTTTAATTATTTACTGCCATCTAGTGGACGAAACACGATAAGACATTTTTAATTGTTTACTGCCCTCTAGTGGACGAAACACGATAAGACATTTTTTAATTATTTGCTGCCCTCCAGTGGACGGAATACGATAAGACACTTTGGAGCACTGGTCCTCCATCAGTGCATCCGTCTGAGGTCGATGAAATAGTCCTTTACAATAATAAATGGATGGTTACTTCAATTAATTTAAGTAATTACAAATTGATTGAATTAATTATTCAGATTATTTCATTTTCAGTTTTCACAAAACTTTGATCAATTGGTTTATAGTGGTCTAGGGATGACGTTTTCTTTCACAGGTTTACATCAATGAAGTGTAAATGACTAAGTCTAGTTGATTGTAATTAATAATTAATCATTTTATTCCTTTCAAATAACAAGTCGATTTCTTTACAGATTGTAATTAATAATTAATCATTTTATTCCTTCCAAATGACAAGTCGATTTCTTTACAGGTTGTAATTAATATTCGTGTTTTACATCTTTTTATTTCAAGTTAAGTTCTTTTTTCACAGTTTTTGATTAAGAATAGCAGAATAGTTTGTATTGATAATTAAGCAGTAAAAGGGTTTTCGTAAATCAGTGAATACTTAGGTGTTGACCAGCCTTTGTGATTTAATAATTGTGTTGACCAGAACTGTAATTAGTATTGAATGAGTAATTAAGTGACACATATTCATAAACAATTAGGAAACACATTTAAGTATAAAGTACTTACACAGTGATTAGATTTAAGTTAATACTGCACTGACATACACAAGAGGCAAATCTGTTATTCTGAGTTGCAGGGTTTTGTGGGGATGGTTAATACAGTTATATTGGACTAGCATTTGTTTAGCAAACAAGACAATAGGAAGGTGGGTTGTAAGAAGCGTACACCTTATCTAATATAGAATATTGTCAGCATATTGAGCAAGTAGAATGGGGTCAAATTCAACGAAGGTGTTAAAAGATATTAGTGAACCTAGTGGAATGTTGGCTACGTTATCCCCTATGGCTGTAGTGGAAAAAATGAATCCTCTTGTTAGGGAAATTAGCAAAATGTCTACGAAATGGAATAGCCGTTGGGCATACATTGAACAGCCGTGGCCGAAAGAGGGCAGCCTTAATTTACAAATAATTGCAACATTGGAAATACTTATCAATGGGCACAAAGCACATCAAAGAGGAAAGATTAGATCAGAGAAACGCAAGTTAGAGTTAGCTATTTTAGATCTATTTAAGGTAGAGGGACAGAAAATAGCTCAGATGGAACCAGAAAAGAAAAAAGAATTGGCCAGAACACTGGAACAGAAATTGAACATTCCATCCACAGACATGTGTCCTGTCTCCAGTCCCCCTCCATATGCTAAGGCACTGGAGGACCATTCCCAGAAGAAGAAGGCCAAGAAGGAGCCAAGGGGAAAAGGGGACGACAGGAGTGACGAGGAAGATGACAGCAAAGATGGCCGTGAAGACTCAAGAGATGACGACAGTGCAGACGAAGGCTACCACGCTCTGGTCAGGAAGATGATAGCCACAGCAAAAAGACACCACAGATGGCTGAAGGAGCAACGAGAAAGGGAGGAAGAGGAAGATTGTCATCGGAGGTCATCAAATACATTAAAGAACTGTCCAGTGCTGATTCGGGGTAACAAGATGGAATATCATCCGTGGCATCATGCAGATCTGTCTGAAGTGATGGAGAAACTCCCAGTTCTGGAGGAGGGAGGACATTCGTGGACTACTGAGGTCGACGTGAGACTGACAGGAACGCAGGCCGCGATGGGAGACCTGAAAAGACTCTTAGCCTTTATTGCAGGATTGGAGGCAGGACTTCATAGATATATCAATACATCAGTTTATGATCCAGAGCTCTTCGCAGCATACAGAGTGCAGGCTTTAGCCCCACAGCAACAGCCACCTGGAGTGCAGACTGCTACTTACCAGTCCTACTCACAGGGGCCACAAGGGGGGTATCCTGCTACTTACCAGTCCTACCCACAGGGGCCACAAGGGGGGTATCCATACCCACAAGGGCCACCAGGGGTGCAAGCGGTTCCATACCAGATGTACAACCAGCCTGGCCAAGGACCACCACCAGGGGGATGGACAGCAGCAGGGAAGAAGATGCTAGAACCGTGTTACCAATGCGACCAGAATGGACATCTAGCCTGTACCTGCTACAACAGGCCCCAGGGGGGCGCAGGGGGGAGCCAAGGAGGAGGATATTGGCCTCCTGCTACACCTGCTCCAGGAGTGATGAACCCTTACGGAGGCCCAGCAGCTGGCCTACAGGGGTGCCCGGAAGATCCGAGTGGGAGGTGCCAGCTGGTGGTGACAAAGAAGCCTGAAGGCGCCACGCACCTCCCTATGTCTAGAGAATATGTGAAGACAATCGGATTTGAGGGAATTAAACAGCTGATTCCTACAACTGAGCTTGTAGACTTAGAGTACAAGGGACAGAGAGCAACTCTGTCAACATTTGTGTCAGAACACACGCCAACAGGGCTGCTAGGGAAAGATGCTCAATGCCAATTGAACTGTACAGTGAAATGCACACCTGACGGCTGTCAAGTGACGGTGCCATCCGGTGTTCAGATTCCATCGACAGCCAGAGTGATTAAGCATAGAACAGACCTACAAGCTTTGCCTTTAAAGGGAGCTGATATAGAATATTGGGTTGATGGGTCTTGTTACGGGGTAGGAGAAACTTTGTGCGCTGGGTATTCCTTAGTTAAAGCACAGAATTCAAAGTTTATTGTAGAACAGGCTGAGGCAGTTCCTCAGCCTTGCTCAGCTCAGTTGGCTGAATTGATTGCCCTCACAGAAGCATGCAACTTGGGAACCGGACGGAGAGTGACAGTGTACACCGACTCTGCCTATGCACATAATGTTTGTCATTTTAATGGAGCTGTATGGAGGGGGCGGGGTTTTAAGAGAACTGATGGTACGCCAATACAGCACCACGCACAGATCATGAAGCTGTTACAGGCCATGATGAAGCCAAAGGAATTAGCCATAGTGAAGTGTGCCGCACACAGGTCTGACTCATCACATGTCACACAAGGTAACAGGGCTGCAGAGGATGCAGCCAAAGCCATTACAGGAGCAGACAAGGCAGGTAAAGGTCTTCTGGTCACACATGAAAAGCAATTACAGGGCATGGTCACACTTGAGGATTTATTGATGTTACAGAGTAGAGTAACTACGTTAGACAAGAACGTTTGGCTAGCAAGGGGGGCAAGTCAGGATGACACGGGTCTATGGAGGAATCATGAGGGGTTGGTTGTAGCACCCTCAGATTTATTAGGCATGTTAATACGGGAAGCTCATGGATTAGCACATGTGGCTAGGGGGGAGGTAAGACGCAAGATCACCAAGGAATATGGGTTTTGGAGTCCATATTTGATGGAACAGATTGACCATGCTTTAGGTCAATGTGGGGTCTGTTGGAGAAACAACATCAGAGTGGGTACACCAGTGGTGTCTGGGCATATCCCTACCCCAATAGGGCCATGGGTGGTGGACAGGGGGGTGGATGTACAGAGTAGGCAGGATGTTGTGCCAACAGGTGCCGAGGTCCCCAGAGAACCTGAGAAGGAGGAGCTACGAGGAGACGCTGTGGTGTTGCCAGAGCCAGTGGGACAGTGGAAAGCTGTCCAGATGCCAATGAACCAGAAACCAACGAAGCAGAGAGTGTTGACAGTCTGGAGGTCCAGCCCGGGAGTGTCCAAAGCCTGGACACCTGTGCTACTGGGGATGCGGGCGAGTACCTGCATCATGCTTCAGATGATGCTGAGGGCAACTCCCCAGACCTTGATCAGCGTGGGAGGGGACCAGGCGGCTGCCTGAACCTCAATGACACTGACGGACGACAACCAGTTAGGAAAAGATTAAAGACTATGAATAGGGTAGTGAAGCAGCAGATCAAAGGGAACGACGGGAATGGACAGCAGATGATAGCATGGCTGGAAACGGTCTTAGGGGCATGGGAAACTTATTTTGCTAAGATAGGAGCACCTATTATAGCAGACATGATTTTTGACTTTCTTAGGAGACAGGGCCTCATTGACTGTTTTTGGAAAATCAGTCACTCAGTCCACGTTAATGAACTTTTCAGAAGACTAGTCCTCACCTGAGGTGAAGATCTATGCATTAATGCATTCCCTTTGTCCTGTGCTTACTGTTGGGGAATTATGTGTTATGATAACTGAATGTCATTATTTGTGTATTGTTTGTTTATTTCTATATCGTATGGCTTTGGACATTATTTTGGCCAGTCAGGGTGGTACTTGTGCTTTGATAGGCGGTGAATGCTGCAGTTATATTTCGGATTCTGATAACGCTTTGTATGATTTTCATGAATCTAACAAGAAGGGTGTAGAGGATTTACATAAAGAACACGGTTGGAATATGTTAGATTTCTTTGATTCTGCTTTTTCAGGTATTGGTAATATGATCAGGTCCGTCGCTATTATTTTTGTTGTCATTATCATCTGTATTATGTTACTTGGTATTTTAATCAAATGTTGTGGAAAGTGTATTTCTGATGTTCCTATTAATGCTTTAATGTTGACCAACATAGCTGATGAGCAAAAGCTGGATTCTGTTTTGCTTTCTGATTTTGTTTCCTCCTTTGATGATTTGTTTATTAAGTGATGTTTTATGATTATTTGCTTCGATTACTGTTTGTTTCTTTCTATATCATGTGATTGATGTCAGTTGAGAAGTGATGTGGTGGTTATGCAAAGATAGGAAAGCGGTTCTGTTCCTAGCACAACGAAGAAAACGCTCTTGACTGGGAAAGGATATCAATCTGAGACAGCGGTAAAGGCTGTTCTCCAACTGGGTTCATGTGCTAGTAACCTCTGTCCCTGGCGCTTCAAGGACAAAGAAAACATCGGTCGTTGGAAGTTTCTATATTAATTTGTGCATGATGGACTGTGTTTAGTTTAATTGTGATTGTTATTTTCAAGATTCTTTTTATTATTGGTTGGTTTCTATTTTTTGCATGATGTCTTTGGGTTCTTAATAGTTATTTATTTATTTTTTTTTTTATTTTTTATTTTTTTATTTTTTCTTAGCTGTGATATGTGAGGTTTGTGTTTTTGTTTTGGTTTATGTGATCATTTAGTTTCGGAACACCCTCTGGGTGGTCCGAGGGGGGATGTGTCGTATATTTTTACACATATTAATAGCCTTCTTATATAACGTATATCTTACACATATATTAACGTATATTTTTACACATATTACATGTATATATATATATATATACATACATATTATTACAGATGATCGCGGGGAGATTTGAGAAGCAATTGTCGCACATGCGCAGACACACACACACGAACATGCACGCCCCCAAGGGTATAGGCCAATCAGAGGCCTAGAAGGAAGGATCACGATTGGCCAAGAACATACTGTGATGTGATTGGCTGAGAGACCGCTATAAAACCAGGAACACAGAGATTTCTGGCTGCTTCTGTCTTCCTCTGCCCACGACGTGACTGTTTGTGTGTAAACCTGATCCTGTAATCTGAGGACCCGATCTTGTCTTTTTTGAATAAATACTCTTAACTTTGGCCAGGAGTTTTTACCTCATTTTTGATCACCAAACAGAGAAAAGAGACTACACATGGTAAAAGTGTCTGTGCTACATGGTAAAAGTGTCTGCGTCTCCGTCTGAAGGCTGGTGTATCTATTTCCCTTGTCTGACATCCCATCCATGTGCGTGAGTAACTGCTGTCATTATCAATAGCCACTTAGGAGGATCTCTGGTTACGCTCGAAAAGTGTGATGATTAAAAATGAAGGAATCAACTCTTTTGACATAGTGAAAGTTCGGCTCCGACTCCCAGCGCTCGTTTCTCCACGGAAAAACCCCAACTGCCCCCGACTGCCCCGTCTCCCCCCCTACTATCGATCTAAATTTGTCCTATTTCATCTAATGGAATTACCTGAACGTGTGTGTGTGTGTGTTTGCGTGCGCGTGTGTGTGTGTGTATATATATATATATATATGTGTTTGTGTGTCTGTCTGTGTGTGTGTCTGTGCGTGCGTGCAAGTGTGTGTCTGTGCGTGTGTGTGTGCGTGCGTGGTTGCTTGTTTGTCTCCCCCGACGCCCCTGATGATAATTACACCCATTCGTCTGCGGCCTTAAGCAAACGCGGGGAGACACTCAGTCGAACACACAACCTGTCCTCTTCCCCCTCTCTAAGTGTTCTATTTAAAACGTCAAACAGAACAATGTCAGAAAATGGATGCTCTCTGCTGACAGTGCGTCGACGGGTACACACAGAGAGAGAACAGAGCACTGTAGGACACTGTATCATAGCAATCATGACGATCACGCGGCAATAACTGTAATTAATGATGATTGGTCGAATAGGAAAAACCACTCAATCGTGTTGTCGTCGTTTACATTTACCTTTACACTTTTGACATTTAGCAGGGCGCTTTTATCCAAAGCGACTTACTTACAACAGGTTACACAACATGTGTCTGAAGTAAGTGAATCGTCTATCCATCAGTCATCATAAGAAATCGATGGGGCCAGGGGCCATTGGCAGTCACAATGCGTGCGTGCGTGCGTGTGTGTGCGTGCGTGCGTGCGTGTGTGTGCGTGTGCGTGTGCGTGTGCCCACATGTCGAAGTGTCCTTGGGCAAGACACTGAACCCCAAAATTGCTCCCAGTGAGCGGGCCGGCGCCTTGCATGGCAGCTTGCCGCCATTGGTGTGTGAATGTGTGTGTGAATGGGTGAATGAGAGGCCGTTGTAAAGCGCTTTGGAGCACCTTTGGAGCAGCAAAAAAGGCGCTATATAAGTGCAGTCCATTTACCATTTACATTACAACGAGCCCCCGGCCTCTGATTTCTACCTCCACCGGCCTCTCTCCCTGACCCAATCCCCAGCTATGAAAGACAAGAGACATTAAAACATCTCTTCTTACAGACCTAAAACACACACACAGCCTCTGGAAGGTACAGGAGGAAGATGAAACACCCTGCCTCTCACGGGAGAGGAGGAGGCCGGGAGGACGGGGGCTACACACTACGGGGGGGGGGTTGATCACAAATAATCACCAAATGTTATTCTGTTTGACAGAGAAGTGAGAGAACAGCATCATGGGAAAAGAAGATGCTAGGACAGTGGCTACAACAACAACAACAACAACAACAACACCACCTACACCCTCCTCCTCCTCCTGGATAGAGGGATGGATAGAGAGATGGATAGAGGGATGGATAGAGGGATGGATAGAGGGATGTATCTCAGTGGTGGACGTGTTTGCCTGCCAAGGACTAACGGCACACAGAAGGTAAACTCTGCTACACCCTCCGAAAGAAAGAAAGAAAAGAGAAAAGAAAAAAGAAAAAAAGGAAAAGAAACTAAATGGAAAAGCAACAGAGGAGGGAAGGACATAATAAAGCTGTGTGTGTGTGTGTGTGTGTGTGTGTGTGTGTGTGTGTGTGTGTGTGTGTGTGTGTGTGTGTGTGTGTGTGTGTGTGTACTGTTTGGGGTGGTTTCTGAGGAGCTTGAGTGCGGTTCACTTCCAAGCCAGCATCCATTTTCTGATGTTTACAAAAAACTCCAGACACACACACACACACACACACACACACACACACACACACACACACAAAGCCTTAAAAAACCTCTACACTCCCTGCCTCCTCTTGTTTTGTAGCCAACACTCCACCCACCACCACGGGATGTCTGGATCGCTCAATACAAATGTTCAGGAGACAGACACACGTACAGACAGACAGACAGACAGACAGGCAGGCAGACAGGCAGGTAGGCAGGTAGGCAGACAAGGGAGGCAGGCAGGCAGGCAGGCAGACAAGGGAGGCAGGCAGGCAGGCAGGCAGGCAGGCAGGCAGGCAGGCAGGCAGGCAGGCAGGCAGACAGGCAGACAGACAGGTAGGCATGCAAGGGAGGTAGACAGGCAGCCAGGGAGGCAGGCAGGCAGGCAGGCAGGCAAGGCAGGCAGGCAGGCAAGGCAGGCAGGCAGGCAGGCAGGCAGGCAGGCATACAGACAGACAGGCAGGCAAGGGAGGTAAGGCCCAATTTGATTCCAATGGCAAAGACAAACGGCGTTCAAAAGGGCCGTTAGGCTCGATCCATCAGTTCTCAAGGCTACTTACTTTGTGTCAATAGCCACAACTAATACTTCAGCTAACCTTCGTCCACCTCTAAGAATAACATAAATTCTTCGTATGTGAATAGGCGCGGTACACAGCAGAGTAGAGTTCAACATTGCGTCGGTTAAATCAATGGAAACAAACTTTCAGCCTTTGTCAGTTTGTCTGACAGTACATGGAGCTGAATAGGTTTTTGTACACCTTAACACCTGTTTCACCTCACTGGATGCCAGCCTCGCTCTAACCGACAGATTACAGACCTATTGAGAAAGAGAGAAAAAACGCCCCCATCACATCCAAAGGGGTTGAGACTAAAGTATGGAAGGCCAGAGGCCAGAGGTCAGAGGTCAGTGTTGTTGAGGTAAAACGTACAGTATACTGTCACACTCTCTCTCTCTCTCTCTCTCTCTCTCTCTCTCTCTCTCTCTCTCTCTCTCTCTCTCGTTTCGCGAGACAGCCGCCTTTGAATAGAGACATGTCTATAGTGCTCTAATGGAGAGGGCGGACACAGAGTGCAATGGGGGTAATGGTCTGTCTGACAGGATGGAGAGAGGGAGGGAGGGATGGGGGGGGGGGGGGGGGGGTCAGACGGGTGTGAATAAAAGGACTGAAACAACTTGCTTTTTCTCTCCTTTACGCATGATGACGCATAGACACATACAGACGCATGCACACACACACACACACACACTACACACACACTACACACACTGAAAGAGTAGAGAACTGTATTACGGTGACCTCCTCCCAGACAGCCAAGAATCTTGGAATGATCCTTGACAACCACTTCTGTGCGGCGAACATCACAGCGACAGCATGCTCTCCTGCAGATTATTCCTCTAGTCTACAACATCAGGACACATCCAAGCCCGTTCCTCACCAGAGAAGCAACTTTTAGCCCCAGACAGTGGTCATCATCTCCCACCTTGACTACTGCAACAAACTCCTGGCCGGGCTCCCCGCCTCCGCCATCAGAGCTCTACAGCTCATCCAGAATGCTGCCGAATCCTGCCCGTCTGGTGTTCAACCTTCCCCAAATTCTCCCATGTCACCCCTCTCCTTTCTCACCCTTCATTGGCTCCCCCAGTAGCAGTTCGCATCAGATTCAAGACCCTGGGGCTCTCATACTGGGGGGCAAAGGGAACAACCCCCCCCCCACCCCTTCCTACATGCAAGCGATGGTCAACCCCCCAAACCCCTGCCCGTTCACTCCGCTCCTCCACCTCTGCTGGCCGACCGGCACCACCTATGTGGATGCAGCAGTCGTGCTACCGGGTCACGTGTGGTGACTCCATCACGATCTTCCGCCGTAGACTGAAGACCTCCATCTCTTCAGGCTACGCCTTAACTGTCCCTCCTAAAGACCTCTTCATCCCCTCTACCCCCCTGTACAGACCCATCTCTTCAGGCTACGCCTTAACTGTCCCTCCTAAGACCTCTTCATCCCCTCTACCCCCCTGTACAGACCCATCTCTTCAGGCTACGCCTTAACTGTCCCTCCTAAAGACCTCTTCATCCCCTCTACCCCCTGTACAGTTTATCTACTGTAAATAGTAATAACAAAAAAATAAATCTTCCTTCCCCTAGCATTATAACTGCCAATTGCCCCTGGCCCCCAAGCAAAGATTCCTTTTTCTTGCGATGACTGATGGATAGATGATTCACTTACTTAGACAAATGTATTTGTTGTAAGTCGCTTTGGGGGGAAAGCCAAAAATGTCTGCTAAATAACAAAAATGTAAATAAATCAATAAATACATACACACAGAAACTATTTTTCTGTTTATTGGCGAAATAGGACGAGACGACGAGACAAGAGGGACAATCTTAATGAGTAGGTTGGTGATTGACAGTTTTTTTTCTTCAAACCGATCACTGCTATTTTCATTCTCAGATTGCTTGTCATAGAATACAGTCTTTATACATTAGCTCCTACCTAAACTAAGGTCATGTTCTCACATAAAAATCTGAATCATCGACCAGGAGCAAGTGGATGAGATTGCAACATTGTTGCATAAATAATTTCTCTGATTTGCGTTCTCACAGCCCTTTATGTAAACAAAGTAACATACGCAATCGAAGCAACAGACGTGGTAGTTGATTGGTCTGAACATTTTAAAATTGCCCGTTCGTCCCGCTCTTATCCAGATCAACACGCATGCGCTGTTGTTTTCCTATGGACAGCCTCAATGCGTCGAACCCTTAAACCACCTAAACCACCCTTTTCAAGCGGAGCATCCGTTGGTTGTTTGCTCCGGGAGCGACTTCGAATGCGCGTTCTCACAGCTCCAAACGACGCAGAGCAAAGCAGACAGACAGAGGCACACACACACACATAAACACACACACACACACACCTGTAGGAGTGGTTGAGTGCGTGCTCAGGCCTCTTCAGTCTCAGGTAACAGGCGACCAGCCGCGCCTCCAGGAAGCCGGCCACGCGACAGATGTCCTCATGGTCCGCAGCTAGGGCTGCACCTCTACTACACAGCTGAGGAGGGGGGAGAGAGAAAGAGAGAGGAGGGGGGGGGGGAGAGAGAGAGAGAGAGGGGGGGAGAGAGAGAGAGGAGGGGGGGGCAGAGAGAGAGAGAGAGAGAGAGAGGAGGCGGGGAGAGAGAGAGGGGGGGGGAGAGAGAGAGAGAGAAAGGAGTTCTGTTGAACTGAATACAATCAACATTACACCAGAGTACCCCCCTCCCCCCCCGACTGTAACTTGAGAACTTAAATTAGTTAATTTTCAAGCTGCAGGGTGTTAAAACAGCACACACGCACACGCACACACACACGCACACACACACACACACACACACACAGATATACAGACAGACACAGACACACACACACACATACGCACACAGATAGACAGACAGACAGACACAGAGACACACACACACACACACAGACACACACACACACACACAGACAGACACACACACACACACACACACACACACACACACACACAGACACACACACACACACACAGATAGACAGACAGACAAATACAGAGACACACACACACACACACACACACACACACACTATAGCTAAGTGGAGACGGCGTGGCACTAAACATGACGCAACCATGGTAACCATCGGCAACACGCCGCACTGCCAACGAGCAGCACCAATCATCTGCTCCAGAGGAGTGTCCTCCACCTCCTCCTCCACCTCCTCCTCCTCCTCCACCTCCACCTCCACCTCCTACCCCTCCTCCTCCTCCTCCTCCTCCTCCTCCTCCTTCTCCACCTCCTCCTCCACCTCCACCTCCTACCCCTCCTCCTCCTCGTCCTCCAATGACGACGACCGCGACAATGTCATTAACCGAAAAACTCTGCCCCAATTAACACTACGACCGCGGCGGATCGCGACCTTATTCAATCGCGATGAGGTGTGATTCAGCACTATGATAGTTTAACATAGAGAAGAGTGTACTGACGCACAAAGATCGCTGGAGGGCGATGTCACACAAGGCCGTCTGCCAGGCTCCGACGCCTTTTCCCAGAATGCATTTCGCACCGGCAAGCAGAAGGCGATTTGAATCGTCCATTTAAAAAAAAAAAAAAAAATGCTGTAATTTTGCCTTTACAAGTGTTACCATGTCATTTTATGAAGTTTTAATATGTTTTCAGGTGAGAAAGTACCAATATATATTCCAAAAATGTGTCCAGTTTATCAAAATAACCCGTATATCTCCTCTGACGATTTTCGTCGTCGAATTCGCTAGCATGCGTTCGTAAATTCGCCCTGGAAATCTGGTTAGCACCCATGGAATGCCTCTTGTCCAATCAAATTACCTGGTCCCTTTATGACGTTGAACCCGGTGTGCGCTCCGGCGCTCTCATAGCGAATTTACGAACGCACCCTGCGGTTTCACTTTCAAGATCTAATTTTTTTGCATTGGAAAACACTTACAGAGTGAACTGTCATAATGAAAACATGACAAAGCCATTTGACTATCTTGTTCATAAACAATGGTGTCAGGACTTTTCATTTTGATGCCACTGACAACTGTTGTGCAAATGTTAATAGTGATGTGAGAAATGCACCAAAGCGACTGAGAAAACTGTATTATACACAACAGTGTTGTGTTGTGTATATGTGAGTGAGACTGTGGTCTACAGTGATATACAGAAAAAACATTATATAAAAAATATCCTTGGCCTTTCCTGTGGTCCTCGCAAATAAACCAGAATAACTCGTTTCTAAAGTCAGTTCCATTCACTTGATATAATGGTTGAAGCATGGGGGATGGTAATCTTATTCTTCTTGATAGTCGCAGATCAGCCAAACAAAGGATTTCCATCCCCCACACCTCCCAATTGTGGCTTGTTTTTCCAATGAAGCCAACAAGGTCTTTGAATTTAGCCCTGCCATGACTAATCTCAAGTATATTGCAGGCAATAGACCTCCATTTATCCCTATACTTGTAGGGCAACTTAGAAACAATAAGCCTGAGGTTTGATGGGCTATCAAGCTCTTCCAGATAGTGCAAGTCTTGCATGGCATTGTTGCATCCTCTCAAATACAGTGCATAGGCCTGTAGTGACTTTCCATCTTCAGCCTTTATGCTTGGCCAGTTCAAGGCTTTATTTATATATATAATAACGTATGCATGTATGTAACGAGACTGCGGGAGTTTTCATTACTAACGAATGAAAGTTGATTATCATTATTAAAAAATAACTGTAATATATATTGCAATGTTGTCCCTTTCACACATAGTTCCAAGTAATTTCCTTGGAATCCCAAGCTGTGTTGACCAGGTATCGAGACACAACAGCAGGGGAGGGGTGGGGGAAGGGAGGGGAGGGAGGGGTTACATCACCCTCTGTAGAACATCTTCTATCTAATCGGCGCACTGTGCTAAAATGCAATGCAAACAAAACAACACAGGACAGACAGCAGTGCAGTGATGCGTTTTATATTATATTCTTTGAACAACAGAACGGGACTGGCGCCAGAAACTGCCATAATATACCATACATATATCTGCCATATATCGTACCTCCGTTTTATATTGAGAAATATGATGATAAATACATATAGGGCGGAGGTATGCTATGTGGTGTGTGGCTAGATATTTTCATGTAGCACTGTGACTGCGGGGGAACCCGATGTCTTTGTTCATTGATCGGAAACGATCGAGAGCCATCAACACTCCCCCATCAAGCGCATGTCTTATTGAGTCAACACGAGTTGACTCGCTGGAACGAGACAGACTGATGATACACACCACACCTCTGCCATATCATACATCGGTCCCACATGTATTTATTTACCATCATATTTTTCAATATAAAACGGTATGATATGGCAGATATATATGGTAGCCTACATTGCAGTCGTCCCGCAGTTCTAGTAGATCGCCGACATCATGTTATTTGATGTACATTTCACGGCAAGATAATTCCGATTTGTGGCAAACACCCAACAATTGTTCGTTCACTAAACATTATAACATGAACACAGTTATAGCACCAGTTCCTAGCACCTAGTTTCCTAGCACCAGGGGAGCCCCCCCTCCCAAATTTCGTTGTTTGGTACCTGTACTATATCAATGACAAATAAAGACCATTCATTCATTCATTCATTCAAACAATGACAGTTACAGTCTCGCTCAAACTGTAGCGAGATTAGGAGACTACTAATTGAGAAAAAGAAAAGAAAATACATGAAAGAAAGGAGAGAAAGAGTACAGAATGATAAATCCGCTAATGTGTGTAATGAAAAGTGTGACAATGTTGAAAGACATGATGTCATAATCAAAATATAAAACCTGGTTGGATAAAATAAGATTCTGTTGTGATTGTGTTGACATTGTTGTGATGTCAAAAGAGATCTTGGTTATGTAATGTGTAAAGTGGAGAGGAGATTGATCGGAACTGCGGGAGTTTTCATTACTAACGAATGATGGTTGATTATTATTATACAAAAATAATAGTAATAAATATTGCAATATTGTGTTATCATAGTTATGAGCTTGTAAGCGTTGTAAGCGTTGAAACCTGCTTGGCAGCTTTGAAACCCGCTTGGCAGCTTTGAAACCCGCTTGGCTCGCTCATGAATTGGCAGCTATTGTTTGCTAATGGGAAACGATCAATAAGATTACCCTCCCCCGTGTATCAACCATCAAGTGATTGTAACTCACTTTAGAAACTAGTTCTTAGCCTACACGTTTCTTTGTCAAATACATGTTTCTCTAAAATGCATAAAGTTCCTATAAGCAGAGAAGTGGGGAAATTATTAGAGCAATCTGATGAAGCTTGAGTCAGCTGAGAACGAACTATGGAACAGATTAAATGCTATATATGGAGAGGAGATTGATTGAGACTGCGGGAGCTTTACTAATGAATGAAAGTTGATTATCATTATTAAAAAAGAATAGTAATAAATATTGCAATATTGTGTTATCATAGTTATGAGCTTCACACAGTCTGTTTATTTGTCGTGAACTTCACGCCGGCCCTAACATCAGCAGACACATGAACACAGTGAGGATTCAAACCAACAAAAATAATTAATACACATAATTTCATTTATAATATGCAGTAAACAAACAAAATAATGTATACTCTCTGCAATTGGCTACTATACAATGGTGCCAAAATCAACTATCCAAATATGAATCTGCGTATATCTATGTACAACCTTGATTGAACCAAGATTCATAGACAGATTGTCCCTTTTGCATATCATCATAATAGGCATTCGTGTCATCATGTTCTTTACACATTACATAACCAAGATTTATTTTGCAATCACAACAATGTCAACACAATCACAACAGAATCTTATTTAATCCAATCAGGTTGTATATATAATCTATATATATAATCTATATATTGGTTTCAATATACCTCCATAGCAGTCTACAGTCTAATTTAGCTATATATATAATTACATTATGAGAACATCAGTATTTTTACGCCTTTGGTTGTATTGTCTGAACGAACATTGATTGGGAGACATACTGTACAGTTTATCATTTTCATAACTGTCTGCACATATACATATCTTATTTTGATTGTTATTGTAGCCTATATATAAACACAAATATCAGTCTTATGCACTGTGTCTCATTCAGCACTGAAGCCTGAATTTGAGCACAGTGTGTGCCCCCTTGCTACCTCTGCTGATATAAAAGAGAATTGCAGCCACAAATACACAGACACACACAGAAATACTGCTAAAACGCTTTATACTAACTCGATTTTGAAAATGTAAAAATGCTGGGTGGTAGAACGCACATATCTAGGAAAAGTCATGAAAGGAGGGTCCTGAAATGTGATCGAGTGCAATGGTAGAATTTTTTTTGTACTCACTGGTGCTGTTTAACACCTCACGGCTGTTCTAGTGTTAAGAGACCTCCCGTTACTTGTTAGCGCCAGCGAGAGACGGGACTCGGGGCCATTTGCATATCAAAGACGCTACCTGATGAACCGACGGGGGCCCGACTACGCTATTAAACATAAAATGAAAAAAAGAAAGAAAGAAAGAAAGAAATGAAGAAAAAAAAACAGTTCTGTTTCTGAACGTTTTACCTTCAACGCACCGGGCCTGTGCCTTTCTATAAAATGATTTTTTTCTTTTCTCTCTCTCTCTCTCTCTCTCTCTCTCTCTCTCTCTCTCTCTCTCTCTCTCTCTCTCTCTCAAATAGGTTTGGAAGACGAGTGCTTGGACCTTGTTTTTGTAGGAGCTCAGGGGAGGAATCTGCTGCACGCTAGGCGGATTGTGGAGGAGGAGGAGAGGAGGAGGTGGAGGGGGAGTAAGGGTAGGAGGTGGAGGTGGAGGTGGAGGGGTAGGAGGTGGAGGAGGAGGGGTAGGAGGTGGAGGTGGAGGACGAGGAGGAGGAGGAGGTGGAGGTCAGATGGAAGTCGGGTGACAAAAACAACCTTGCTTCATTCAAGGCTCAGAGGACTGGGGGCGGGGGGGGGGGGGGTGGTCCAGGGATCGGGGGGGACGGGGAGAGGTGGATGTAAACAATAATAACGTAATCTATTTGCAGCAACAAAAAAACCCAACAACAACAACAACGGAAAAAAACTGGAGCCTCCTTCCAGCACTGCGAGAGGGACTGTTGGAGCCATATTATTAAGGCTTTTTGAGTTTGGTTAAGAAAATCTATTATTGAGTTTATTTTGTGTTGAATATTATGAAATATCTTTATGAAATGTTTGGTTTACCTTTTTGATTGTGTCATGTACAGTGATGTGAATAACGGCATTAAAATACTAACGGCGTTGTTTTTTTCAGTAACGGGTAATCTAATTAATTACTATTTCCATCGTTACAACGCCGTTACCGTTACCGGTAATTCAATGCGGCGCGTTACTACTGAAGCTTCTCATTGTCATCCGACCTCAGTCACAGCGGCAAAGGTGTTTTTTGTTTGTTTGTTGGGGAGGGGAGGGGCGAGACAACCGCTTAAGTGATCATGATTGGCTATGGTAGAGTTAAGGGATCATGATTGGCTATGGTAGAGTTAAGTGATCATGATTGGCTATGGTAGAGAAAATGTCATGGTAAGCCAACCATAGTTCAGTGTTGTGCGGATGTTTCTACACACAAACCACACGCGCGCACAGCACCACACACACACTGTAACTATCAGAGAGATACACGCAGCAATGGCGAGTCCCGAGTGATCTGAGGTGAACGTGGCGTTTTCACTTCATATTGGCTAGGATGGTTAGATGACTGGGTTGGCTGGATGAATGAATGCATGCATGGATGGATGAGTGTTAGGAAGGAGTGTACGGATGGATAGATGAATGAATGAATGTTTAGGAGCTAAAGTTGGATTTGTCCAAGAAATTCATGTCTTACTTTTTCAGTACTACTTTAAAAGCACTTCATATTGTTTAACTGTTTACTTTTGTTGTGTTGAAAATACTTGAAGTTACAGTCTGTCTACCAGTTGTCTGAAGTTGTGTGACAGTTTGATTTATTTAATTTACACTACAAAGGTTTAAAAGCACTTCATATTGTTAAATGTTTACTTTTGTAATGAAGAAAATACTTGAAGTACAGTATGTCTACCAGTTGTGGTCTGTTGAAGTGCAATAAATATGAAAAGTTCCCTGCTGAAACCTGCTCAGAAAAAAAAATCCAAATAATTTTCTTCCTGATAGGGACACTTTGGTCCCCTAGATGGCAAATTTATCTTCTAATCTGGCAGTGGGTAAGCTTTTCCTTGTCACATTTGGCTGACTGACCTTAACTTGTCAGCTCTACACCACGGCTAGCCCGCTGCACCGTGGTAAAAAGTAACGCAAGAGTTACTTTCCCTAGTAACTAGTTACTTCTATAATGAAGTAATTCAGTTACTAACTCAGTTACTTTTTGGGATAAGTAACTAGTAACTATAACTAATTACTTTTTTAAAGTAACGTGCCCAACACTGGTCATGTATGTACCTTTAAGGATGTAAGGATTGGTCACCTACCTGATACTGAGCTAATTACCGTGAGTGATGCACCTGGTAGGACGGCTTTATATAGGTGATAAAAATGTGTGTTCGCCAGGGAATGGTGGATCTGATAATGTTTTCTATCGCACAGCGTATCGCACAGCGTACAGCGTATCGCACAGCAGATACATATTACTTGAGGAAAGTCAACCTGAGTTTTGTTTAGTTTAGTTTAATAAATTATTTGATTTTGATAACTACGACTCCGAGTGCTTTCTAGGAGTGTGAATTTGGGAAAACATCCACCGTAACCTCAGTGGCTAAATGGAAGTAGGAGACAGGGATTAGCCACTTCAGGGACAGAATTCATTTAAATACCAAGCAGCCGTAAACACAGAATCACACACACACACACACACACACACACACACACACGCGCGCGCACACACACACACACACACACACACACACACACACACGCACACGCACATCAGCAGCAGCAGCAGTACCTCCAGGGCGGTGGCGAAGCGGGCCACGGCGGCACCGTATCTCTTCTGCCTGTAGTACGACTCGCCGGCCCGCACGGCGACATCCAACCATCTGTCAATTTGAGGCAGAAAGGCGAGATTAGGTGGACTGGGAGGGCCTCCTATCTCACACGCCTGACACTTTAATTGTGAGCAGGCAGCTGCCGCCGCTGAAGAGGAGGAGGCAGAGGAGGACGAGGAGGAGGTGGGGGGTGGTGGTGGTGGTGGTGGATTCTGGGTAAGGAACTGTTTGTCGAACTGTTCGTCACCGAACACCAGCTTGGTCTCTGTCTCCACCAGGCTCTTGGGGGTGAGGCGGCGGGGGGGGGGGGGGGTGAGGAGGAGGGGGGCGGAGGTGTATGGCCTCCTCTGCTCCTCGGCCCGCGGAGGTCGCTCTCTGACGCGGGGGGGACCCCCCCACCCCTTGCTTTTCTCCGTCTTCCTCCTCTTGGGCCTCTTGGTGCTGGTGTCTGGCGTCGACCTCCGTCTCCGGGTCTGGGTCTGGGGCTGGGTCTGGGGCTGGGGATGGGGATGGGGATGGGGATGGGGATGGGGATGGGGATGGGGCTGGGGTTGGGGTTGGGGTTGGGGATGGGGATGGGGCTGGGAGGGCTTCCTCAAACCCTCTGTTCCAGGCGCCGGTCTCACTGTCTGGCTCTGGGTCTGGGTCTGCACCGCCTGGGTGTTTGAAGACACCGGATCTCTGGTAGCTTTAAGCATCCTCATTGCACCTGTAGGGAAGGATGCAATCATCAGGATGAGCTCATTTATGAAGCTGCAGGGCGTCACGCTGCCTATTTTAACTACGCCGAGAGGCTGGGATCAGTCTCAGCCAGGAGTGTTGACACAACACCCCCGTGTGCTGTGAAAACTACCACAGAAGTGGAGAAAATATGACATCTTATCGAACTGCAGTTCTCAGGTTATATTAGGCAGGTGTTTGAACAGGGGAGAGGTAGAGCAAGAGGAAGGAGAGAGAGAGGGGGGGAGAGAGAGAGAGAGAGAGAGAGAGAGAGAGAGAGAGAGAGAGAGAGAGAGAGAGAGAGAGAGAGAGAGAGAGAGAGGGGGGGTGTCATGGTTTCTTAGGTTTTCATTTTAGAGACATCTAGTGGACATTTTATGACATTACATTTGTTACTGCCTTTATTCAGTTTCGGTTTTGATTAGTCACATGACGAACATTAGTCACATGACGTGAGCACACTGTTCAGACGTGATAGCTCGTAGCAGCAGCTAGTTGAGAGGAAAAGCTCCGGAGAATCTCTTTGTTTACATTCTTGCCCTGGAAAAGGCTTTGCTTGTAAGTTGCCTTTTCTTTTCTTGTTTAACTACAATGTATACTGTATATGTTTATAAATGCATAGCTTATATTATTTAAGTATAACTATTTGTATTGCTATATTGATATTATATGTTGGCTACATACTGTTGATGTTGAAAGTGTAACAGTATAGTTTTGAGCATTACAGTAATTGTACTCTTATGTTTATTTACAGTTTTACAAAATAACCAAACGACCACTCATGTTTCTGAGGGTTGAGTAAAGAACTAAACTTTGCTCCAGCGTCTGAGGATTCATTTGTGTGTCAGTGTGTGTTCGCTATCTGTGGAAGTTGCGCCCTGGTTACGCGCAGTGGGAACAGAATAGTAAAAAAGCAACCACTCAGCGGGCGGATCGACTCAAGGAGAGAGATCTTCAGCACTGCTCCCCATCATCCTTGCTCACTCCAAGCACACAGCAATATTCATGATGGAAGAGTTGAGCAATGTTGAGACAAGGTCAGTGGCCTCTAGCACATCTAGGTCTTTTAAATCAACAGCCAGTAGGGCAGCTGTCAATGCACGTGTCAAAGTGGAAGTAGCACGCACACGTGCTAGCTATGCAAAAATGGAATCAGAGATTATGATCGAAAAAGCCCAAATGGAAGCAAAATTAAAGAACTTGCTGCATGAGAAAGAAGTGGCAGAAGCCATCGCTGAAGCTAATGTTCTTGAAGCAGCAGCGGAGGAAGAAAACAACGGTATCGAAGCTGTCATTCATGCCACTGTTGACCGCACACGCCAGTACGTAGAACAACAGTCACAGCTACCACTATCTGCCGAAGATGTTAAGGACTCTATAGCCAATCTGGAACCGATAGTCCATAGGCTGAGATCCTCCTCACCACCCAGACAGCGTCTGACTGTTTCATACGAGAGACAGCACTCCTCCACTGTGAAGCATGAGCACAGCTCTCCATCACTGCGACCTAGTAGGCCAAAGACATCAGGGCAGCCCTCATCAGAGCAGCCCACACCCAGCAGGCCCAAGGGTTCACCATACAAACCAACAGGAAGCGGTGACACAAGCGACATCAGTGATGTGGCTCGGTACCTAGCACGCAGAGACCTCATAACCTCCGGTCTCACCAAGTTCGATGATCACCCAGAAGATTACTGGGCATGGAAGTCGTCCTTCAAGAACGCCATTGACGGACTACTACTCAGTGCTAATGAAGAGATGGACCTCATGATTAAGTGGTTAGGGAGTGAATCTGCAAAGCACGTGAAACGAATAAGAGCAGTACATGTAGGTCATTCATCTCAAGGTCTATGCAAAGCTTGGGAACGCTTAGAAGAGTGCTTCGGGTCTCCAGAGGTAATTGAAAAGTCCCTCTTCGACAGGCTGGAGAACTTCCCAAAGATCAGCAATAAAGATCCTGTGAAGCTGAGAGAGCTAAGTGACCTTCTCCAAGAGTTGGAAGCAGCCATGTTCGAAGGTTACCTGCCTGGTTTGAGCTATCTGGACACTTCACGCGGCATTTTGCCCATCGTAGACAAGTTGCCCTACAACATCCAAGAGAAATGGATATCACAGGGTTCCAGATACAAAGCTGAGCGACAGGTAGTTTTTCCCCCATTCACATTCTTCTGCGAGTTCATCACCAAAGAGGCACGAGCTCGCAATGACCCAAGCTTCAGGCTATCGATGAGTAACACAGCCCAGATGAAGTCAGAGCAGCCATTCAAGAGACAAAGTAAGAGCATGGTCTCTGCACGTAAGACAGATGTCTCTCACGAGAAAGACACACGAGACGGTTCAGGCCGAACAGCAGTGGACATGAAAAAACTATGCCCTCTCCATAAGAAGCCACACCCCCTAACACGCTGCAGAGGTTTCAGAAGCAAGCCCCTCGAGGAGCGCAAGGCCTTCCTCAAAGACAACGGTGTCTGCTTCAGATGTTGTTCCACAACTACTCATCTAGCCAAGAACTGCACCACAGCCATCAAGTGCATGGAATGTGAGAGTAACAGCCACACCACGGCTCTTCATCCAGGACCTCCGCCTCCAGCCCCATCTGAGGATGGCGGGGAGGGAGAAGGAGGATCAGACCAATCTGCAGTCACCTCAAATTGCACAGAAGTCTGTGGAGAGGGTCAAAGCGGCAGATCCTGCTCGAAGATTTGCCTGGTGAATATATTCCCAGAAGCACACCCAGAGAGAGCAACCAGAGCATATGTTGTGCTGGATGACCAAAGCAACAGGTCGCTTGCAAGGTCTGAATTCTTTGATATGTTCCACATCAAGGGGTCAGATTCAGCATTCACACTTCGTACATGTGCAGGTACAACTCAGATGACAGGAAGGAGAGCCACAGGCTTTGTGGTGGAATCTGTGGATGGAGCTACAACAGTGACACTACCTACACTAATAGAGTGTAACAACATTCCCACCGAAAGAGCTGAGATACCTACGCCAGAAGCAGCGTTGCATCATTCCCACCTCAAGCCCATAGCATATGGTATACCACCTTTGGATTCTAAAGCACAGATCCTTTTCTTGCTAGGCCGAGACATCCTTAGAGTTCATAAAGTGCGGGAGCAATGGAACGGTCCACATGACGCCCCCTACGCACAACGACTCGACCTGGGATGGGTCATCATAGGAGAAGTCTGCCTAGAGGCAGCCCACAAGCCTTCAGACATCCAAAGCTACCGCACCAATGTGCTTGAGAACCAACGCCCTTCATTCTTCAGCCCATGTCCGAACAGGATCCAGGTGAAGGAGCAATATGTTCCGAAGCCAGCACATCAGATTGCCCCAGCGCAAGGCACCCACAGTATCCGGGAATGCAACTTAGGGAGCACCATCTTCAACACGTCCGAGGATGACAACAAGATTGGACTCTCTATTGAAGACAGACTGTTCTTAAAGGTCATGGACAAAGAAATGTATATGGATGACTGCAACAGCTGGGTGGCACCATTGCCATTCAGAACACCACGTCAGCAACTCCCTCACAGCCGAGGCCAGGCCCTCACACGACTTACCTCTCTTCAAAACACACTGGAGAAAAGGCCCGAGATGAAGAGGCACTTCATCGCGTTCATGCAGAACATCTTCGACCGTGATCATGCTGAGCTGGCTCCTACATTGGAGAACGGACAAGAATGTTGGTACTTACCTATCTTCGGGGTTTATCACCCTCAGAAGCCAGGCCAGATTCGAGTCGTCTTCGATTCCAGTGCAAAATGGAAAGGCGTGTCACTGAACGATGTTCTCCTTTCTGGTCCGGACTTAAATAACAGCCTCTTAGGAGTACTGGTGCGATTCAGACGAGAACCGATCGCTGTCACTGTGGACATAGAACAAATGTTTCACAGCTTCGTTGTGAAAGAAGACCACAGGAACTTTCTCCGCTTTCTGTGGTACGAGGACAACGATCCTAGGAACGACATATGTGAGTACCGCATGAAGGTTCACGTATTCGGGAACAGTCCCTCTCCTGCGGTGGCAATCTATGGTCTCGGACGTGCTGCAGCTCATGGTGAAGAAGAATTTGGGTCTGACGCCAAACAGTTCATCGAAAGAGAGTTCTACGTTGACGATGGACTCCTGTCAAGGCCCACAGCACGTGAAGCCATCGACCTACTGAAGCGGACACAGGAGATGCTTGCTGTGTCGAACCTGCGACTTCACAAAGTTGCTTCCAACAGCCAGGAGGTTATGGAAGCATTTTCTGCTGAGGACCGAGCAAAGGGACTCAAAGACCTAAACTTGGATGTCGATCCCACTCCTATTCAACGGAGCCTTGGAGTGAGTTGGGATCTGAAGAAAGATGTCTTCACGTTTCAAGTAGCAGAATCCACAAAGCCTTTCACACGTAGGGGTGTTCTAGCTACTGTCAACGGCCTCTTCGATCCACTTGGATTCGTTGCACCAGTTACGATACAGGGAAAGATCCTGTTACGAGAGCTCACAAACGAAGCCTCCGACTGGGACTCTCCTCTTCCTCCAGAAAGGGAAGATGAGTGGAACGCTTGGAGAAGCTCTCTTCAAGACCTCAGGCAGTTGGAGATCCCAAGAACCTATTCTGCTTCTACAATCTCAACAGCCATAAGAAAGGAGCTACACGTGTTCTCAGACGCTTCAGTGAAGGCTATTGCAGCAGTCGCCTATCTCCAAGTAATTGATGTTGAGCAAAAATGTCAAGTAGGATTTGTCCTTGGAAAAGCTAAGTTAACTCCACAGTCGGCTCACACTATCCCAAGATTGGAGTTGGGAGCTGCCGTGTTGGGTGTGGAAGTCGCTGAGCTAGTCACAAGCGAGCTAGATATAGCTCTGGATGCTGTCAAGTTCTATACAGATAGCCGAGTTGTCCTAGGATACATTAGCAACCAGACAAGAAGGTTCTATGTATATGTGAGCAACAGAGTGCAGCGTATACGGCGGTCTTCTGAACCAACCCAGTGGCACTACATCTCCACAAGCCATAACCCAGCTGACCTTGGCACACATTCTGTGCCTGCAGCTATGCTAGGTGAGACAACCTGGCTTAGAGGACCAACGTTTCTGCTACAAGTAGAGGAACCATCATCACCTGAAGTCTTTGACCTCATCAACCCGGACTCAGACATAGAGGTGCGGGCACACATCACCAACCTGCCCAACGACAGAACACACCTTGGATCTCACAGATTCGAGCGTTTTTCCTCATGGAAGCGACTTGTGAGAGCAACAAGTTCACTCATCCACATCGTGGAATCCTGTAAGGCTACCAGCAAAGATCAGGATCAAACTTGCAGTTCATGGCATCACTGCAAGCAGCCTCGCACAGCTGAAGAACTGACAAAAGCTGAACTCATCATCATCAAATGCGTGCAAGGAGAGGCTTACAAGGACGAACTTGCGTGCATAGCAAGTGGAAAGGACATCTCAAGAAGTAGTCCTCTGAAGAAACTCAATCCCTATTGCGACGAAGAAGGCCTCCTGAGAATAGGGGGACGGCTCAGACATTCAGATCTCGCCTACAAGGAAAAACACCCTCTTGTTATTCCGGGACGGAAACACATCGCAAAGCTACTTGTGGAACACCATCACCAAAGGGTGATGCACCAAGGCCGAGTCTTTACCGAAGGCGCTGTCCGCACTGCAGGGTACTGGATCATGGGAGCAAGACGACTGATCAAAGGCATCCTTCACGACTGTGTAACCTGCAAGAAGCTCAGAGGCAGAGTGACGGAACAGAGGATGGCCGACCTACCTGTTGATCGCCTGAGTACTGAACCCCCATTCACCTACGTGGGACTGGACGTCTTCGGCCCCTGGCATGTAAGCACAAGACGCACAAGAGGAGGACAGGCAAACAGTAAAAGATGGGCTGTTCTTTTCACATGTCTAAGTATGCGCGCTGTCCACATCGAATTGATTGAGTCAATGGACACATCATGCTTTATCAATGCGCTACGCAGGTTCTTTAGTCTAAGAGGACCTGCCAAACAGATCAGATCAGATTGTGGAACAAATTTCACAGGCGCATGCCGAGAGCTGAACATTCTGCTGACCGACCCCAACATGCCTAGCATTCGAAAGTACCTGGGAGAAGAGGGCTGCTCATGGGTCTTCAACCCACCTCATTCATCCCACATGGGAGGCTCCTGGGAAAGGATGATAGGGATATCAAGGCGCATACTTGACTCCATGTTGCTCAAGGCTTGCCCTTCTCGCCTGACTCATGAAGTTCTCTCCACCCTGATGGCAGAGGTTACAGCCATAATCAACGCCAGACCTCTCACCCCCATCTCAATGGATCCAGACTCTCCTTTTCTTCTAACACCAGCTATGCTTCTTACGCAGAAGATGTGCACTCCACTTCCTCCTCCGGGAAATTTTAGTGATATGGACCTCCACAGACAGCAGTGGAAACAGGTTCAACACCTTGCAAATACTTTCTGGAGCCGATGGAGACATGAATACCTCACGACACTACAGAGTCGCAGCAAGTGTCAAGAGGAACGTCCGAACCTTAAAGTAGGGGATTTGGTCCTTCTCAAAGATGCTCAAGCTAAGCGCAACGACTAGCCCTTAGGACTAGTCAGCCAGACATTCCCTGACAAGGACGGGAAGATCAGAAGAATCGAAGTGAAGATCACCAAACATGGGACGGCTAAAACGTTCTTGAGACCAATATCTGAGACAGTGCTTCTCATGTCGCCAAAGGACTGAGTATCCCTGAGTTAGTTCATAGTGGTATTTCCTCCATACCAGACGGGGAGTGTCATGGTTTCTTAGGTTTTCATTTTAGAGACATCTAGTGGACATTTTATGACATTACATTTGTTACTGCCTTTATTCAGTTTCGGTTTTGATTAGTCACATGACGAACATTAGTCACATGACGTGAGCACACTGTTCAGACGTGATAGCTCGTAGCAGCAGCTAGTTGAGAGGAAAAGCTCCGGAGAATCTCTTTGTTTACATTCTTGCCCTGGAAAAGGCTTTGCTTGTAAGTTGCCTTTTCTTTTCTTGTTTAACTACAATGTATACTGTATATGTTTATAAATGCATAGCTTATATTATTTAAGTATAACTATTTGTATTGCTATATTGATATTATATGTTGGCTACATACTGTTGATGTTGAAAGTGTAACAGTATAGTTTTGAGCATTACAGTAATTGTACTTTCGTATATATTGGTATCTGTTACTACTAAAAATGAAGAAGAGTTCTTGAGCAAATTTAAGACTTGTTTATTCAAAAAAAGCAGGTTACACAGCATGGCCCCTCAATGGAGCTGATGGTCCGAATCGGTCACAGGATATTAAGTCAAAAATATGGATGTGAAGAAAAAGAGGCAGAGCCCATCTGTGTAGAGGATTTTATACCCTGTCACTGCCACTGTCGCTGAGCCAATCAAAACAGAGTCCACGTCACTTTAATTTGGTTGAATACAAAGTATACCAGTGAGACCATAGTAGGTGAGGCCATTCTCCGTCCTGCAAATAGGATGTCATTGTCTTATTATAATGCAACTCACCCTATGGTCTAATACAATTCCAATGCAACCTATGTTATGGGCGTCTTGCTGGCTCGGGCCCTAATGCAATTATATCTTCCCATGATGACATTCCTATGGGCGTCTTGCTGGCTCGGGCCCCAATGCAATTATATCTTCCCATGATGACATTCCATCCTCTGCACATGCACGTCAAAAGGCCATTGTGTGCACTAGAGGGCCATGGCCATGGCCACAGAGCATGAAAATACACCACACAGCCCCCCTCGGAACACGCAGAGTGTGTTCCGAAACTAAACGACAGACAGAAAAACTACATCAACCCATCAACTACATCAACACATCAACACATCAACACATCAACACATCAACACATCAACACATCAACACATCACTCAGTTCATCATGCATAATACAAAAACTGAGATACAGAAATTTCCAACGACCGATGTTTCCCTCGTCCGAAGCGGCAGGGTCAGAGGTTGCTAGCACATGGCCCCAGTTGGAGAACAGCCTTTACCGCTGTCTCAGATTGATAACACTTTCATAGTCAGGAGCTTCCATTGTCGCGTAACCATTACATCACTTCACAACCGACATCAATCACATGATATAGAAAGAAACAAACAGGAACCGAAGCAAACAATCACAAAACATCACTTAATAAACAAATCATCAAAAGAGGAAACAAAATCAGAAAGCAAAGCAGAATCCAGCTTTTGCTCATCAGCTATGTCGGCCATCATTAAAGCATTAACCGGAACATCAGAAATACACTTTCCAAAACATTTGATTAAAATACCAAGTAACATAATACAGATGATAATGACAACAAGAATAATAGCGACGGACCTGATCATATTACCAATACCTGAAAAAGCAGAATCAAAGAAATCCAATGTATTCCAACCGTGTTCTTTACGTAAATCCTCTATACCCTTCTTGTTAGATTCATGGAAATCATACAGAGCGTTACCAGAATCCGAAATATAACTGCAACATTCACCGCCTATCAAAGCACAAGTACCACCCTGACTGGCCAAAATAATGTCCAAAGCCATTCTATTTTGGAGAGCTACATTCTTAGTTTCAGTCAATTCAGTAGCCAGGGCAGATACTACAGCATCCGAAGCATTAATGTGTTTTTCAAGAACGGATGATAGGGCACTTAATTCAGTCTGAGAGTTGTAGACACCATAACTTGGGAATATTAGGCCAAAAAACTTCTGAGCGGTAGATAACGCCCTACGACTACGATGGGTTGCTTGTTTGTGAAGTACAGACATCTCCTCCCGAGTAACTTTCCTAATCAAAGGTATCAGATGAGCTAAATAACAAAGACCCTCACTCAAAGCAGGAAGCTTGGAGAATGCATTATTATCACACACAAGAAACACACCCTCCGGGAGTTGAAGCTCCGTACCAGGATACACGAAAATGACACCACCTATACAAGACGCGGCCCCTAGCTGACGAAGCGCGCTGCCCTTGAGCCGAGATTGTATGTCAATACAGGTTGTAATATTTACGAGAGGCATGACCTTAAGCTGCGTGGTGCCTTTCTGCCGTCTGGTAGTATTGGTATCATGTAATTTCATTTGAGGCACCATAGCACAATCAACAACTTTACATTTCAATCCAGAAATAACAACTGAACCTCTCCACCGTGTAGAAGTCACACTCCCAGAACATAACAGATGAGGACTCAATGCAGTACCATTCAATTGAACGAACATAGCTTGGATAATATATATCTTCTTCGGACCTGTTGGTTGTGACAAATGTGTAAGCCTATCAATAATAACCTTCCCCACACCGCTAGGCCTATGGTGTTCGTTAACTGCTGCTGTCAGACGTTCCAACACACCAATATCCACACCTGCATAGGAAGAATTTAAAGGAACCAGAATCGTGCTGGGCTGACAAGAAGAGCTCTGGTTCTTGCCCTGTAAAACAAATTGGGCTAAACCCTGCCAATTATAATGAAACCATTCTGCTTTAGTTAACGGTATGGGGAAAAACATAGGAGCAGATGTACTTACAGGGACCTGTTGACAAATCCAGCAATCAGAATAATTCATTTTTGAAGCAAAATCTTTCATGATACTAGTGGCAGAATTAGGGTGGGACCGTGTCCCCAGGTGATTAGAATCATACAACAAATAATCGTCAGTAGCGACTACAATCACCTTCGTAGAAGCCTTCACAGCAACATTTTCAACCTTTCCTGGTAACTCAACGTGAACATATTCATGCACAAATTTCTCACAGTCCAACCTATAGTAGTGTGGATAGTCAGGAGTGTTCCTACAAACTTTGTCCTTGAAATTGTTGGATTTACTAGACACCTGTTCACCGATATTACGTCTAGCACACCAATACGAGTTCAACACCTTGTCAACATTAGTTAATGTCACACGAGTTTCTTGCGTGTTGCTTGAGTGTTGATTAAGTGTAACATATTTAGCATCCAGTAAATACCACTCGTCCGCTTCGGCGGTATAGATCAAACAATCATCAACAGTACAACGTGAAAGTGGGCAAACAAAAGCTCTACCTGCTGTGATCATTCTTCTCTGACGTCCAGGCATAACAGTGTGTGAGTGAAGTGTAACATTGTCCAAGGAAGTCAATGGGGTAGGAACACTAAGGGGTATATTAGTCTCTGAAACGGCATGGCTTGAGTTTCCTCCTAATTGGCCTCGGTGTATCACGGGATCTGTCTGGTTGGGGTGTATCACTGACAGGTCTGTGTCTCTCAATGGTACCTTGGTCCGGGCAGCCGCCCGGGTTGCTGACATCTCCGTCTGGAGCATTGTCAGGGTCGGAAGGGGTGACAACAGGGGCAACACCAGGCTTGGTAGAACCCCCAAGAGGGGTGTCGCAGTCCCTTGGTCCTTCACGATCTCCATTGGCCCACTCATCTCTGGGCTGGACAGGGTCTGGGACGAGGCCCCCGGCATCATCTGCATCACGGCGCAGATACTCACCAACATCTTCGTCAGCCTGGATGTCCAAGCTGTGGACTTCCTCGTCCCCAGGGGTCTCCTCACCATCCTGCTGAGGCTCTCCCTCATCGTCCTCATTGGGTGCCTTGATGCAGTGATGAACGTGATACCAGGTGGGGGACCCCTTGATTTGGATGGCAGTCCCAGTGCACCGAACGACCTCGTATGGTCCTTCCCGTCGAGCCTCATGCCACTTCCGTCTGTAGACCTTCACGTATACTTTGTCACCCGGTTGCAACGCGTCCTTCCTCTCCTGTGCGTTCACCTCCTCTTCACGTTCCTGTTTGTGGAGCACATAAGAAGAGATACTCTTTTGCCGGTTAGTCATGTACTGTACATAGGCTTTCATGTCACTCTCCAAGAGAGCCAAACTTGGCCCTTTCCCACTGGTTCGTGCACAGGGAGCTGTCATTATTCTCCCCATAGCCAGTTCATGGGGAGTCAAGTGCAGCCCTCGAATCTCACTGGAACGACAGGCCATCAATGCAAGAGGGAGTCCTTCCACCCAATTAAGACCTGTATGCTGACAGACCTTAGAAAGACGGTTCTTAAGGACCCCGTTCATCCTCTCTACCATCCCCTGGCTTTGAGGTGAGTAAATACACCCAAATCTCTGCTTGATTCCCAACTTTTGTAGTATAAGCTTTACCGTCTTATCCACAAATTCCTTACCATTGTCTGACGCTATCCTATCTGGAATTCCAAACCTAGGTATGAATTCCCTGCATAGGAACTTTGCTACAGACTGAGCATCCTTTTTTCGAGTGGGGCATGCTTCTACCCATCTGCTGAACCTGTCCACTACAACTAACATGTACCTGTATCCTGCAACAGGACGAATCATGTCCACATAGTCAATCACCAAGTGTTTCATTGGCCCGTTTGGGGTAGGGATATGCCCAGTTCCCACTGGTATTCCAGGTCTGATATTGTTTTTCAAACAGACCACACATTGACCAAGGATATGGTCTATTTGTTCCAATAAATATGGAGCCCAAAAACCATATTCCTTGGTGATCTTGCGTCTTACCTCCCCCCTGGCCACATGAGCTAATCCATGGGCTTCCTGTATCAGCATGCCTAATAAATCTGGGGGTGCCACAACCAGTCCCTCATGATTTCTCCATAGACCTGTGTCATCCTGACTAGCCCCCCTTGTTAACCATAGGTTTTTGTCTAGCGCATTTGCCCCACTCTGTAACATCAACAAATCCTCAAGCGTGACCATGCCCTGTAACTGTGCTTCATGTGTGACCAGCAGAACTTTACCTGCTTTGTCTGCTCCTGTAATGGCTTTGGCTGCATCATCTGCAGCCCTGTTACCTTGTGTGACATGTGATGAGTCAGATCTGTGTGCGGCACACTTCACTATGGCTAATTCCCTTGGTTTCATCATGGCTTGTAACAGCTTCATGATTTGAGCGTGGTGCTGAATAGGCGAACCATCAGTTTTCTTAAAACCCCGTCCCTTCCATACAGCTCCATGTAGATGACACACATTATGGGCGTAGGCAGAGTCGGTGTACACTGTCACTCTTCGTCCGGTTCCCAAGTTGCATGCTTCTGTGAGGGCAATTAACTCAGCCAATTGAGCTGAACAAGGCTGAGGAACAGCCTCGGCTTGTTCCACAATGAACCCTGAATTTTGGGATCGGACTATGGCATACCCAGCACGTAAACTTTCTCCTACCCGGTAACAAGATCCATCAGTCCAATACTCAACGTCAGCTTCCTTTAAAGGCAAAGCTAGTAGATCTGCTCTAAGCTTAGAGTACCTCATAGCTTCCTTCACACAATCGTGTGGTTCCCCATCTTCTGGGGTTGGCAAGGTCTCTGCTGGGTTAAGTGTGTTACATCTTAGTAATGTTACATCTTCCCTTTCCAACATCCTGTAATAATTCCTAATCCTAGGCATCGTCAAAGTATACTTGCCTTGATTCAAAAGATTCCTTAGACTGTGGTGGCAGAGAATGGTAATTGGGTACCCCATTGTTAAGGTTGTTGCCTTCTCATACATAAGATATGCCCCGGCCATTGCTCTGTAGCATGGCGCGAAACCCATTTCTACCTCTGAATATGCGACAGAGTAATAGGCTATGGGCTGTGGACTAGGTCCAATGCCTGTTGGTTGCGTAAGAACAGCGCAGGCATACTTCCCTTTGGCTGAAGAAGAAACATACAATCCAAATTCTTTGGAATAATCTGGAAGCGCTAAAGCTGGCGCTTCTTGCAATTTGTGTTTAATTGTCTCAAACGCCAAATCAGCTTCCCTTGTCCAAGTAATGCAACATTGGAGTTTATCACTACCTGTTTCCTTAATCATCCCCCTCAATGGAGCGACCAGTCTAGTGTAATCCTCCACCCATGCTGAACTATACCCAGTAATGCCCAAAAACATCATCATTTCCCTAACCGTTCGTGGTTTTGGAGCCTTCTGAATAGCTTCCAAGTGTTCGTTAGTGACACTGCGATGTCCCTGTGTAATAGATTGTCCTAAGTAAGTTACCTTTTCCTGGCAATACTGTAGCTTCTTTTTAGACACCTTGTGTCCCTTCTCCGCCAAAACCTTTAACAGTTTAACGGAATCCCTGTGACATGTTTCTTCATCTGGGGCACAAAGGAGTATGTCATCCATGTACTGAATGGCAGTACTACTTATCGTCTGCCCTAACCCGTCTAAGTCCTCCTTCAAGACCTGATTAAAAACATGAGGACTGTGTTTGTACCCTTGTGGCATTCTGGTATATTGATAATGTTGACCTTTGTAGGTAAACCCAAATAACCCTTGACTTTCTACACTAAGAGGTATAGAAAAGAAAGCCCCGCATAAATCAATCACTGTAAATACTTTGGCTGTAGATGGAATCTGAGTCAACAGCACATGAGGATCAGGAACTTCAGCTGGATAGCTGACAACTACCTCATTCACAGCCCGTAGGTCATGTACCAGACGATATGAACCATCAGGTTTCGTTACTGGCAGAAGAGGTGTGTTACTTAACGGATATTGAGTTATCTTCAAGACTCCTGCCTCTAACAATCCTTTGATCTGTGGCTCAATTCCATCAATTGCTTCCTGCTTCAATGGGTATTGGTTTTTCCAAGGGGGTTTTGCACCCGGTATGAGTTCAACTCTCAATGGACGAGCTGATTTCACAAATCCAATGTCTGTACTGTTCTTTGCCCACAGGTCTGCTGGCACATTCTGTATCATTTCTTCTCTGAGGTCTTTTTCAGGTTGTACAGGAAGGATTAGCTGGTTCATTAGCTTCACAGTCTGCGGATGTCCTATTCCTTGAGCAGAGATCATCAGTTTTGTGAACTGTCCATCAATGCTCCTCCAGATAGCAGGGTTTTCTTTTGTCGTTACAAATCTGGCTTTTTCTGAGTCTGCCATCATTGCCCCTAAATGCTTCTGTTTATAGTGTTCAGATATCATAAGTGTCACATGAGGGATGCTACCCTCAATCTTATGCTCCTGATCTAGATAAGTGTCACTGTTTATCTTCATAGCCACTCCCTGAGGGCCTAGGATTATACAACTTGTACTAAGCTGTACCTGTTTTGGCTGATGCTTCAGCCACTCATCTGGGTTTGCATCTGCAACTTCTCTAAAATACTGGAGTGTACAATGCAATGGATCAGTAGGCCTTCTGGCCTCTGACATGTGTGCCAGGATATAATTGTCCCACATCCTTGCTGGTTCCATTAGGTCTGGGCTAAGCCCTCCCACCCAATACACCATAGATGCGTTGTTGTCCATCATGACAGACAGCTGTCTGTTCTCTTGTGGCACTGTCACCCGACAGCCGTCAGGTGTGCATTTCACTGTACAGTTCAATTGGCATAGTGCATCTCTCCCTAGTAGCCCTATTGGCGTGTGTTCTGATACAAGTATTGACAGATCTGCTCTCTGTCCTTTGTACTCTAAGCTTACAAGCTCAGTAGTAGGGATCAGCTGTTTAATTCCCTCGAATCCGATTGTCTTCACATATTTCCCAGACATAGGAAGGTGCGTGGCATCTTCAGGCTTCAGACAGGTGTAGGCTGCTCCACTGTCCACCATCAATTCTAATGGACGTTGGTTGACCGACACCCATATGGTAGGTTCATCTTCAGGCCTGTTCGTCACCACCAGCTGGCACCCCCCTCTCGGATCTTCTGGGCACCCCTATAGCCCAGCTGGTGGGCCTCCGTAGGGGTTCACCACTCCTGGAGCCGGTGTAGCAGGGGGCCTATATCTTCCTTTTTGTTTCCCCCCTGCGCCCCCCTGGTTCTTCTTCCAGCAGGTACGGGCTAAGTGTCCATCCTGGCCGCATTGGAAACATGGTCCTAACATCTTCTTCCCGGCTGCGGTCCATCCCTCTTGTGGTGGTCCTTGGCCAGGCTGGTTGTATGGCTGGTACGGAACCACTTGCACCCCTGGTGGCCCCTGTGGGTATGGATACCCCCCTTGTGGCCCCTGTGGGTATGACTGGGGAGGGACAGTTTGCAGTTGCTGTGGCTGAGATGGGACCTGTAGGGCTATGGTCTGCACTCTCTCTCTGGTTTTCTTGCCTTCAGTCAATTGTACTTGAGTTAGTTTTCTGAGTGAGTCTTCGTCTTGTGCCTTCTGTATCTGAATCTTCTTTCTAAATAATTCTACTTGGTGTGCTACGTTGTCTATATAAACAGCCTTGTTCATGTGTCGTAGCCCCACCACTTCTGCTAACTTGTTCTTAACTGGGGTAGGGAGACCTTGTTGAATCTTTTCCCTGATTATGGCTTTTTCTAACGGGTTATCTTCGGCATCCTTCCCTGTCACACTTCTCCATTGAGAGTGCACACGGGCTACAAAACCCCTGGGATTCTCATCTTCTCCCAGTGGCATCACGATGATATTGTCTGGGTGAATGTGAGTAGGGTATGTCTCTCTGATTGCCTTCCACAGCCTGCCTCTGTTTGCTGCGAAGAGCTCTGGGTCATAAACTGATGTACCGATATATTTATGAAGTCCTGCCTTCGTCAATATTTCCTGCATGGTGTCCAATCCTGTAATAAAGGCTAAGAGTCTTTTCAGGTCTCCCATCGCGGCCTGCGTCCCTGTCAGTCTCACGTCCATCTCGTTAGTCCAAGGGTGACCCCCATCTTCTAGGACTGGGAGTTTTTCGATCACTTCAGACAGATCTGTATGACCCCAAGGACGATATTCTATCTTGTTATCTCGAAACAGCACCGGGAAGATCCCCTGAATTTCCTCTTCCTCCGATGCCTTCCCTCTTGGTCTAAGGCCATAATTGCTTACTAGTGGCTTCGTTCTTTCGTCCCGCCTTGGTGTCGCTGTAGACCTTGGGAGGTTCGGCTGGGATGTATGTGATGGCACTTGACGATACTCTCTTGAGAGGTTCGGCTGGGATGTATGAAATGATGTCACTTGAGCTATCTGTTCTTCCAGTTCCTCTATCTGTCGTATACAACTTTCCTCCTCTCTTAGGCTTCTCTGGAGTTTTCTTGCCCTCTTTCTTAACTCCTCCTTATCCTTTTTCACCCTTTCTTCCTCCTCTTCCTCCGACATCCTCTTCTTTTGCTTTAAGCTCTCTTTCTTCTTCTCTATCTTCAGAGACTCCTGCTCATCTTCAGAACCACTTTCTTCTTTTCCCTTTTTATAGCGTCTTGTCCTTCCCTGTTTTTCGGCCCTGGCTATTAGTTTTCTGATCTGAGCACTGTAACCTCCCTGTGCATTGCTGTCAGCACCGGAACATTCGCCTTCACCTCCACTGCCATCTTCACTGTCATCTGTCTTGTTCTCTGGTTCGAAATCCACGGTCACTTTCGCTCTTCCCCTCTCTAGTACATTATCACCCCCATCTTTGATAGTGAAGGCTCCGTTCGTACTTAGGACGGGGACCTGAGGGTAGATCCGCTGAGAATTGTCCTCCAGTATCTTGGCATAGGGAGGAGGACTGGAGATTGGAGCTGTGTGTGAGAATGGAATGTTCACTTTCTCTTCCATTGCTTTGGCCAATTCATCTCTTTTTTCTGGATCCATGTGAGCTGTTTTCTCATTCCAAGCTAATGCTACTTTCTGCCCCTCTACCTTGAAGAGGTCTAAAATAGCTAACTCTAACCTGCGTTTCTCTGATCTAATCTTTCCTTTTTGATGCGCCTTATGTGCATTGATAAGTATCTCCAATGTTGCAATTAATTGTAAGTCAAAGGTGCCCTCTTCTGGCCATGGTTGTTCAATGTCTGCCCAACGAATATTCCATTTCGTTGACATTTTGCTAATCTCCTTAACAAGAGGATTCATTTTTTCCACTATAGCCACAGGGGATGAATTTGCTAATATTCCCTTATCTGTATTAACAGCCCTCACAATTTTACTGGGTTTGGCTCCCATGTCTGAAATATTTATACTGCTTAATATGCTGAAAATATGCTATAAGGTGTACTTTTCTTACAACCCACCTTCTGTTGCCGTATCTGCTAAACAGATGCTAGTCCAACTTTTAACTGCGTCAACTGTCTACACAGAACATTACAATTCAGAACAACGGATTGTTTCAGTGGTATTGTGTATTATTGACTTAAATGTAATCTATGTGTGTGTGTGTTTTAATTTAAATTTAATTAAAATTTTAATTCAATTTTATTTAAATTATTTAAATAATCATAACTAATTAATCACTAACAATCAATTATCACTATTAATTAATATTAATTAATTATTAATAATCATAACTAAATAATCATTCAATTCAAATTTAAATTCAATTTAATTTCAATTCAATTCAATCCAAATTTAGTTTAGTTTTAATCTAAATGTTTTTCCCTTATTGTGTATGAATGTGTATCACTTAATTGCTCAGTCAATACTAATTATAGTTCAGGTCAACTTTAATTATTAAACTACAAAGGCTGTTCAACACAATTTATCAAATTACAAAGGCAGGTCACGCTCTAAGTCTTTCTGATCCACAAACCCTTGATTGATCAATCCTCAGATAGAAACTGTTCTGCTATTCTTTAATCAAAAACTGTGAAAAAGAACTTAACTTGAAATAAAAAGATGTAAAACACGAATAGTGACAACAACCTGTAAAGAAATCGATTTATTTTGGAAGGAATAAAATGATTAATTATTAATTACAATCTGTAAAGAAATCGACTTGTTATTTGAAAGGAATGCATAATTAATTAGACTTAGTCATTAACACTTCATTGATGTAACCCTGTGAAAGAAAACGTTACCATTGGACTATTACAATCTGTCCACTAGATGGCAGCAAGTTCCTTCCATAGATCTGATAGGCTCAGATGGAATCTGATTCTGTAAGCAACCGAAAATGTCTTATCGATTGCTTCAGACCACCCTGCCGTGATCTTCAAGTCGCAATCTATTATTTTCTACAATCCATAAACAACCCAACCGTCAAGCGAAAAGAATGAACGATTAGTTAGAATTATTCATTATATAATCATATACATTGATTTAAAACCTGTGGAGTAATGGTTTTCATTAGACAGTTGAATTATCCATAGACTGTAAAAAACAATAGGCTGTGAAAGTAATAGGTTGTCAAGGGGCTAACTCCAATTAATCAGCTCCTCCGTGCAAGATGCAGTCTATGAATGCCTTGAACCATCTAAAATATCCCGCTGATCAATTCACTCCATCTCCAACTTTAAGTAAAATGGAGGAAAAAGGAATCCGTCTCCAGTCTCTGCTGGGCTACGCCCCTCTCCGCGCATGTGCCCGCTTTTCACCAGACTTGCGAATGAAAACTCAACAAATATCCCCAAACTACTTTAAAATACCCCAACGATCAACCCACTTTATCTCTATACCACTACAGTCTATGTGAAATGGATTTTAACTTTATCTTTTATGCAACAATCAAATTCAGGTTCCCTTTGTAGTAGAAAGGATTTTCAACTCTGTGTGTGCATGTGTGTTTTTGCAGCCTTTTTTTTTTTTTTTTTTTCTGAAATGAGACACACAGAAAGGGAGGGGATGGGCTCTACCCCACGGTTTTTCCTTGAAAAACCACGGTCTTCTCAAACAGAGCACATTCACGACTCCGCAATATCAAGATTATCTTTCAATGCAGTTAAACGTATTATTTCACTTTAATATTCTCTAATGCCTTTTTTCCACAGCCTCTGTACTTGAACGCCTTGAGCGCCTGCAGGCATAAGGCTCGACGGCACTAAAGTAATTAGCTGACAATGGTCCTCTTGTCTTCTCAAACAGGAATTCTCATTCCTTATACATACAATAACACAATTATCAGACTCTCTTCTGATTTATCACAAGATATCAGCCCACTGTGAGAACGTCTTCCACGCAGTATTCTACTGACAGCGCATTCGCAAAACGCGCACTGAAGCAATTCATCCTTTGCTCCACAATACACACGATACTTCTACAATATCGTACAATTACACATTTATGTACAATTACAGATTTCTAAATCCGGCTCTTTAAATTCAATCCAATTGTAATTATCTTATATTTCTAACAGATACTCAACACAAATCTAAATTCTTTTGTTTAGCTTAAGACCATTTAATTACATCAAAGCTGGAAGTCTGACAGAGAGAGAGAGGGACAGTTAGAGAGAGAGAGAAAGAGAGCAGAGAAAGGGCAGAGAGAGGGGGGAATTGGCTACTTACCTCCAGGCGCTGAGAGAAGTTGAAGAGATGCAAAAATTGACGGTCACTATAATTACTTATAAGCTATTAATTTACTCCTGGCTGGCTCGCCATTATTTCGTATATATTGGTATCTGTTACTACTAAAAATGAAGAAGAGTTCTTGAGCAAATTTAAGACTTGTTTATTCAAAAAAGCAGGTTACACAGCATGGCCCCTCAATGGAGCTGATGGTCCGAATCGGTCACAGGATATTAAGTCAAAAATATGGATGTGAAGAAAAAGAGGCAGAGCCCATCTGTGTAGAGGATTTTATACCCTGTCACTGCCACTGTCGCTGAGCCAATCAAAACAGAGTCCACGTCACTTTAATTTGGTTGAATACAAAGTATACCAGTGAGACCATAGTAGGTGAGGCCATTCTCCGTCCTGCAAATAGGATGTCATTGTCTTATTATAATGCAACTCACCCTATGGTCTAATACAATTCCAATGCAACCTATGTTATGGGCGTCTTGCTGGCTCGGGCCCTAATGCAATTATATCTTCCCATGATGACATTCCTATGGGCGTCTTGCTGGCTCGGGCCCCAATGCAATTATATCTTCCCATGATGACATTCCATCCTCTGCACATGCACGTCAAAAGGCCATTGTGTGCACTAGAGGGCCATGGCCATGGCCACAGAGCATGAAAATACACCACAGTACTCTTATGTTTATTTACAGTTTTACAAAATAACCAAACGACCACTCATGTTTCTGAGGGTTGAGTAAAGAACTAAACTTTGCTCCAGCGTCTGAGGATTCATTTGTGTGTCAGTGTGTGTTCGCTATCTGTGGAAGTTGCGCCCTGGTTACGCGCAGTGGGAACAGAATAGGGGGGGAGAGGGAGAGAGGGAGAGAGAGAGAGAGAGAGAGAGAGAGAGAGAGAGAGAGAGAGAGAGAGAGAGAGAGAGAGAAATATGTTTCTGGGTTGATTACACACCAATTTCCATATCACATATTCTCATAGGTATTAACTTCATTCAGTGACATGCCGCACAGACAGATACATCTGAGATATAGTAGGCCCTAGAACAATATCTATATGTTATATCTCTATGCAGATATCTAAGCAGTCAACAATATGATACGGGGGAGATTGTCTGTGTCAAACCGGATATGAGGAACTCTCAATATATATATATATATATATATATATATATATATATATATATACATAGTGCAATCGTAATTTGTATCAACATGTCAAGTCTGCATAGCATACACACACACTGCTTAGTTTAGCTTTCAGAAAAAAATGCCAAAAAAGCCGGGTGTCACATCTCCTCGCTGCCATAGTTCAATATTGAAATGCCAAGTTAGTCGATTTCAAACTCTTCATGCATGATCGTCGTAACTTGATTTCAGCCCACTCACCTCCACTTTTGATTGCTCTTGCCAGTGTCGAAATCATGTTCGATCAGCTGCGTTCTGTTCGTAAAACAACACGTGTTGTCGTGACAGTGGAGCCCCAGTTCGAACGCATCCTTCAAAACTTGTTTTTGATACAATGCGATGTTTGACGCGGCAAATGCCTGTATGTATTTATTTATTTAAGATTCTTTTTTTCTGAGTGGGGCAGTCCCAACTCATATTTTTCCTCTTATTGAAAAGAGTTAGTGAAGATAGGTAGGAAATGGAATTTGTCACTTTGTTTGGTGAGTTTTTAAAATGATACATTTCTGATTGAGTTATCGTTTTATTCATAGTCTCCCTCACTTTCCCTGTCTGTTTTGAAATGCACTGTGCATACAGGTCATTATCTTGCTAGATCTCCATTGAAGTTGGTCTAAATATGTCTTGTTTCTTGTGGTCATTAAACAGTTCATTCGTTCATAGTTCGATGGCCGGAATCGAACCGGGGAACCTGCGATTACGCGGCAGGCGAGCTATGCCCTCCCGGCGCCGCTTGTCGCTTGTCTATATCGTTTTAACTGCGAGACGCAGAAGAGCTCAGCGGGTCTGACAGCAGCTTGCTATTTTTATAGACATCCCGTAATTCCAAGTGACATCATACCTCAGCAACAGCTTGGTGACAGATGTAGAGTACAGCAGGGGCGGATTTAGGATCGTAGGAGATCCGGGGCTTAGCCCAGAGGGAGAATATAATGTGCGCGCGGAGCGCGCCGGAAAATGTTGCCTTCAACCTTCAACTTACCACCACCTTAAAGCAGACAAAAGGCACTGGAGAACACATATACATTCACACCCTTTAATGAAGCAAACTAATTGTGGTGGTTCTGGGCACAGAGGGAGGTCAGCACACGTAGCTCCCAGTGGTGTAGTCTACGTGATACGCAGGACTACGCCGTATACCCACTAGGAAAGGCCAAGGATTTGCGTATACCCACTAGAAAATGCGCGAGGATACGTAACGGCGTTTTGTGACAGAACTTTCACTTTCATTCATAAAATTCACCCCGTAGACCTGTGTTACGAAGCACTTACTTCGAACTTTCTGACATGTTTGTTATCACATAACCAGTCGTTCAGAATGCTAGTCTCAGTATTTCCCCTACAGAGCCTTGGGGTGGGCGGGCCGCGAATTTGCAAAACCTAGGATGGTAGGGGGAGGCAGGGCAATACCGCTACCTGATTGGTTGGCGAAGCACTCCCTCATTTCGCCAGCCAGCTGGACTGAAAAAATCAGGTGTAGTGCTGAGGCACAAATATGTACATTTCAAGCCTGCAAACTGCGACACTTTAAATAAATGTGCAATAACACTATTGTGCAATATGACAACCCTAGTCGTCTATCTGTACAGTATAGTATAGTGGATAGTGTACATAGCCTTTATTTATGTAAACCAGCTCCTTCCCTTCTTGTGATTTTTTTAAAAGTGTTTTTTCCCCTTTCCTAACACCAGGGGAGCCACCCCTCCTAAATTTCGTTGTTTGGTACCTGTACTGTAGCAATGACAATAAAGACGATTCATTCATTCATTCATTCATTCATTCATTCATTCATTCATTCATTCATTCATTCATTCATTCATTCATTCATTCATTCATTCATTCATTCATTCATTCATTCATTCATTCATTCAAGTGTCTGATTATAGTTTCATGGTGTGAATAATAGTGTCAAAGAACTAGCAAGCTAGCTAGCTAGCTCAGAGGTGATTAGATGAGCTAGTCTGCTGCACACATGCCAGCTAAAGAGCTAACTGGAGGCACTTTATTATTTTACTTAAAGTAGATATACAATCTTTCTTATTCTGCTAGAATTGGGCTTTATGGTAATACCATAATGGCATATTTACAGTACATGGACAGTGGATTGAAGCATTGGAACAAACCCTCACTCATTGGAAATGTCTGTTTTTTGTAGTTGGACATACGATTTTCTTACAGGTGAGAGAGTAATTAAAGACAGTATCTGACTCTATTGCCCACAGCAACCCAATATTCAATTAGAATGATGTTATGATTTTATATGAATTCAATGTATACCTCTTATTAAATTATAAATACTCTGGTTGTTATATTTGCCTTTTGGGTGACAGCAAAAGAGGGAGAGAGGAGGATAGAGAGGGAGAGAAGGAGAGAGAGCAGGATGGTGTCGGCACACCAGAGAGAGAGAGAGCAAGAACCAGGTGAGAAAGTGGACATGTAGTCAAGACCACGTAAGTAGCCTTGAGAACCGATGGTTCTCGAGCCTAACGGCCCTTAGGGGGCAGGAGCCTATCTCCTGTTTCTGTAGCGTGAGGCAGCTTGATGTACAAGTACAGTCCATGCCACCCCCCCCCAAGGCAGCAAACACTGGTGTAGATGCATACTGTATGCATAAGTGAGTGTGGTGGTGCGTATGGGGTGTCGCTACGGGACAGGTGTCGCTCTGACTGGGAGGGCAAAATCACAGTATACCCACTAGAAAAAACTAGACTACACCACTGGTAGCTCCCCCTGTCAGTCACCATCATTTATATTTGTATAGAATTACATAATTGATGGGCTGAGGCTAGTTATGTTACAGTATGTATCAATTCAATTCAATTCAATGATACTTTATTTATCCCCGTGGGGAAATTCATTCTGCCACGCCACTCCACTAAAAACAACACATAACAACACAACATAAAGGACAGACAACAACACTGAGCCAGCCATATACGGTATATAAAAAAACAGCGAGATCACGATAAAAAAGTGGATAAAAGAGATGGCTATAGTTATTATATCAGGGCAGTCTCTGTGCTCACCACTTATATTGTATTTAGAGTCTTGTCCTGTGTTATATGACGATATATTACATGTATTGTTGGCCTGTGTATAGTACTGTGAAATCAAATCCCCCCTGGGACATTAAACAAACTTAGTTAGTTAGCGTTACATCTTAGGATAGATTTGAGTCATGTTCTGTATACATACATACTACCATAAGGGCATACTTAATGTGGTTACTCCATGTTTACTAGCTGTAACATTAACGTTACATCATTCTTTTTCACTTGTTACTCAGTCAACCAGAGTACAGATATCAAAGACTATCAGCCTGTTATTCACTTTATTTGTATAAGTATTATCCTTTGTTTGATTTCTTACCATGTACCGTAACAGTACCTTGCTATGTTTCATTTTCATTATAACATAACGTTATGTTATGATAGCCAGCTAGCATTAGCAAACCGGAAAAGTAGTGTCAGTGAGTCAGTCACCTTTCTAATAAGATTCACAAACCTGAAACATCATCTATGTCATTACTGCTGGTGATGTCATTGTTGTCAGCTGCTGATACTGCTGCTGCAACAAGGCGCTTGTTTTGTTGAAACAACTTTGGGATATCCATCCTTACAATTTTGCAAGTCAGGCACTGATTGAGATCACTTCTTCTTCAGGGCAGGGTAGGCTACCCAGTACGCAGGCTAATGTCGCGCAGCTGCTGCCTCTCTGTTGGACTCCGGTACTGCACGTTACTCACGAGATTTTTTTTTTTTTTTTTTTTTTTTTTTTTAAGTAAAACATTCGGGGCTTTTCAGAAAACATCCGGGGCTTGAGCCCCAGTAGCCACCCCCTAGCGCCGCCCCTGGAGTACAGTCTCTCCACAGGGGGAGGCGGCGCGGTCCCTGGCAGCCTGGTTAACACTCCGGCTTCACCTCTCAGGATGGATTAATGTGCCGCGCAAATCAGCTCATATCTGACTCTGATCTCTACACACTTCTACTGGCTAAGTAACTGTAATTGAAAGCCACATTTATGAACCTTCACAAAGGAAAAGGGTGAGGGGGACTGTCTGTCTGTCTGTGATGTGTGTGTGTGTGTGTGTGTGTGTGTGTGTGTGTGTGTGTGAGTTTTCATGCGCCTGTGTGTGTGTGTGTGTCTGTGTGTTTTTTCATGCGCCTGTGTGTGTGTGTGTGTGTGTGTGTGTGTGTCTGTGTGTGTCTTCATGCGCCTATGTGTGTGTGCCTGTGTATGTGTGTGTTTTCATGCGCCTGTGTGTATGTATGTGTGTGTTTTCATGCGCCTGTGTGTATGTATGTGTGTGTTTTCATGCGCCTGTGTGTGTATGTATGTGTGTGTTTTCCTGCGCCTGTGTGTGTCTGTGTTTGTGTGTGTTTTCATGTGCCTATGTATCTGTGTATGTGTGTGTTTTCATGCGCCTGTGTGTGTGTGTCTGTGTGTGTTTTCATGCGCCTGTGTGTGTATGTATGTGTGTGTTTTCATGCGCCTGTGTGTGTGTATGTATGTGTGTGTTTTCATGCGCCTGTGTGTGTATGTATGTGTGTGTTTTCCTGCGCCTGTGTGTGTCTGTGTATGTGTGTGTTTTCATGCGCCTATGTGTCTGTGTATGTGTGTGTTTTCATGCGCCTGTTTGTGTGTGTGTGTGTGTGTTTTCATGCGCCTGTGTGTGTATGTATGTGTGTGTTTTCATGCGCCTGTGTGTGTGTGTGTCTGTGTGTGTTTTCATGCGCCTGCGTGTGTGTGTCTGTGTGTGTTTTCATGCGCCTGTGTGTGTATGTGGTCGCGGCCCCCCTCAGGCCTGCCCTCCCATCCCTCCAGCCCCTATGTGCGGCGAGCGACCGAGGAGAGACCTCACCCATTACAATCAGCACAGAACAGCCAACACAGCAGCTCTTCCTTCTCTTCGGTTGCCCTAGCGATGCATATAAATAGCTGTTTATTTATCCTTCTGCTTACCACCCTCTTTACCGTCTGGGAGCCTCCCCGTACCCCAGCATTCTTAGCGTGTAGTGGGAATTTACTCCGACCACAGGCCAGTGAATTATAAGGGAGTCCATTAGAGCCGTTGTTATGGTGCTGTAAAGGCCCGTTCAACAGTAGGTGGCTGTGTGTGACTGTGACTGTGTGTGTGTGTGTGTGTGTGTGTGTGTGTGTGTGTGAGTGTGAGTGAGAGCTGTGGTGAGAAATACTACTATCTGTGTGAAAACTGTCATTGCTCTGCAGTGTTTTCACATTCTTATTATGTGTCCGCAGGGGTGTTAGGAGACAGTAATGTGTGTGTGTGTGTGTTTAGGGGTTTGTGTTTGTGTGAGTGTGTGTGTGGAGGGATGGTGGTGTGTGTGTGTGTGTGTTAGGAGACAGTAATGTTTCCCTGTGTGTGTTTAGGGGTTTGTGTTTGTGTGAGTGGGGTCGGAGGGGGGTGTGTGTGTGTGTGTGTGTGTATGGAGGGATGGTGGTGTGTGTGTGGAGGGATTGTGTGTGTGTTAGGAGCAGTAACATTTTCCCTGGGTTCATAAAGAGGAGGAGGAGGAGGAGGAGGAGTAGGAGTGCTGGTATACAGTATGCTGTATATTTTGCGTTAAGGAAGTGCTTCTGGACACTCCTGCACTTTAAACGAGTCAGGGCCTATTATTTTCTCTTTCTCTCTCTCTCTCCGTCTCTCTTTTTCTCTGCGTCTTTTTCTCTCCGCATCTGTTTGTGGGTAATGAGGTATCTCATCCATATGCAGAGGAGGAGAGCGACAGCTATCTTAATGCTGACTCTCCTGATTCATCTGCTAAGAGTTGAGTCAATCAACGGCAGTTAGCAGGTTCCCAAGAAGAACTCAAACCAATTATTGTTCTCGAGCCTCAAGAGTACTTGTTTGGCTTAGTTTAGTTCATTCCTTTATAGTTTTGTGGACAGTCCCCATTAATTAACAGCAGTAAAGCCGTAAAAATGGAGCTGCTTTAGCCTACATGGCTAATTTCCAGGTGTCGTCCCCGGCAAGTTGTGCAAACCTAACATGCAACCTGAAATACATGAGTTAAAAGAAAAATAATGACATTTATATGTAGAGCAAGCATAAGTAAAATGAAGAAAGACGTAGAAACATATCGCACACAATTGGAGCAAGCACAAACAAGCAGGCACAGATGATGGCAGCAATCAATGCGGTTCATGATATAAAAACAATACAAGGGGGACAAGGGAAAAGAAAATGGTCACAGCAACCACATTGAAGGAAGCACATACAAGACATAGATGGAGGGGAGTAGCAGAGGTGGAGGGGCAGCATCGATGATTATTTAAGCAATATCACAGGAGAGGGAGTGCTGTTATACTGAATATCAGCATGGCTGTGATTCGGTCGTAGGTACGAGCCTGCAGGCCGAGTACCGAAGACAATCACAACTTGGACACTTGGACATAGAATAATAAGACACTTGAGTCTGGGTTCAACAAAGGTATAACCAGTTTTCTTCGGTTCTCTCGACACCTGTCAGTCACCTAGTGGTATATCATGAACTCTCTCTAAGGCGCATGCGCTGTCCTGACTATGAATTAACCCATTCATTACACTACGGATGACGTATTAGGGTTGTCCCATGAAGGGTTGTCCCATTTCTCCAGGGGAACCACTACGGCTCTGGCTCCAAAACGAGTGACTCCAAAACGAGTGACTCCAAAAACGTTGTTGTTGTGCTTGTTATAAAGAAAAGGTCTATAATGCATTTAAATGAATGATACAACCCATTAATAATATTACCTAATAACAACTGCTCGGATTAGATTGCGGGTGGAAATCAAAATGCGCATCATGTACAAGTCAGACGAACGTTTGATAGATAACTTTACATATGTGTACCATCATCCGCTGTCAAACGCCACAGGTAATAATTGATTTATGATTGTACATCTCTGAAATGCTTGACTGTCATGCAGCGTTGCGTTACAGCACCGACATAAAAGCGATATTTTGGTTATGCTTGTTATAAATAAAAGGTATATAATGCATTGTAATGACATTGAACTAAGATAATACGATGGTTATCATAATTTTTCAAGTCTTTAATTACAAGTAATTCCAGAAAAAGTAAATGACATTTCAGGCTCGCTTCCGTATTACGAGAGCGAAAAGAACATTTCTGTAGTTGTTTCGCAATGCATGCCGGAAGGGAGTCTCATGGCTCCGAATCGAACGAGGGTCAAGATCTTCTCCGAACGGAGCCAACCCTAACCCTAAACCTAACCCTAACCCTAAATGAGTAATGAATTGGGACACCACTACGGCTACACGTGAACGCGCAAAACGGAGATTAGGGGTGAAAACGGAGCCAGAGTGGGGAATTGGGATTCACCCCATGAGTCCCAAAGAATTGTTGGGGTACCAGAAAGAGCCACATCATACATGCAGGCTCACAAAAGCTCTCACTCACACACACGCAATACATTTCCAATAGGCTATGAGACCAGTGGTGTCATTTCAGCAAAAGCCAAGGTATGGCAATGTACAGAATAGGGGGGGGTTGAGGGGGGGTTTCAAATCAGTTGTGCAATAGTCTATTTTGGTGAGTTGTTGCTATACAATTGACTTATATTACATTAAGGTAATGAATAAAGGAGACAGCTACAGTATGTAGGTAGTAATCTACATCTTTCCTAGCAGGTGGACCTGGTTCAATCTCCTTAGAAACAAAACATTACAGATGTAGCTATTCTCAACTCTAAATTAACTGCACTGTTAAAACACTAGTATTTTAAGACCTCACCTGTGTCCTGTACTTGTCTCTGCTGCCCTTTGACCAAAAAAGCTGTTTGTTATGTCCATTTTCCTTTTTCTCACTGGCATATTTGTGTTACAGCTCACCTATTACAAGTGAGACGATTGACAATATCAAAAACATGCTTGCACACACATATAACTTACTCACACACAAGTTAGTGTTACTGGCCCCAATTTGGTACAATTATTACAGAAATTATTGAGAATAGAGACATGGTTGACATTAAACTAGCTGTTGTTGTACCCTTTAACATTCGCTAACTAGCTTGTTACAGTTAGCTTCACAATCGCGGGTGACGTTAGGTCGGGTTTTTCACTAAAATAAAATGTAATTAGAACATGTTTGTACTGACACAACATGACATGAACTTGTTCATTAATATATTACATTTGAACCAACAGTATTATGGCGTTTATACCGTTTGTTTAACCCACCTGAATGAATGAGAATCGTGGACAAGGTTTTAAAATTAACGTTACTCATGACTTGTTTATTGAGGAACCGATGTCCCGCTCCAGTGTTGCCAGATTGGGCTACTTTTGGTCACTCTGGACGGGTGGATTCGGCAGCTTTTAGACTGGTTGGGCTTGAAATTGTCAATCCCGTCTGGCAACCCTGCGCTCCACTACAGCGCCTGGCTGGGGGGGGTGAGATGGAGCCGGGAGGATGTTGAGTTACCGTTGTGGATAAAATCACCAACATGACAACACGTGTTTCAGATAAAATTTTCAGGGGAATTTTTTTTTATGCAGGTATGGCGAGTGCCATGAATTGCTAAACCAAAACGACTATGGTTTAGCATAGTTGAGACACAGCTCGCTCGCCTATTGAGACACAGCGAGCGAGCCACACACTTTTAATGAATGGATTAAAGAGCCGCACACAGACAGGCAAAATAAAATTGTGTACGTACTTAAGTCTATAAATACCAAATATACTTGAGAATGAGCTTTGTATTTACGCCCTGAGATAGTGGCTCAATTATAGCAGCTGAATTAAGCCAAGTGAGCGGGAGAGGCAGTGTTTCCTCTACATGCATTTCATCGTGGCGGACCGCCACGATGGAATTTCCTCCGCCACCATTCAGATTTCTCAACCCAAAAAAAAAGAAAAGATTTAGGTCGCTTTTCAGACCTTCACAGCGCTAGACACACCCACAAGCGCTGAAACTGGACCAGTCCGTGTGTGTCGCGAGTATTGAACTTGAGGCTGCGTTCGTAAATTCGCTCTGAGAGCCCCGGAGCGCACACTGGGTTCAACGTCATAAAGGGACCAAGTCATTTGATTGGACAAGAGGCATTCCGTGAGTGCTGATCAGATTTCCAGAGCGTATTTACGAACGCGCCCTGGCTGTCACCCGAACACCGCGAGCTAGCGTAGTGTAGTGTAGTATAGGATGCGTAGTGTAGTGTAGTGTAGGATGGAGAGAGAGAGGAGAAGCCTCTCTATGTGTTACCTATGTCCAGTGTACTAGAACCACTCTAACAGGAGTGTTTGTCCGTGAATAACACCGGCTATGCCCGGGGTAGAAACACAAGACTATAGCTGGATAAGGTCTACAGGTCTACACGGTCATTTTAAGCCGTCGACCAGCCCTCTACGACCACGGGAAGTCATGTTAAAAGTGAAGATACTTCTGTTAAACTAAGCTAAGCTAAACATCGCTAATCGCTAACTCCCTCCTGGGCTTAAAGTGACAAGTAATAACGTTGTGAAAAAACCCGTCAGATCAGTGTTTTTGTTTTTATTGACAACGGAATTACATGCTGGAAAAACATGCAGACACAGACAATAAGAGACACACGGGAGAAGTACAGGAAAACATTTTATTTTTTTGGGCCATCCTCGAGTTTTGGCTGAAATTATGTCGTTGTTTTGAGCGCGCGTGCGCGTTTCATGCGCGTGCACGGTCAGCACTACCCGCCACCATTGTAAAAATTCCTGGAGGAAACACTGAGAGGACAGAGAAGGGTGGCTTCTCTGTAAGTTGCATTTGTAGTGAGGCTGATAGGCATAACAATTGTGCATTTTATGACTAAAGCATGACACTTTCTACAGTGTTTCTATAGACTGTAAACTTCATTTTTAGACGTGGAACCACTTCAGATTTGACCTCTGGCGTCAGGTAGACTAAAGGTAGACACTAATTTTCAGTAAAATATTTCTGCAAATCATTCTAGAATTTTGCTGTGCAATCTAGAACTTCCATTAACTGCAATGTATAATGTCTGCTTGAGTGCATTATGACATCAAATTGAATATTTAGGATGTATGCAACATTCTTAGAACATGGAAGCAATTTACCATTAGAGGAAGGGGGTTGTGGACTCATTTACCACTGGTACAGGGTTGGAAAACCCTGTGATCATCAACCCTGTGATCAACCCTATGATCATTCTATAGTATAATATGATATATTATCATTCTAAGGAAAAAATAAATAACGTTTAAAAAAAAGAACATATATTATTTTTCCATTTTGTTTTCACTTTATTATTTTATATCATATCATTCTATAGTAGGGGTAGGCAACCTTTTTGATATGAAGTGCCATTTTTAAATGTTCTTGTTAGTCAGTGTGCCAACCACAATATCAACATTAATTATGACTCGACATCAAACCAAACCAAACAGACCAACAGATCTGCAATTTTATTCCACAACATGAACAACAATTTTCAGCAAAGAGCTATGTATGCAAAGCCATGTATGCTAAATAAACCTAAAAATTTAACTAACTGAAACTTGAACAAAATTACCAACATAACATCTAAGACAACTAAACTTTGTGATGCGTAGCACAACTTTAAGCAAATTGGAGCGCTCAATTTCTACCAAAGTTGCTAACTGCGTTCCCTATGGTTATCATTTTAATAAGTAGGCCTAACTGGAGGGTGATTATACAAGGGTCTTACTTGTATGAATTATAATTTATATTTATATAATTATTTGGTTGTTACTTACATTTTATTCTTTTATTCCAACCACAACAAACATATATATTTTTGGGGTTGCAAAGAGCTATGTATGCAAAGCCATGTAAACAGTCCTAACAATCAATGTGATCCCTGGCCCTGTTTTCCTTTGCTCAACTCCATTATCTGGGGGTGGTACTTGGTCACTTTAAGTTGCACACAATTAATGCAACCGTTGCCCTCTGTTTCCCGACCATGGCAGGGGCACCATCTGTTGTCACTGCAAAAATCCTGCTAATATCAATCCCTCGCTCCACAAAATGCTCGATAAGAACTTTAGCGATGTCCTCACCTTTTGTTGTTTCTGGCATTGGTTTTAGGCAGCAGAGCTCCTCCCTTGCAGCAGAATCACAGTATCTTGCTATGACAGCCAGACGTGGCATGTCATTCACATCTACGCTCTCATCAAGTGCGAGGCTAAACACCGTCGCATCTTTCAAACCAGCGGTCAGCTGCGCTTTCAAGTTTTCTGCCATTTCTCCTATTCTTCGTTCCACATTTCTGGCTGAAACTGGGATGTCTTTTATTCTTGATTTTATTGTGTCTTTGTTTGATAAGCCTTCAAACAAAACATCTGAGCTACAGAGGAAAGCCTCCTTAATATATTCTCCATCAGTGAATGGCTTTCCACGTTTCGCAATGCAATGAGCAATGCGAAAGCTTGCTTCAGTTGCGTGATTTTTAGCAGTGGCAAATGCTTTAAAGGTGCTGGCCTGCTTCCCATACCTTGACACAGCACGTCTTATTGATTCGGCCTTGTCTGCTTCATCCTTGAACGACTTGAGTTATATTGATACAAGTATCGAATCAAATTCAGAATTTTACTTTGAAAATTGGCGCCAGAATACGGCTCTCGTGGAGTGGATGAGAGACTAGGGCTGCATTCGTAAATTCGCCCTGAGAGCGCCGGAGCGTCTCTGAGACTGCCTCTAGTCCAATCAAATTACTTGGTCCCATTGTGACATTGAACCCAGTGTGCGCGAATTTCCGAACATAAAAAAATAAAAAAACATTCTCCCATTCTCGCACTTATTGATTAGATGTCGCCACCGCTGGACTGGCCATACAATCTACCTGCCCGCTGGCAGGTGGGCCGCGCTAGTTTTGGGCCGGTCGGGCCGACCCCCCCCCAAAAAAAATAAAAAAAATAAAACTAGTGCGGCCGACCCCAAACTAGCGCGGCCCAAAATAGCGCGGCATCAACTAGCGCTGAATCAAGCGGCGGCCCCCGTTTATACTAACACATGGGCTGGCCCAATCACAGGCTTCGGCCCTGCTGTCCATCGGCCCCCTCCCCCACTCTGATCCCTCGGCCGACAACCCAAGTGCAGTGTCATGTTCGTAGATAAGATAGTGAAAGGGGGTGCCCAGAAAATTAGGGAGAAAAAAAGTAAGAAGCTAGCAGAGGATGCCTCAAAATGTCAGAAACTGACAGATATGTTCTCTGGATCGACTGTGGGGGCTAGGCCTACTACAGATACAGCAGCCATGTCTCATCACCGTGGAGTACGTCAACAGTGAGTGAGTACACTGGTTCACACTTGCATTGGTATACTTGCTGTCCATGTCACTTACTCCGCTCTATAGTTTTTTTTTGACAAATGGTATATTCAACAGACTGCCAGCATGTAGATCGGCGGTGTCGGACCGATTGTGTTGGGCCGGTCTGAGCCACATGGCAGGGCCTAATTTTTGTCCCAGTCCAGCCCTGGCTGTCGCGTGCCACTGTTTAAGCTGTCGCGTGCCATAGGTTGCCGACCCCTGTTCTATAGTATAATATGATATTATTATCATTCTAAGAAAAAGAAAAAAAAGTTTTTTAAAAGGATGGATATATTAATGGTGGGACACATGACAGAACGGACATTGTAGGAGGTAACTGCCTCCAGCAGAGGGCAGTAATGCAGCATCAAGGACGCACGCTGCCGTTAAAACCAAAACAAGAAGAAGAAGAAGACGACGACGACGTGGTCTATTCCCGCGATACCAGGGAACGAGAAGTCGATCTAAGATGGCGGAGTCAGTAAACACACACCATGCTGAAGCTGAAGACCTTACGAGTGATTATTAAGTTTACAACTGTGACAGAGGGCAAACATTACAGCAGTAATGCAACATCTGTACTGTAGTGATGGCGAGATGAAGCTTCATGAACTGTTGAAGCTTTCCATCCAATTGCGTCACACATGGGCCGAAGCTTCGTGTTGCTTTATTTGCTCTACTGCGCCGTCAAGTGGACAATAAATGTCTAGCAGGCAGAGTGATAATGACACCGTGGCTTTGGTGTGTGAAGCTTTGAATTGAATAAATGTGCTTGTGTTACTAGGAAAAACAACATTGTATTCATTTATTCATTTTTATTTAAAAATAACAACTTCTCCACAATGCTGGGCTTCAGGCGGTTTCTTTTTTTTGTTTAGAAGATTTCACCTGCGTTTACCTGTCCCTTTTATGTTTTGAGTCTCGCGCCAAATCCGAGTCACTTCCCGAATCGGTCACGTGGTATGGCCGGCAGGTTACCATATACGTCATCAACACATGCCTCTTACCATATACGTCATCAACACATGCCTCCATACGCGCATCACAAACATCGGCTGTGTTCGGAATGGTATACTAGCATACTGCTAAATTCATAATTAGTGAAAACCAGCTGATCATTATGCATACTGCATACCTCCTCCCAGAATGCCTCCCAGAATGCATTTCGCCGGGAGCAGCGAATTTAAACCTTGTGGTTGGTTAACATAATTCACCCCCGGAACTATGGGTTGGGAGTATTGTTCCGCACGGAAGGTTAAGTGCGTGGTACTCAAGTTTTTACATCAGTTATATAGTTACTGCTTGAAGCATGTGGTCGAGACTTGTCCATGTCTGTTAATAAACGTTTAGCTGTGACATTTGATACGCCGCCTCCGACTCCCGTCTCTCGGCACTACAACCTCCATTTAAAACCTCCATTAGCTAAAATATGTAAGTTTGGCTTTACAAGTGTTAACATGTCATTTTATGAAGTTTTAATATGTTCAGGCGATTCTCTCAGAGCGATTTTACGAACGCACCCTACGTTTACCTTCACACACTCGACAGAAATATCGTAACATAATTACAACACGTTGTACAATGATTTGGGGCGCCAATATCTGAAGTATATCTCAAGTAACTAGCTTACTATATTGTTGTCTTAACAGTTGGTAAAATAACATGATTAAAATAAATATATATGAGCAATAACATATCGTGGGCTGCAGCAAGCACAATAACAACCCAACCTGTCCGTCTGAAGCGACAATACTGGGATCATTCGTGACTGGGCTACAAGCAGTCAAATACTAGGTGAACATGTGTGTAAGACACAAATAAACGTGGATTTCATGCATTTCAAGTGGCATATTTGTAATCATGACGACTAGCCTGGTCTAAGAATGCATTTCACCATGTTAATGTAGTGAAAATACCACTGCTCATCCGTGATCAGACTTAGCTGGGGTGCTGCAGCTGAAGAGTATCAAATAGAGTGCAAGAAAGCAGCATCTGTACACTCAAATATGTGCAAAAAATCATGTTTATTGCAAGCTTTCGGTCCCCAGGCTATCGGACAATGTAAACAAAAGCTGTATGAGTTTGACGAGGCTGAAAGCGCACAGGGTTGCCAGATGGGATTGACAATTTACAGCCTAAACTTTCTATAACCTCAAAATCAAGTAGCCCATTCGGCGGTAACCCGCGCCATCTGGCAACCCTGGACGCAACTCTGCAATCCTGGACGCGAAATGCATTTAGGGAAATAGGAGACGAGATAGTGTCCATCAAAACCGACTTCAAATTTCCCGGAAAAAACTGCTCGCCTACTAAATTTCTCGCATACTCAAATCTCGCATACTGTATGTTCGGAACGTACTACATACTCAAAATCTACGTCATATCTAGTATGAGTAGTATGCTAGTACGCTATTCCGAATACAGCCATCGAGAAGGGTCCAGCTGCATCCTACGTTTGGCATCACCCGGACGCATGTAGACCATATTTGGTTCGAGCGCGTCATCACAGAAGTAACCGCGAGAAACCGCGAGATTTTGAAGGATCTTAAAGCACCGCCAGATTTTAAAGGACATTTAACACGAACAATAATTTGAACACGCAATTGATAATAATAATAATAAGAAGAAGAATTACAAATACAATGGCAAATGCAGCTCAGGTGAGAATTTAGAAATATTATTAATGAACATGTTATAGTTTTCAGATATGTATTTATTATTTAGGTTGTTGCATGTGTTACGCATTTGGCTGTTTCGCACGTAGTTTTGTTCATCTGGCTGCTGGTTAGCAGTGATTGGGGACTGGGAGTGACACTGTTCCCCTTTGCTCTCTATTTAAGGCACCAGCAAACAGTAGGAGGGGAGAGTGGTTTGGGAACGAGGGTTACGACGAGGGAGTACAACGAGACAGAGAGCGACAACTAGACGACCAGCAGACGAAAACCTGCCGAGTACCAGAGGGACCTGCGACGTTGGAACGAGAGAACACCTGATACACGCCAGGCGCCGAGCTGTGGTCCCGAGCAGAGGGACGACTGGCCACCAACGGAGCTGTCCGTGTCTGACCACTGGGGGTTGTGATTCCAGAGGCCTGTTGGGAAACTTGGGAGGGTGCAGCCAGCGCCCTTCCCAAAGTTAAGTTTGCTTACTTTGGAGGTTGAGGGCTAACCCTACTGTCTAGCATAGCTGAGAGCCAGTTGATGGACTGTGGACTGTGTGGTTGCCTGTCACTCGTGCAACCTGCTGAGTCTCTCTTTCCTGTCCTCAGCTAAGTGATTGGAGCCACGCTGGGTCGTGAGGATGCGCCGGACCTCCCCATAGGCGACGGGGTACAGTCTGGAGTCAACCCTGGGCGGAGCCCCGGTCAAGAGTTTATCGTACTATCCTATCCCATTGGACCCTGCTGTTTTTAAAGAGCCTTTTATACTGTTCCTGGTCTCTGACATCACTTACTGTATAAGATACACCTCGGCTAGACCCCTACGGTCTAGTGGCACTTTTCCTGGAGGCGCTGTGTACAGGTTTTTCGCCCCTGCTTGCCTGCCTTGGGCCTCTCCTCGGTCCTTGGGCCTCTCCTCGGCCGGCCTGCGTGCTTGGTTTGTTCTGCCGCTGGGGCACCTGACCCGGCTAGCCTCGTGCAGGGCTATGATAGTCTGAGCCTGGTGGTGGGGCGGTGGTGGGGCGGTGGTGGGGCGGGGCGGGCGTGTGGGGTCCCCCCGAGGGGCTTGTGGGGGGCCGCGGCTTTACACTGGTGGGCAAACTGGTAAGTAGTCGCTCTACCACTTGAGTCGCATCTTGTGAGTAATGCGCTATACAAATAAAACTTGAATTTAATTGATCCCTTGTACACTTTTTTGGGCATTTGTGTTGCAACCAGTGTTGCCACAGTTACTTTGAAAAAGTATTCTGATTACTGATTACTGATTACTCCTTTAAAAAGTAATCTAGTTACTTTACTGATTACTTGATTTTAAAAGTAACTAAGTTAGATTACTAGTTACTTTTTTAGTTACTATTGGCAGCTGCCTAGGCACCCGACCCCCCCCCCCCCCCCCCACCCGCAACATAAAAATGAAAACTGGTTTTGCCAAAACTCACTTTATTTTAACAGTAACTTAAATTACATAATTAAACTTTAAACAATAACTTAAAACAACAAAATAAAGAGTCTTTCTTTGCCTCACCCAACATAAATACTTGTTTTTAAACAATAAAATAAATATAATCTTTATTTAAGTGGGGCTACCCCCCTCAAAACGCAATTTCCCATTTTTCCCCGATTTTGAGATGAGTTGCTCTTTTGCCTCCTAAACATGTTTTCTTTCATATTAGTGACAATACAACGTCGACAAAAACACATTTGGTTGTTTATTTTACTTGATTGTGGTGCATGCGTCCGTAAAATCCTCATAAATTCGCCAAAAGTTAGTAGTTTACGCACAGCGTTACCGAAACGGCTGCTGTCTGAAATACATCAAGCCTGGCCTTGTTTGAAAGATGTGTTTCTTGTGCTCAAAATGGCCGCTTCCAAAATTTACAACGCCCCTTGTATCAGCAACCAATCACTAAAATAGATAGGTTGCATTCTTTTAGAATACGCGATTCTATTGGTTGATGCGAAAATTCTCGAATGTGATTGGTTGTCGTGTCCCATGTGACGCGGAAGGCGGAACTAGCCTCTCCACTCAGCCGTTTAACATTGGCGACCTACTGAACTTTAGGGACACTTTTGGGACACTTCCTATGTAGCCAGGGGAACAGAAAAAGACACACACCATCAGTGGGATGCCAGCTTTCAGACAAAAGTGATTTCAAGTCTCTAGCCCAATGTATCACCAAACAGCGCTCAATTTAGTCAATCACTGTGACCCACCGTTTAACATTGGCGACCTCCTGAACTTTAGGCTCACTTTTGGGACACTTCCTATGTAGCCAGGGGAACAGAAAAAGACACACACCATCAGTGGGATGCCAGCTTTCAGCCAAAAGTGATTTCAGATCTCTAGCCCAATGTATCACCAAACAGCACTCAATTTAGTCACTCACTACCCCTCCCCACTCAGCCGTTTAACATTGGCGACCTCCTGAACTTTAGGCTCACCTTTGGGACACTTCCTATGTAGCCAGGGGAACAGAAAAAGACACACACCATCAGTGGGATGCCAGCTTTCAGACAAAAGTGATTTCAAGTCTCTAGCCCATTGTATGGCCTCCTGTGGCCAGAATTCATAACTCCCCTCCTGAGTGAGCTAGAGGTCTGGTTTTCACAAATGTCGAACATCTTCGGTCGCGCCTAGCAGAAAAAACTCGACAGAGTACGGGTGCCAAGCCCCTTACGAATGACCTCGTCGAAAACGGTGCGTCTCTGCGCCTCGGAACGGCCGCGCTGACCGAAAAGCATTTAAAAATAACTCAAATTCAGGCTTCTCGGCCTAGGCACTTCAGGTCAAAGTACCGCTGCGTCGCAACCGTACGAGCCACAGACGCCGTTCTAATATTTCCTGAATCGGCTCGGGCCCGCCGAACACATATCCGAGCCCCGACTCGGTTGCGGCGCCAGTACCAGGTTCTGTCCCTCTCTCACACACAGGAGAGGCAGATGTGCTCACACACCAGTACCAGGTTCTGTAACTAGGCTTGACACAAGTGTGTGTGTGTGTGTGTGTGTGTGTGTGTGTGTGTGTGTGTGTGTGTGTGTGTGTGTGTGTGTGTGTGTGTGTGTGTGTGTGTGTGTGTGTGTGTGTGTGTGTGTGTGTGTGTGTGTGTGTGTGTGTGTGTGTGTGTGTCTGGCTGGCTGGCTGGCTGGCTGTAGTTCTGTGTGCTGATTACATGGTGGTGCCAGAGGTTTGTGAGAGAGGGAGACACTTTCTATTCCATAACAGCCACTATTTGTAGCCTGTGTGCATTTCTGTTCAGTTTATGTTATTCAGTTATCAGTCAGGTGTTTAGGATGTTTATTGCTAATGGTTTGATTAGGTTTTGTGTTTGTGAATAGCAGTTTCAAATAAAAATGTTTCATATTTCACAATACAAAACTTTGAGTCTGTTTTCCCGAAAATTTGTTTTTATGTGTTTGTCCACACACTTGTCCACACACAAGGATTTTCCTTGCACCAAAACAGACCAAACTTTCCACATTTCTTCCTATCCATATTCTGCTTCTCTGCACACAAGAGTTTGATGATATATCATTCATAGCCCTGTTTATAGTACATTTTATACCAAAACCATGGCGAAAATAGATTTTTTTATGACTATGGACAGTATTTCCTGATGTATGGGCTGATACGAGGACATAGACACAATCTGCTGTGTGCAAAGTTTGTTTTCTTATGTGTCAACATAAATAAAATAAAAAAATAAAAAATTTGACAAATATGATGGTGTGAGTGATCCTGGAGATTTGGGTCCAATTAGCATCTAATTTGCATAATAAACATAAACAATAATAAATTCAGAAAACTTGCAATACATTTTTTCATAGTTTTTATGTACATAACAAACTGGGAATGTGTTCATAGTGATATCTATTTTCTTTCTTTTTTTGCCTATTGGCAAAGTCTAGGGGGGGTAGCCTCCCCTTAACAGTAACTAGCAAGGAGGGGTTTCACAAAACCTAAAACCTACCCTGACCATTCAGGCTTTTACCACAGGACAATATTTTCTTGCCAGCACAGAGTGTACAACGAACATTTATGTTCTTGTCATCCTTTGCTGACACAAACTCAAAATAATCCCTATATTTCCAGCTATTTAACGCATATCTCTGTTCTCGCTCCATTATACGCTTCTGTTTACACTGTGCAATCAGCGTGGTGATACACGTGAGCGATTCTGCTGCACCTCGTGTTGAAAACGTGATCACTGACGTCACTCCCCAAGACGCGAGAAAAGCAATAAATGTTTGTTTACTATCGAACATTACAAAGAAATACTGCATTTAGCC
>NC_137687.1:17655078-17730579 GCF_963989245.1 Nansenia antarctica | reverse complement strand
CGGGAGACTCTGAGTGTCGGAGGTCAGTAGAAGCCTTTGTCTCAGCTCGCTGCCTCACTGTCTAACATGTTACTACTGACCTCTTCTGTCTGCAGAGATAGGCTATTCTGTCCACTATAGAATGTTGTTATATATATATATAACACTATAGAATGTTGTTATATATATAACACTATATAATGTTGTTATATATATATATATAACACTATAGAATGTTGTTATATATATAACACTATATAATGTTGTTATATATATATATAACACTATAGAATGTTGTTATATATATAACACTATATAATGTTGTTATATATACATAACACTATATAATGTTGTTATATATATAACAACACTATATCATGTTGGCAGAACTTGTTATCAGTTTATGTCCGTGTCGCCTGGTCTGGACGAGCACACAGAGGTACTGAAGGCGCTTCTCCACTATGGAAGGCCCAGTGGTGTGCAGTCAGGTGAGGCAGGGTAGGCAGTGCCTCACCCAGGCATTTAAGAAAGAAAAAGAATATCAGTCTTTTTAAAATATTTTTATTTATTTTTCTCATTATTCTTAACTTTAATGTGTAAAAATGTTGTTAAAATTAAATTAAATGATGTAAAATGTGTTGTTTTAAAAATATAATGCATGCCCTGGCACCAGGAGAGTTTGCTCCCAAAGCTAGCTGATTGCTGGCGAGAGGCTGAGGCAGACTGTGCTTGTGCCTCTATGTGCTATGCGAAGTGATAGACCAACGGTTTCGTAGGTTTGCGCATGCGTAGTCTGTTCTCACATTGTCTTCATTGATGGACGTTGGGGCACCGTGCAGGCTGCCTCTGACAGCATGATTGACAGTTTGCGTTTGGCTTGCCGTAGCGGCATCCTCTGCTGTTCGCGCCGCGGTTCTACATTTCCCCAGCAGTAGCTCCATCAATCGTGGGAATTATGTCGAACTTTTACATTTGATGGCAGAAAAGGATGAGAAATTAGCCGCACATTTGCCTACGCATGTTACATGGTTAAGATAATGTAGGCTATTGCGTGCCGGTTCAAATGCTGTAAATCCTGTGTTGTTGATGCAGGTGAATTTATATTGTCATTGAGCTGTTTTGCGTGCTGCTGTAAATCCTGTTGAGATGCAGGTGAATGTAGGCAATGCCATACAGGCTGTTGCGCTACGCTATGTGTAGTTATGAGATAACAATACATGACATTTTTGACCAGCTATTTGATAGTATAGTATATATGGGCTATGTGATTGACTTTATAGTATAGTATATTAGCCTACATTACATTACAGTCATTTAGCCGACGCTTTTATTCAAAGCGACTTACAATAATTGCATTTAACGTAGGAGTGTACTGCTTTTTTAAGGCAAAATGAAGAATAGCAAACTAAAAATACAATAGGTGCTTAACAGGGAGGATTCTGGTAGTAGGCTTACTTCTTGAAGAAGTGAGTTTCGAGCCTGCGTTAAAAGATATAAGGGCTATTGATTGCCTTTATAGTATGCGCTATGCCATTTGAAGTCTGGCTGCTGCGTTACTCGCATGATTTTTTTTAATAGCTCACTGCCTACCCAGCCAATGACCTCACTGCACGTTACTGGGAAGGCCATCAACGCAAATAACGTCTAGAAATCCCGTGTCCACACGTAGCGCCATTGTAGTAGATGTTGGCACACATGCACACATAAACCGTATAAACTGTATAGTTTGCCTTTTGCTATAAGGACCCTCCTGACTATGGGGGCTAGGGGAGGGGAGGGTAGGGTTGTTAAAGCCATGTGGTCATCTCAAAATGGCTTCTTGTGTTCTTAGCCCTACCCCCTGACCTATAACCTGAAGTGACATCATGTGACCTATAACCTAATGACATCATGTGGATCATCCTAGTTTTCGCACCTTGGGCTTTACTACAGTAAAGGTGATGGGATATTATTTGAAACTGTATTTACACATCATTGTTTACAAATAGGGGAGTGGAGCCAGGGGGTGAGGCTCTCTTCACCTCAGCCAGCCCCTCACCACCAGCAGCAGCTGCTCTTGTAACTGTTCCTTTGTTTGATAAATAGTCTGAGAACTCAGAGGTTCTACTCGTGATCTGTTCCTAACAAGGTAACAAGGTAACAACACCATAAAGGAAATAAAGTGAACCTGGTTTGTCTTGATTCGCAAGGCGAACATGTCATCATTGTGTATAGTCCTGTCTGATAACATGTCATCATTGTGTAACGTCCTGTCTGATAACATGTCATCAAATTGCTCCAGACTGCTTGTTATCCCGGATGACGTTGGCTGACTGCCAGTTTAGGACAGAATGCTTCAAAGCATAACAATCATATTATTATGACGGCATATTGTTTGTTATATTTAAATATATGGGTTAGGGTTAGAGAGGTTTTAGGTTTGATTTCATTTCTAACATTTCCCCATGCCAGTTATCCGGTATGACATGTTGTGAGTAAAGAGTCTAATAGCTCTTGACCTTTGTAAGGCAGTGAGGGTGTCCAGCATGTCAGTAACACTAGGCTATGCTACACCCTCAAAACATTTTCATATCATTTAATAAACAGAGATTAATAGATTAAATAAATGTTTTTTTATAAACATTTTCCTTATTTTCACTTCATAAAGGGGTTTGACATCACGTCATTGGGCCAGTTGCTTTTGGCCCCTTGAAAAGGAGGGTGCCACGTATTAAAGAGCTGTAACATCTCAACCATTCCTCCAACTTGGATCTGGATACCCTCAAATTAAAGAGGGTGTTTGACAGTCTACATTTTAAGGCCATATTCATTCTATAACTTGAATATGTTTTGGTAAACAACTAAAATAACAACAGTTCTGTCAAAGAGTCCAAATGGACCTAACTGTAGCTTGGCTACTGTTTTCCAATTCTGGAAAAAGAAATGTTCAATGTTTTGATTAAATTTCGGCACTCTGTTTTAATATTTTGATCATCTGTGTTGGTAGGATTCCCTGCACTGTGAACTGTCCATCTGGGCAGAGAGATGAAGGCTTCTGCTTACTCAGTGTCAGAGAGCCAGAGGACACACCTTGGGTCCCCTGATGCAGAGACAGAAGGACAGAACCACCGGAAGGACAATCTTATTAGGCTCCAGCCACCACCACCACCACCTCCCACCCACAGGGACCATCACTCTCCCAACATTAAAGAAGAGTATGACACACCGTGGGACAAGTTTCTACGGGACTTTATCAAAAACCAAAAGGCCAAAGATGAGATGCTCAGCAGATCTGCGTCAGGGTGTCACCTCTCTGAAGCAGCGAATGACATGGATAGTGACAGTAATGACATGGATAGTGACAGTAACGGCAGTTCAGAGGTCAAGACTGGAGGTCAGGAGGTCAAGATCGAAGAGTGCTATGGTAGGAATTCCTCTCAGCAAAGGCCAACCACAGGCCGCGCTAGAGCTGACCAATCACATCCTGAGTCAGGTGGTCACAAGAGCAGCTCAGTGATTGGATTACAGGAGCAGCAGAGAAGGACAGCGGCAGGGCAAACCTCTGAGCAAAGGAAACATAGTTGTGGTCAAGAGGACATGCGCCAGTGCTACCTCCAGTGTGGGAAGAAACTAAACACGGCGGATATTGTGAAAATACAGCAGCGAATTAGAAGACCAGACCAACACCGTTGTGCTACAACTGATCAGTAAGTCACACGTGCTGCTAACCCCTAACACATGCTGCTAACGCTAACACATGCTGCTAACGCTAACACATGCTGCTAACGCTAACACACGCTGCTAACCCTAACACATGCTGCTAACCCTAACACATGCTGCTAACCCCTAACACATGCTGCTAACGCTAACACATGCTGCTAACCCTAACACATGCTGCTAACGCTAACACATGCTGCTAACCCTAACACATGCTGCTAATGCTAACACATGCTGCTAACCCCTAACACATGCTGCTAACCCTAACACATGCTGCTAACGCTAACACATACTGCTAACCCTAACACATGCTGCTAACCCCTAACACATGCTGCTAATGCTAACACATGCTGCTAACCCCTAACACATGCTGCTAACCCTAACACATGCGGCTAACCCCTAACACATGCTGCTAACCCCTAACACATGCTGCTAACCCCTAACACATGCTGCTAACGCTAACACATGCTGCTAACCCCTAACACATGCTGCTAACGCTAACACATGCTGCTAACGCTAACATATGAAAGGGCAGTAGGTAATTAAACAGTTGGCAATTAAACAGTTGGTAATTAAACAGTTGGTAATTAAACAGTTGGTAACTAAATAGTTGGTAATTAAACAGTAGGTAATTAAACAGTAGGTAATTAAACAGTTGGTAATTAAACAGTTGGTAACTAAATAGTTGGTAATTAAACAGTAGGTAATTAAACAGTAGGTAATTAAACAGTTGGTAATTAAACAGTTGGTAGTTAAAGGGCAGAACTATAAGCACGTCTAACAGATGAATGTCATGTATGATAAGGCAGCAAGCTGGCTTGGAAGGGAGCTGCCAGTCAAGCGTGCAAAGGCCACACCCACACAGCCTCAGAACTGTCTGACCAGGAAGTAGAGCCTAACTAGAAGATTATTTTCATAGTTTATTATGTGTTAACATTTTTCCTGGACACAAAATACAATTGGAACCATTTAATCTTTACTTTCCAGACCCTTAAATTACAGCAAATGCAATCAGTAATATTATTATTGCATTTGCAGGACGTGTCCTGTCAGTCTAGATGGGAGTTCAGTGAACTGTTTGTCTGTCATGTCTAATCGACCTGCGTTGTTTCTGCCTCCAGTGTTTCCAGCCGCAGGTCCTCTTCAGCTCATGTAACCATGGTAACCATGTATGAACCAGAATGCACCGAGTCCCCTGGATCTGGCCGTGGTTCTCCAGCCCTGAAAAGCCCACAGTGGGGTCCAGAGATGGTGGCAGTGAAGCTGGAGGAAGAGGATGTAGAGGAGAATGGTGTGATGGTGAAAGAAGAGGATGGAGGAGACCAAAGGAGGGAGGAGGGCGTGATGGTGAATCAAGAGGACAGAGGAAGAGTGGAGATGAAAGACAGTGAGATGGATGGTAAGTCTTTGTTATTGGTGAGTGTCATTGCACTGTTGTAAAACCAATGCTGCCAGTGCAGTGTAAGTCAGTCAGTACCTGCATCGTCTGACAGTCCTGCTCTCACCCGCTGTGTGGGGTTGATATATCAGGGCTAGTTCCCCAATCTAACCCAGTCCTGGACTACAGAACAGCCACATGTAAACACTGTTACCCCCAATCTAACCCAGTCCTGGACTACAGGACAGCCACATGTAAACACCGCTATCCCCAATCTTACAGCAGCCAAGCCAATAACCGTTCATATTATTATAAAAGCGTTTGTTTTTGGGTGGATTGCATGAAATGAAACACCGACCTGCCCAGATTCTGTCGTCTCTCTGTTCCTCCGGCTCCCCAATCTAACCCAGTCCAGGGGCCCGTTCCACTAAGCGAGATTATCTTCTAAGCCTCGATAATGTTCTAATCGGCGATAATGTTAGCTTGCGTTCGGTGCCATCAATGTGGCTCAAATAATTCGCTGTTTGGTTGCTATGCAACATATTCTTCTGAGTCAGATATACAGTTGAGGCCAAAATGATTAGCCCCCCTTGTGAAATCAGACAAAACCTTTGATTTCTCCATGGAAATGACCGTTAACAACAAATATTAATAGTGTATTTGTTTCCAAAATAATAAAGACAAAATGTCCACTAAGTTTGATTAGGATATTTTATCGATGCACTGAGTTGAAACAAGAAACGGCAAAAATGACACGTCCAAATGATTAGCCCCCTGGCCATTAATAGTCAATAGTGTACCATTTCTGAGCCACAACTGACAACAACCTCTTAGAGTAGTAGTAGGATAGTAGTAGTAGGATTTTGGCCCATTCTTCCATTGCAAATGGTTCCAGCTTGTCCAAACTGCGTGGTTTCTGAGCATGGACATTCACTTTGAGCACCCGCCACAGATTCTCAATAGGATTGAGATCTGGGCTCTGTGCGGGCCACTCCAGGACCTTGGTTTTGGTGTCCTTTAGGAACTGTTGGACCAATGTTGATGTATGCTTTGGGTCATTTGTCTTGTTGGAAGACCCAGCGATGACCTAAGCCTAGACTAAGAGCAGATCTCGTCATATTATCCCTCAAAATGTCAACATAGTTTTCTTTTTTCATGATGCCATGCACCTGAACAAGGCTGTCTGTGCCTGAGGCTGCAAAACAGCCCCACAGCATGATGCTCCAACCACCATGTTTGACTGTGGGAGCTTTGTTCTTAGGGTTGAAGGCCTCTCCCTTTCTTCGCCAAACATAAGCAACATCCATGTGCCCAATCAGTTCCAGTTTGGTCATCAGACCAAAGCACAGACTTCCAAAACTCATCTTTACCTTTCAAATGTTCACGGGCAAACCTCAGTCTGGCTCTGATGTGCCGCTCTTTGAGTAAAGGGGTTCTTCGGGGACTAAGGCCCTGAAGCCCACCACGATGAAGAGCCCTCACAACTGTATTCCTTGAAACATCAACTCCAGAAGAGGCCAGGTCAGCAACAATCATCTTGGCAGATGTCCTTGGTGTCTTGCTGACATCTCTGACTATTTTCCTCTCCAGAGTTCTGAAATCTTGAGCTTTCGACCACACCCAGGTTTGTTTCTTACAGAATGTGTCTCCTTGTACTTAGCAATGATGCAACGTCCAGCGGTTCTAGACACTGTGAAATGCTTGGAAATGGCAGTGTAGCCTTCCCCCTTATCATGAGCTCCACTATCTTCTTTCTGACCTCCAGACTGATTTCCTTTGTCTTTGGCCTGGTGAGTAAGAGTAGTAGTATAGGCCCTCTCAATCATGTGTTCAAGTGCCCTGTTTCTGTTAGAGTCCTTTTATGCTGATTGAATGCGCAGTTGTTGTTAGGAAACCAATTGACTGCACAGGTGTGGTTTGAAAGCGGATTGGTTGATTAGGCGTGTTTTTAAAGCAAATATTCACATGGGGGCTAATATTTTTGACCACCCCATTTTTCACTATATTTGATATAAAGCAAGCCTAAAAACTTATTGTATATTCCAAAATGTACCAAAAGCTAATAAATAGCACTGGTGAATGTTTGATTATATAAAGTTTTATCAATGCTGCAAACATTGGGAAGAATTTTAGGAAAATGTTCCATAATTCCTGGGGGGCTAATAATTTTGGCCTCAACTGTAATTAGCCTGGTCGCGAGCAGGCTAAAAGACTGGCTAAAGTAATGCGTGCGTCCAAATTGTCTCACAGGCGGAAACTACATCCCGAACGACAGTACAGACACTTTTTACGAGATAGATAGATCATTTGATAATTTGAAAGTGTGATCGATCGATAGATAGATAGTTTGATTGTGTGATAGATAACCTGATATTTTGAAAGTGTGATAGATAGATCGATGGATAAATAAATTAAAAAGTGTAAAAAATAAAATAAAATAAATAGGTATGTCTATCAACTTGCATTGCTTTTGACACAGCGGTCTGGCTGGCGCAGTGGTTAAGGCAACCAGCTAGAGTTCTGAAGGTTGCGAGTTCGAGACTTGACTAAGTGTTTTTTATTTATTTTTTTACATTTAACCGAAGACATGCAAAGGCTTCAAACACCATTGTAATCGTGTCAGTTCTTGTAAATTAGCCTGCACCATAATTTTATAGCCTACATACTTTTTTAGATGAGATTTTAGATTAGATTCAGACAACGAAAGTAGCAGTAAAAAGTGTGTCCGAAGAGGGATTTGAACCACCGTCTAAAAATTACGAATAGATACTATGGCAGCGGTCGATACCACTAGGCCATTGTGGCGTTATGACGGTTTGTAGCCTGCTGCTGATATCACCACAGTAGTAAAATTAATTTATTAAAATATGAACATATAACAATAACTGGGGCTAGTATGACCTACGCATTTAATCGGTCAGCAATTTCTTGCCAAACCATTTCCCTCGCCTTGTTAATTGCGGCAGTATTGCACTATTTTACATCTTATTTTTCCGTCTTCATAAAGATAAATAATTCGGAATGCTGCGCAAATGTAGGACCCCTGCAGAGTGGAGTATCTTCATTTCGACAGATCGACTCTTCGGGGCTCTTTATGTCTGCGTGCACGCGCCCATATCGAAGATTTGTAAGCCGGTGTTCTGTGAACACTGATGACACAAGCCTGATCCTCGTTCAAGGAATCACCTGAGGCTTGAATTCCAATCCCGAGTTGCCTGATCGCCTGATTTATTTCAATCGCCGATATACTAATCCATGTTAGTGGAACGGCCCCCTGGACTACAGGACAGCCACATGTAAACACAGGAAAGTAAGGAGAAGAGAAGAGGCATGATGAGCGATTAGAAAAGTGAAACAAAGCAGAACGCAGTCGCACGCAGAGAGAGATGGGAGGGTAGAGGAGGGTGGGAGGGTAGAGAGAGATGGGAGGGTAGAGAGAGATGGGAGGGTAGAGAGAGATGGGAGGGTAGAGGAAGAGGAGGATGGGAGGGTAGAGAGAGATGGGTGGGTAGAGAGAGATGGGAGGGTAGAGAGAGATGGGAGGGTAGAGAGAGATGGGAGGGTAGAGGAAGAGGAGGATGGGAGGGTAGAGAGAGATGGGAGGGTAGAGAGAGATGGGAGGGTAGAGGAAGAGGAGGATGGGAGGGTAGAGAGATATGGGAGATGGGAGGGTAGAGGAGGGTGGGAGGGTAGAGAGAGATGGGAGGGTAGAGGAAGATGGGAGGGTAGAGGAAGATGGGAGGGTAGAGGAAGAGGAAGATGGGAGGGTAGAAGAGGGTGGGAGGGTAGAGGAAGAGGAAGATGGGAGGGTAGAGGAGGATGGTCATTAGATGTTGATGATAGAAGAGCCAGGGTCAGAAGCACCGAGATGACCAAACATAGAAACGACGACCTCGTCTTTGAAAGTCGAGTTTAACAAAATCCATGTTTCCATGGGCCAGGGGAATGTTTCCATGGGCCAGGGGAATGTTTCCATGGGCAGCGGAATGTTTCCATGGGCCAAGGGAATGTTTACATGGGCCAGGGGAATCCACCCTTTTCTCCTGCATGTTCCACCACACCACAGTAGCCTAAGACCCACCATTGTGGGTGCATTGTGTATTGTGCAAGACTGACACTATTTACAGCGCTGTCAATTTTCAAATATTAGCATATTTATTACTATTATTTTTAAAATTATGATAATCAACCTCTTCTGCATCATATGTGCAGCCACTCCCCGTGATAATCTGACCGTAATCCTGTATGGTGGTACGATGCTTGTAGGAGGTGCAGAGGTTTATCTCTCTGAGAGACAGACTTAAATAGAGAACACTTTAATTCATATATTTGTATTCATTGCCTATTATCTTGTTAAATGTTGGTATTTAATTTCTATTTTTTTTTCTTTCTTAATATCCTAATGCTGTATGTAAAGCACTTTGAATTGCCCTTGTTGTATCAAATGTGCTATACAAATAAACTTGCCTATGTAACCCTGTATATGTTCCTATTCTTACAGACCAGCAGAGCTCCAACCCAGGTTCAGACAGCGAGCCCAGCTCCACCACACCAGGAAACCATCAACAACACAGGAGCTTGAGGCGGAAGAATCACCTTAAAACACACCCACAGACTTACACCGGAGAGAAGACCTACCGCTGCCCACTGTGTGGGAAGAGTTTAAGTGAAGCAGGAGCCCTGAAGACGCATCAGAGAATACACACCGGAGAGAAACCATACCACTGCTCCCAGTGTGATAAGAGTTTCAGTGAAGCAGGACATCTAAAGATTCATCAGAGAATACACACCGGAGAGAAACCATACCACTGCTCCCAATGTGATAAGAGTTTCAGTGAAGCAGGAAGCCTGAAGATTCATCAGAGAATACACACCGGAGAGAAACCATACCACTGCTCCCAATGTGGGAAGAGTTTCAATCAAGCAGGACATCTCACGATTCATCAGAGAATACACACCGGAGAGAAACCATACCACTGCTCCCAATGTGATAAGAGTTTCAGTGAAGCAGGAAGCCTGAAGATTCATCAGAGAATACACACCGGAGAGAAACCATACCACTGCTCCCAGTGTGGGAAGAGGTTCAATACAGCAGGAAATCTAAAGATTCATCAGAGAATACATACAGGAGAGAAACCATACCACTGCTCCCAGTGTGGGAAGAGGTTCAATAGAGCAGGAAGTCTGAAGATTCATCAAAGAATACACACAGGAGAGAAACCATACCACTGCTCCCAGTGTGGGAAGAGTTTTAGTGAAGCAGGAAATCTAAAGATTCATCAGAGAATACACACCGGAGAGAAACCATACCACTGCTCCCAATGTGATAAGAGTTTCAGTGAAGCAGGAAGCCTGAAGATTCATCAGAGAATACACACCGGAGAGAAACCATACCACTGCTCCCAATGTGGGAAGAGTTTCAATCAAGCAGGACATCTCACGATTCATCAGAGAATACACACCGGAGAGAAACCATACCACTGCTCCCAATGTGATAAGAGTTTCAGTGAAGCAGGAAGCCTGAAGATTCATCGGAGAATACACACCGGAGAGAAACCATACCACTGCTCCCAATGTGATAAGAGTTTCAGTACAGCAGGACACCTACAGATTCATCAGAGAATACACAGAGGAGAGAAACCATACCACTGCTCCCAATGTGGGAAGAGTTTCAATCAATCAGGAAGTCTGAAGAAGCATCAGAGAATACACACAGGAGAGAAACCATACCACTGCTCCCAGTGTGATAAGAGTTTCAGTGATGCAGGAGACCTGAAGAAGCATCAGAGAATACACACCGGGGAGAAACCATACCACTGCTCCCAGTGTGGGAAGAGTTTCAATCAATCAGGAAGTCTGAAGAAGCATCAGAGAATACACACAGGAGAGAAACCATACCACTGCTCCCAGTGTGGGAAGAGTTTCAGTAGGGCAGGACATCTAACAATTCATCAGAGAGCACACACAGGAGAGAAACCATACCACTGCTCCCAGTGTGGGAAGAGTTTCAATCAAGCAGGACATCTAAAGATTCATCAGAGAGCACACACAGGAGAGAAACCATACCACTGCTCCCAGTGTGGGAAGAGTTTCAATCAAGCAGGACATCTAAAGATTCATCAGAGAACACACACAGGAGATAAACCATACCACTGCTCCCAGTGTGGGAAGAGTTTCAGTAGGGCAGGAAATCTAAAGATTCATCAGAGAACACACACAGGAGAGAAACCATACCACTGCTCCCAGTGTGGGAAGAGTTTCAATGTAGCAGGAAGCCTGAAGATGCATCAGAGAATACACACCAGGGAGAAACCATACCACTGCTCCCAGTGTGGGAAGAGTTTTAGTGTAGGAGGACATCTAAAGAAGCATCAGAGAACACACACAGGAGAGAAACCATACCACTGCTCCCAGTGCGGGAAGAGTTTTAGTGAAGGAGGAAGCCTGAAGATTCATCAGAGAACACACTCCGGAGAGAAACCATACCACTGCTCCCAGTGTGGGAAGAGTTTCAATGTAGCAGGAAGCCTGAAGATTCATCAGAGAACACACACCGGAGAGAAACCATACCACTGCTCCCAGTGTGGGAAGAGTTTCAATGTAGCAGGAAGCCTGAAGAAGCATCAGAGAACACACACAGGAGAGAAACCATACCACTGCTCCCAGTGTGGGAAGAGTTTTAGTGAAGGAGGAAGCCTGAAGAGGCATCAGAGAACACACACAGGAGAGTAACCATACCACTGCTCCCAATGTGGGAAGATTTTTAGTGAAGGAGGAAGCCTGAAGATTCATCAGAGAACACACACAGGAGAGAAACCATACCACTGCTTCCAATGTGGGAAGAGTTTCAATCAATCAGGAAGTCTAAAGATTCACCAGAGAATACACACCGGAGAGTAGCCATACCACTGCTCTGGAAACGATCGTAGCTCTACGTCGGGTATTACCTACTGGTTATGCGGAGTTATTACAGGCATGTGAGCCGCACTGCCTATACTGTAATTCATGCGAAGTGAATGTGGCTCGTAATAAAATTAACGATGTTGTTATCAGCCGAGAAAATGAGTTAAGAAATGATTTTTTTTTACAACTTGAGTACAAGCATTTGCCTGGTTAGTAATCAAACGTTAAATCACCCTTCTCTGCCCTCTCCCGCTTCCAGACCAACGCCTACCCTATATTTTAGCACTTGGCTTAATTCAGCCTCTTTTCTTTCTTTGCTCTATTCACCTGCGTCAATTTAAAGTATATTTGGTATTCATAGAAGGAAGCACGTACGCAATGTTAAACAAGCGCAGCTCGTTTTATAAATAATGCTTACGTCCGTTTAGAAAAATGTGCTTACGTGAAACTCAAAGATGACGTTCAAGTACCTTTTTATAAATGAGGCCCCAGGGGTGGCCAACCAGTTGGAGATTAAGAGCCCCAAAGAATTGTTGGGGTACCAGAAAGAGCCACATCATACATGCAGTGGTGTCATTTCAGCAAAAGCCAAGGTATGGCAAGGTACAGAATAGGGGGGTTGAGGGGGGGTTTCCAATCAGTTGTGCAATAGTCTATTTTGGTGAGTTGTTTCTATACAATTGACTTATATTACATTAAGGTAATGAATAAAGGAGACAGCTACAGTATGTAGGTAGTAATCTACATCTTTCCTAGTAGGTGGACCTGGTTCAATCTCCTTAGAAACAAAACATTACAGATTTAGCTAATCTCAACTCTAAATCAACTGCACTGTTAAAACACTAGTATTATAAGACCTCACCTGTGTCCTGTACTTGTCTCTGCTGCCCTTTGACCAAAAAAGATCCTTGTTATGTCCATTTTCCTTTTTCTCACTGGCATATTTGTGTTACAGCTCACCTATTACAAGTGAGACGATTGACAATATCAAAAACATGCTTGCACACACACATATAACTTACTCACACACAAGTTAGTTCTCTTCACAACTCTGGCTCCCCGCTGGTGGAATGAGCTCCCCACGGCTGTCAGAACGGCAGAGTCACTACCCATCTTCCGTCGTAGACTGAAGACCCACCTCTTCAGGTTACACCTTAACTGCTCCTCCTGAGACATCTTCTGCCCCTCAGCACTACGTCTCCTAAATACGTCCGATTTCCCCTCTACTGTGTCCCTAAGAACTTCTATCGCCCCCTTTGTACTGCTTCTCTGTTCCTCCAGTATTTAAAAAAAAAGAAAAAAACAAGGTGGTAGAAGAAGGTTTCTCCTTCTATCAATGGCCCCGGGCCTGGGCTAGATAACTCTTCCTGCCACGAATGGTGGACTGATGATTCACATGCTTAGCATTCAAATGTATTGATTGTTAGTCGCTTTGGAATAAGGCGTCTGCTAAATAACAAAAACGTAAAAAAACAAAATGTAAATGTAAGTTAGTGTTACTGGCCCCAATTTGGTACAATTATTACAGAAATTATTGAGAATAGAGACATTGTTGACATTAAACTAGCTGTTGTTGTACCCTTTAACATTCGCTAATTAGCTTGTTACAGTTAGCTTCACAATCGCAGGTGACGTTAGGTCGGATTTTTCACTAAAATAAAATGTAATTAGAACATGTTTGTACTGACACAACATAACATGAACTTGTTCATTAATATATTACATTTGAACCAACAGTATTATGGTGTTTATACAGTTTGTTTAACCCACCTGAATGAATGAGAATCGTGGACAAGGTTTTAACATTAACGTTACTCATGGCTTGTTTATTGAGGAACCGATGTCCCGCTCCAGTGTTGCCAGATTGGGCTACTCTGGACGGGTGGATTCGGCAGCTTTTAGACTGGTTGGGCTTGAAATTGTCAATCCCGTCTGGCAACCCTGCGCTCCACTACAGCGCCTGGCTGGGGGGGTCAGATGGAGCCGGGAGGATGTTGAGTTACCGTTGTGGATAAAATCACCAACATGACAACACGTGTTTCAGATACAATTTTCAGGGGATTTTCTTTTTATGCAGGTATGGCGAGTGCCATGAATTGCTAAACCAAAACGACGCCTATTGAGACACAGCGAGTGAGCCACACACTTTTAATGAATGGATTACAGAGCCGCACACAGACAGGCAAAATAAAATTGTGTACGTACTAAAGTCTATAAATACCAAATATACTTGAGAATGAGCTTTGTATTTACGCTAGGGCTGCACGATTTGGGGAAAAAAATCGAATTGCGATTATTTGGACAGATATCGCGATTGCGATTAATTTGCGATTATTATTTTTTTAAATAGCAAAAAAAAAAAAAAGGGAGTTTTTGTAAAGTGTGGCCATATCTCCGGCTAGGAAGGTCGTATCAACGTGCAGTTTGTTTGTACGTCTTCAGGGGACTTAGAGGCTCCCTCCTCTAGCACCCCCACAGCCCGAGCTACGAGTGAAAGAACTAAACTTACATTGGGTTGCTTTAAAGTTGGGTTGCTTTAAAATCAAGCTTCAGATTAAAACATGTGATGGAGCATTACTAACCTGACTCAGGTGGTTTGTTTCACACAACCATCTAGGAAAGCTTAATTGGAAGCTGTTTGGAAAAGGGCAGGTACTTTCAAAAAATACTTGGCAGGTGATTGGATGAATCTGTCTATCACCTATTTTCAGAGAGCATTACCACATGATACCATCAAACTATTAACTGCTCTAATTCTAATGCAAGGATGAGAACTTAAAAGATATGAATTGTATATATGATAACCTCATCTCATCTAGACAGGTGGCTACTTTCTAAGATGATCCAGCTATTAAAATGATCATTTGGGGATACACTGTGACTATAACTGAAAGGACCACATCTAGATGACTCGGTCAACAGTTGAACTGATGAATGATAGAATGGTGGTCTCCGACTATGGAGCACAGACACACGTCACCTTGACTTAGGAATCTGTGACATACTTCAGCCCAAGGCTAGGCTAGGCTAACCTCTGCGTCTTTAAAGCCGGCTGGTATGAACGAATGGTATGAGGTTATGCATACAGGACACATTCATGTTTGACAACAGAACAGTTAACTTCCATGTATCCATAAGCCTGCTATACTATATAAACACCAACCCGCAGGTTGCTGAGACTGTCAACTCTGTGTCTGTACTTTAACGCCGGGTTAGCATGAGTAGCTAAGCTAAGCTACCGTCTCGAAGACTACAAGTTAGCTAAGCTAAGTTTAAGGCTGGACTAACAGCACCGACATGCACTTGGCTGGTACAGTTAGTATAGTGAAATTGTACACTTACCTGTCGCAATTATAACATACTAACGTTTATCATACGTCCAGTAAGCCATGTGGTGTCTAATTGTCTCCGTTACGTTAGCCCAAAGTCTCATAATAATTGGACTGACTGTCGTGACACAACCTATGCCTGCGTTCGTAAATTCGCTCTGAGAGTGCCGGGTTCAAAGTCATAAAGAGACCAAGTAATTTGATTGGACAAGAGGCATTCCATGAGTGCTGATCAAATTTCCAAAATAGGTTTTAATCTCAATGTGACTTCCTGGTAAAATAAAGGTAAAAAAAAAAAAAAAAAAAACGCAGGCAAATCGCAGGCTTTGCGATTAGCTAATCGCATCATTTCAAATCGCGATTTCGATTTAAAATCGATTAATCGTGCAGCCCTAATTTACGCCCTGAGATAGTGGCTCAATTATAGCGGCTGAATTAAGCCAAGTGAGCGGGAGAGGGCAGAGAAGGGTGGCTTCTCTGTAAGTTGCATTTGTAGTGAGGCTGATAGGCATAACAATTGTGCATTTTATGACTAAAGCATGACACTTTCTACAGTGTTTCTATAGACTGTAAACTTCATTTTTAGACGTGGAACCATTTCAGATTTGACATCTGGCGTCAGGTAGACTAAAGGTAGACACTAATTTTCAGGAGTAAAATATTTCTGCAAATCATTCTAGAATTTTGCTGTGCAATCTAGAACTTCCATTCACTGCAATGTATAATGTCTGCTTGAGTGCATTATGACATCAAATTGAATATTTAGGATGTATGCAACATCCTTAGAACATGGAAGCAATTTACCATGAGAGTAAGGGGGTTGTGGACTCATTTACCACTGGTACAGGGTTGGAAAACCCTGTGATCATCAACCCTGTGATCAACCCTATGATCATTCTATAGTATAATATGATATATTATCATTCAAGGAAAAAATAAATAACGTTTAAAAAAAAAGAACATAGCAATATACTATATTCTTTTTCCATTTTTTTTCTTCACTTTATTATTATTATTTTTTTAAATGGATCATTCTATGATCATTCTATAGTATAATATGATATATTATTATCATTCTAAGAAAAAGGTAACTGCAACCAGCAGAGGGCAGTAATGCAGCATCAAGGACGCACGCTGCCGTTAAAACCAAAAGAAGAAGAAGAAGACGACGTGGTCTATTCCCGCGATACCAGGGAACGAGAAGTCGATCTAAGATGGCGGAGTCAGTAAACACGCACCGTACTGAAGCTGAAGACCTTACGAGTGATTATTAAGTTTACAACTGTGACAGAGGGCAAACATTACAGCAGTAATGCAACATCTGTAGTGATGGCGAGATGAAGCTTCATGAACTGTTGAAGCTTTCCATCCAATTGCGTCACACATGGGCCGAAGCTTCGTGTTGCTTCATTTGCTCCACTGCGCCATCAAGTGGACAATAAATGTCTAGCAGGCAGAGTGATAATGACACCGTGGCTTTGGTGTGTGAAGCTTTGAATTGAATAAATGTGCTTGTGTTACTAGGAACAACAACATTGTATTCATTTATTCATTTTTATTTAAAAATAACAACTTCTCCACAGTGCTGGGCTTCAGGCGGTTTCTTGTTTTTGTTTGTTGATGATTTCACCTGCGTTTACCTGTCCCTTTTATGTTTCGAGTCTCGCCAAGTATACTGACAGGCTGGTTGTCTGGGGGTTCTAAATTTCCCCAGCTAACTTGCGATCGGCCTCATGGATATCCAACAGTTAAAAAGATGTTCAACCTTCAGTTTTGAGCAAAAACGAAATGTGATTGAAAATGTGAGGTGGGAGGGCAACACCTGACCTATCTCAATTAATCCAAAGGAAGGGACAGAAGATTGTACGAACATTTCAAACGGAATGGTACAAAAAAAAGGACTGGCTGTGTGGATGTAGCCAGGCTAACAAGCTATTCTGCTTCCCTTGCCTACTGTTCTCGTCTAGCGACAGCGTGTGGGTGAAAGGGGGCTACTGTGACCTGAACAATTTTCCAAGAGCTTTAGAGAAGCATGAAAAATCCACAGCCCACATTCACTCTCAGATGGCCTTGAAAACCTTTGGCAAAAGTCGCATAGACATGGCCCTGGATGAGCAGCACCGGCTGCATGTTACTGCACACCAGTGGAGGCTGGTGACTTCCAGAATTGAGGAGGCCAATTTTTTTCCGTTTGCTCGCTTCACTCGCGATGGAATGTTCCCTGTTCTTCTTATCTGTCTTTGTGCTGGACAAAGGCACACTATTTGGAGTGTAAGCTACAATCAGAAAGTTCTGATTGATGGAATTCATTGTGCAGAGCTTAGCCTATGTGCCTGCCTGAAGAAATGACATTGCTGTAAGTCTATGAGCCTGCCTGATATTTAAGTTGAGAAATGACATTTGGATGTAATATAAATGCCCAGTAAACATGTGTAAAAGGCAGGAATTTGATAATTATGTGGTTAAAAAACAATTTAGTTTAGCCTACATTTTTCATTCTTCTTCTTCTACAGCGTCAACATGTAATCATCAATTTAATCAAGTTTAGCATATAAAAAAGATAAGTAACAGTTTCTTTATCAAATGTAGTTTTATTCAATATATTTAATATAAATAAATAAAAATGTTTAATATTGTGAGGACAGTACCAGGCGCGGATCTATGGGTGGGCCTGGGTGGGCCTAGGCCCGCCCAGATTGACAGCTGGCCCACCCAGTCAGATTCATAAAAATACATATTTTTTTATAATAACATATTTTTAAAGTTTAATTTTCACTAACTAACTGTAATGTGAATAGTTTTGTCTTGGAAATGATTAAAAGTATGTATTAATACTAATAATATTCAACTTCCTCTCTTACGTTTACATTGCTTCCTCTTTTACGTTTACTCTGATTGTTCAGTTGACCTTGACCAGTTGTTCAGTGTGCGCGCTACGATGGCTAAACAGCTAACATTGTCCCGCTTTCTTAAAAAGCCACGTCTGGAAGTCAGTGAAAATAATGAAAGTTTGGACCAGGCCTTGTCTAGAAATCTTATTTATTCACAATAACAGATGATGACGCCACACGCCGACGTGCGGAGAGTCCGAGACAGCGCTGTAATAGTTCGGTGAAGTATATTTTTTATGAGACTTTCCAAGATTAAAACGAAGAGGGAAACATTTGTGTGGAACAACATTGTGTATGCCTTCACTGGATATAATAATATAATACAATAGAAGCACACAACTTTACACAACAATATATGTGTATACACCAGTTTACGTAAATCCCCTAATAAGCAGCGTTAGGTTTTGTAATAAAATGATGGATCACAACTGGTCCGAGCCAGGTACATGTATGATTCAACTTGAGCTTTCGGTTTGCACTGGACTGTCAACACCCACAGTTAAAAGCTTGCAAATGATAATACAGGCATTTCTTATTACAATTTCTATACTTGGTCCTCCATAGTTGATGGTTATTGGTTAATTAATTGACTATTGCGTGCGCTTGAATGCCTTGCGTGTGTGTATTATAATAACTTGTTTGGCTGTCCGTTGCATTCTCTGGGTAGACAGGTACTTTATTTATTTTCCGTTCGTTTCATGGTCTGCATAGTGATCTCCTCCAGTCCCTGCGAATATTTTGCGTGTGTGCGTGTGCGTGTGTGTGCGTGTGTGTGCATGCGTGTTGGTCGTACCCAAATGTTTCGAGCACCCACGGGCAGAAACATAAATCGGCGCCTATGATCGCGAGCCCGGTTGTGTTCCATCCATCTGGCTGCTCATACATAGGTCTAAAACGTGCGGTGATGAGTTTCACTCAGGCCTACCCAGATTTTTCCAGGCCCACCCATCAGCCACTTTCTGTATCCGCCACTGGACAGTACTGGTTCCAGCTGGCTTCATCTGCTGAGAAACACAGACATGCAATGGAGTGGTATTACTACTGAGAACTAGTGGTGTAACACTGGTAGAGACATCTGATTAGTTCAACTCACCACTGGTTTAGCTGAGGGGCGGCATACTCTCTCCAGGACTACATTTGATATGGAAGAATATTACATTGACTTGTAATAAAACGAAATCGACTACATTAAAAATAAAACTGTTCAATAAATCCTAAATGTTGTCTACCTATTCGATGTATAAATCGCGCCAGAATCTCGCCGATTTCCGAGGTCATTTTAAGCAAAAGTATTTGGCCAAATGAGCTATTATTTTCAGGGATAATAGCCATGGGTGTTCTAGACGTGTCCTGTAGGACAAGTTGATAGGACACTCGTAGACACTATGGAGTGTTTCTTTGACTGAAGTGACTGGTGAATTCTCAAAATGGCTTCATGTGATTGGACGAAAATGTCAATCATTCAGCCCTGGACTCATTTCTAATATTTATCCTGCAGAACAGCACTCATACACGCGTGTGGCGGAAAAAAGGTACTACAACGGAGGAGAGGCCTCCTGTTCCCACCCATTTTCAGTGATGGGCCAATCACATATTGCCATGAAAAAATTGCATTACATTGACTTCTATGAGAAACCACTTTCCAACAGGAGGCCTGGACTTTTCGACAGGAGGCCTGGCCTCCTTCAATAGAAACGGATAGGGATTCTGGCCTGTAGGTGCTTTACAATTGCAATATTGGGTTTTAGCCATGGAAAATATTTATGAACAAAACGGAAATAATATTAATAAATAATATTAATATAAAACAATTTAAAATATTTTTTTTGTTAAATAAATAAAAAATAAAATATATAATTATTGCTTTTTAAAATCTCTCTCTCTTCTCTCAAATTATTGGGGAGGCCAGGCCTCCTCCACCTCTATGGAGGAGCCTCCACTGCTGCACACAACGCAAAGGTAAAGGAGAACAGGGAAATCTTGAAAAGCCTAATTGATGCAACATGCTACCTTGCTAAACAAGAATGAGCATTTCGGGGGAACGACGAGAGCAGTAGCTCCATCAATCGTGGGAATTATGTTGAACTTTTACATTTGATGGCAGAAAAGGATGAGAAATTAGCCGCACATTTGCCTACGCATGTTATATATGCTTAAGATAATGTAGGCTATTGCATGCCGGTTCAAATGCTGTCGATCCTGTGTTGTTGATGCAGGTGAATTTATATTGTCATTGAGCTGTTTTGCGTGCTGCTGTAAATCCTGTTGAGATGCAGGTGAATGTAGGCAATGCCATACAGGCTGTTGCGCTACGCTATGTGTAGTTATGAGATAACAATACATTTGACATTTTTGACCAGCTATTTGATAGTATAGTATATATGGGCTATGTGATTGACTTTATAGTATAGTATATTAGCCTACATTACATTACAGTTATTTAGCCGACGCTTTTATTCAAAGCGACTTACAATAATTGCATTTAACGTAGGAGTGTACTGCTTTTTTAAGGCAAAATGAAGAATAGCAAACTAAAAATACAGTATAGCAATATAGCAATAGCATAGAGAAGAATAGCAAACTAACAATACAATAGGTGCTTAACAGGGAGGATCCTGGTAGTAGGCCTACTTCTTTAAGAAGTGAGTTTACTCGCATGATTTTTTTAAATAGCTCACTGCCTACCCAGCCAATGACCTCACTGCACGTTACTGGGTGATAAGCATCTCTGGCAAGCAAAACCATTACTGAGTATTGTTGAATACTGAACAAAATACTGAATGATATTTTCTCTATTATTAGAATACTTCGAAAGAGGTTTTTATACAGTCAGAATGCTATATATTATTATCACTTTGGTTACAGTCACAGATATTTAGATTGTTGTATCTAAGGCAAGTAGAGAAAGGCGATTGGTCAAAACAGGTTGCCCAAAAGGTAATCTCACATCTGATTGGACCAGAAGGTAATCTCATCGCTGATTGGACCAGTAATAACCAGTAGTAACCGCCAGTCTTTGTCAACAGCGGGAATCTCCTCACTCGCGGTCTTTCCTGAGGGGATTTAGGAGAATCATCGCAACTAGTTTGAAACCGGAACAATTAATTAATTCCGAGATAGCTACCCATCAACCCCGTTTCCTTTGCAACGTTGGCACTTTTGTGAGGAAATGTTTTATTATCCAAATGTTCTTCGACGTCGCAGTGGCTGCTTTTCCACCATTTGGTAAGTCCATGACAACATGTAGCTAGCTAGCTAAGAGTTTAGCTTGATGCTAACAAGTTACCTCTGTAGCTAGCTTCTGATAAAAACCTCACTGAAAGGGATCTTGGTGTATCGTGCTCATATAACTCAACTGGAAACTGAAGCCTGCACCTTTTCAGTTCAACCTGTGAGTAATAGCTGGATATGTATTTGTATGTAATACCGCTTACATTCTTTGGGAAGAACCCTGATGTTACAATGCTGTTGGCTGTTACATCTGGGTGGTTTTAGGTTGGCAGCCACGAAAGGAACCAGAATAACACGCAGGGAGCTTCTGAAGGTCAATGTTGTGAAAACATGGTATGTAACCCCCCCACCCCCATCCCCTCTGCTGTCTGAGGGAATACGAGGTATTGATTTAGCATTATGGTTTTATTGAAACTTCTGTCACAGCAGTACTAATTCTTGTACAGACCTTTCTGATCTCTTCAGACTACATCTTACCTGTCCTGCATTGTAACTGCCAATGGCCCCTGGTGAATGAATGAATGGTCTTTATTGTCATTGCTACAGTACAGGTACCAAACAACGAAATTTAGGAGGGGTGGCTCCCCTGGTGTTAGGAAAGAAAAAAAAAACACTTAAAAAAAAAAACACAAGAAGGGAAGGAGCTGGTTTACATAAATAAAGGCTATGTACACTATCCACTATACTATACTGTACAGATAGACGACTAGGGTTGTCATATTGCACAATAGTGTTATTGCACATTTATTTAAAGTGTCGCAGTTTGCAGGCTTGAAATGTACATATTTGTGCCTCAGCACTACACCTGATTTTTTTTCGGTCCAGCAGCTGCCATCAATCCGTCCAGACTGTCCAGGGCCCAGAACCTAGGTCTTTGCTGTGTTCAGGGCCTGGACGGCCCTGTGGTAGAAGCTGTTCTTCAGTCTGTTTGTCCTTGCGGCCAAGGTCCTGAACCGCCTTTTCGAGGGCAGCCGGGTAAAGTGTTCGTACCCAGGGTGGGTTGGGTCCCTGGAGATCTTGGAGGCCTTCCTGAGACAGCGTGTGTTGTACAGCTCTTCCAGAGAGGGGAGGGGGGCGCCGGTGATCTTCTGGGCTGTTCTCACGACTCTCTGTAGCGCATTTCTCTCCGCGGTTGTGCAGCTGGAGAACCAGTTGCAGATGCCGTAGGTGAGGATGCTCTCCACTGCGCCGCGGTAGAAGGTCACCAGTATCTCCTGCTTGCTGTGTTCCTTCCTGAGGACTCTCAGGATGTATAGCCGCTGTTGTGCCTTCTTGATGGTGGCTTTTGTGTTGTCCTTCCAGGTCAGGTCATCCCGCATGTGCATCCCCAGGAATCGGAGGGTTGAGACTCTCTCCACGCTCTCTCCGTCAATGAGCAAGGGCTGGATCTCGGACTTTTTCCTCCTGAAGTCTACGATGATTTCCTGGGTCTTTGACTTGTTCAGCAGCAGGTTGTTAACCTTGCACAGCTTGCTCAGTTGCTCTACCTCATCCTTGTACGCCGCCTCGTCCCCCCCCGAGATGCATCCCACCACGGTGGTGTCGTCTGCAAACTTTACGATGGAGTTGCTGGGGTGGACGGGGGTGAAGTCGTTGGTGTAGAGGTTGTAGAGGATGGGGCTTAGCACGCAGCCCTGGGGGGACCCAGTGCTGAGTCTGAGGGCTGTGGAGGTGTGGGGGCCCACCCGCACCCTCTGGGGGCGGTCGGTCAGGAAGTCCTTGATCCATGCACATATAGAGTGTGATAGACCCAGGTCTAGTAGTTTGGTCACTAGCCTGTCTGGAAGGATGGTGTTGAAGGCGGAGCTGAAGTCCACAAAGAGCAGTCTCGCGTAGCTGTTTCCCCTCTCCAGGTGGGATAGAGTGGCGTGGAGAGTCGTCGCGATGGCGTCCTCTGTGGACCTGTGGGCTCTGTAGGCGAACTGGTATGGATCCAGGTTGGGCGGGAGGCGTGTGAGTATGTGGGCCCGGACTAGTTTCTCGAAGCACTTCATGATGATTGGTGTGAGTGCCACCGGGCGGTAGTCGTTTAGGCAGCTCACCGTGCTTTTCTTCGGGACTGGGATGATAATTGAGGTTTTCAGGCAGGGTGGGATGGTGGCCTGGGACAGGGACTGGTTGAAGATGTTGGTGAAAACCCCGGCCAGCTGGTCGGCGCAGTCCCTCAGCACCCGTCCCAGGACGCCATCCGGCCCCGAGGCTTTCCTGGGGTCCACCGCCTTCAGCACGCGTCTCACTTCATGCTCTGTGAGGGTGAGGCTGCTGAGAGCTGGAGAGAGTGGTGTTTGTGTTGTGGTTACCTCCGTTCGCCCCTCGTCGAACCGGGCGTAGAAGGTGTTCAGCTTTCCCGCCAGCAGGGGGTCGTCCTCTGCGGCTGTGAGCCTGTTGGCTCTGAAGTTTGTCATGTGCTGAACCCCCTGCCACATCCGCCTGGAGTCGTTGCTCAGGAAGCATTCCTCAATCTTCTCTCTGTGGTCTGCCATGGCCGCTTTGATTCCGCGCTTTAGGTTAGCCCTGGTGGTGCTGTTCAGCGGTGTGCTCTTCCCTGCGAAGAAGGCGTTGTCCCTCTCGTTGATCAGTTTTTGGACCTTCCCAGTCATCCATGGCTTCGTGTTGGGGTAGACCCGGACCCGTTTGTCCACGGTGACTGAGTTGGTGCAGTTCACTATGTGGTTCAGAACCGACGACGTGTACTGTTCCAGGTCCTCATGCTCATATTCCTGCCATGGGGTGTCATTTAGGCAGATCTGCAGTGGAGCGGACCCTTCTGGCCAGGTTCTGACAGTCTTAGTGGTGATGGGAGCACTTTTCCCCATGGTAGTGTATGCTGGGATCAGGAGGATTGACACATGGTCAGACATGCCTAGATGAGCTAGCGGACTAGCCTTGTAAGCACGTTTGATGTTGGTGTATACCTTGTCCAGTGTTTTTTCTCCTCTTGTTGCACATTTAACATGCTGATAGAACTTGGGTAGTACTGCCTTCAGGTCGACATGATTGAAGTCTCCTGCTATAATGTGAATTGCCTGTGGATCTGTGCTTTGTTGACCACTGATGACGTCATATAGCCGCGCCAATGCTAAGCTACCTTCTGCATCTGGTGCAATATAAACGCTTGTAATATACACTGCATTGAATTCTCTCGGTAGGTAAGTGGGTCGGCATTTAACAGTCAAGTATTCCAGGTTTGGGGAACAGTGGCTACTTACAGTTTTCGTGTTTAAGCACCAGCTATCCTTCGTCGATATTATGAGGCCGCCTCCGCGGGACTTACCGCTGAGCTGCGTGCGGTCTGCCCGGTGTAGGGTCCGCCCTTCCAAGCTAATCGCGGAGTCCAAGATAGTTTCATTTAGCCAGGTTTCAGTGAGAATAATCACACAGCTATCTCCCACGATGGTCATAGCATAGATTACTTTCTTGTAATGACTGATGCATAGATGATTCACTTACTTCAGACAAATGTATTTGTGTAAGTCGCTTTGGATAAAGGCATCTGCTAAATGCTTAATGATGTACATTGTGTGTCAGACTTTACAGTACAGCATGAGGCCACCAGACATAGGTTTAAATAACATGTTATATTTCAAATATCTGTGCTTGACTGATGGCGCCTGGAGCAATTGAACCATTGTTGAATAATCCCCAAAAGTGCAAATCATGCCATTCAGGGACTCCAGACAGGCTCAAGTAAACGCTCAAGTATTTGAAAGGATTTCAAATAGTATTTGACCCAGGTCTGAAGGTCACACACTGGTGCTTTACATCAGAATCTTTGATGGGTGTGTGTCTGATATGTGTCACGTTGATCCTAGTGATGACATCATGGACTATGTGATGGTGCGGGTGCCTCCCCTCCAACCAGGCCTCCCCCGGCCCCGCTTCTCCCTCTACCTGTCTTCCCAGCTCCAGTACGGCGTAGTCATCGTCTACCACCGCCAGTGTGCTTTTCTTCTGGGTGAGAGAGGGAGGGAGGGAGTGGGGCTGGGGGAAGGCAGGACATTTTATGCCCTGAAATGAAGGGCATAACAATTGTCATTGTGGAAAGAACTGCTGTCGATACACACAGAAGTGAGAGTAAGGTAAAGTAATACATCAGGTCTGACAGCTGCACAGTGAAGGGCACTGGTTGATCTGAAATGCAAACCACCAAAGCCACAGGACCTACTACTACACGCACTCACCTCCATACACACTCATTGATAAAACACAGCACATGCAGCACATTGTCGTTAGAGGTAGATACAACTCACTAACCTTTTCCGGGTTACGACGAATGTTTGTTTTTGCTGCTGCAGCTCGACAGCGCTAGAATCTTAAAAACTGCTATCTATACCAAACTCTATTGAGAAAGCATTTTTTTTGTAAATAAATAGCTTTCCTATCCTATATAACATCGGGACCTTGTTCCGCCGAATCCGACGCCGGGAGGCTGAGTCGGGATTACCAGCGTTATTAGTTAGCTACCGCGGCTAACCAGCTAGCCACCTTTACACTTTTTAAACGGGCTTTTTTCTATCGGGATACCTCCCCGAACTACTAACTACCCCCACTAGACCACCACTACCCCTACTAGACCACCACTACCCCTACTAGACCACCACTACCCCTACTTGACCACCACTACCCCTACTAGACCACTACTACCCCTACTAGACCACTACTACCCCTACTAGACCACTACTACCCCTACTAGACCACTACTACCCCTACTAGACCACTACTACCCCTACTAGACCACCACTACCCCTACTAGACCAACACTACCCCTACTAGACCACCACTACCCCCACTAGACCACCACTACCCCTACTAGACCACCACTACCCCCACTAGACCACCACTACCCCTACTAGACCACCACTACCCCTACTAGACCAACACTACCCCTACTAGACCACCACTACCCCCACTAGACCACCACTACCCCTACTAGACCACCACTACCCCCACTAGACCACCACTACCCCTACTAGACCACCACTACCCCTACTAGACCAACACTACCCCTACTAGACCACTACTACCCCTACTAGACCACCACTACCCCCACTAGACCACCACTACCTCTACTAGACCACCACTACCCCTACTAGACCACTACTACCCCTCTACTAGACCACCACTACCCCTACTAGACCACCACTACCCCTACTAGACCACCACTACCCCTACTAGACCACCACTACCCCTCTACTAGACCACCACTACCCCCACTAGACCACCACTACCCCCACTAGACCACCACTACCTCTACTAGACCACCACTACCCCTACTAGACCACCACTACCCCTCTACTAGACCACCACTACCCCCACTAGACCACCACTACCCCCACTAGACCACCACTACCTCTACTAGACCACCACTACCCCTACTAGACCACCACTACCCCTACTAGACCACCACTACCCCCACTAGACCACCACTACCCCCACTAGACCAACACTACCCCTACTAGACCACCACTACCCCTACTAGACCACCACTACCTCTACTAGACCACCACTACCCCTACTAGACCACCACTACCCCTACTAGACCACCACTACCCCCACTAGACCAACACTACCCCTACTAGACCACCACTACCCCTACTAGACCAACACTACCCCTACTAGACCACCACTACCCCTACTAGACCACCACTACCCCCACTAGACCAACACTACCCCTACTAGACCACCACTACCCCTACTAGACCACCACTACCCCTACTAGAACCTTATATACTTTTATATCACATATCTCTGAAATACTGATTGATCATAATCAAATAGTTTTTCTCTCTCTCTGCAAATAACACCACTTTTCTCTTTCATGGCCTGTCGGCGCTGCCTGGAGCTTAGCTACCAGGTTGAGGAGATGAAGGGACGAATCTCGAATCTACACCAGATCAGACAAGGGGAGTCGTATCTTAGTTCACTTTTTGACACATTACATAAAACAATAATTACAGACATAGAAAGCACACAAACCACAACATCAACATCAAAACCTCCACCTGTAAGCCCAATCCCAGGTGTAACTCACACTGTCCCTACATCACCAGGGACTTGGACCACCGTCAGGAAGAGGAGTCGTACCAACGACTCCTCTGTCACCAACCCCGATGAGGCCCTCCTGCTGCGGAACAGCTTCGAGGCGCTGCAGAGCCACCAGTCCACACCGAAGCCGAAGAGAGCCAGGGCCTGCACCCCCACCCCCAGAGACCACACGCCTGGCCCCGCCCCCGCCCCTAGAGACCACACGCCTGGCCCCGCCCCCGCCCCTAGAGACCACACGCCTGGCCCCACCCCCGCCCCAGAGACCACACGCCTGGCCCCGCCCCCGCCCCAGAGACCACACGCCCTCCCTCTCTCTCTCCCCCTCTCCCACCCTGGGCCCCCTACAGGTCCATCACGCCGCCAGCAGAGGAGACTACAGTTCGTGTCTCCTCCCCCCCCCCGCACCCGCTCTTCTCCCCCCCCCCCTCTGTGCTTGTAATAGGCTCGTCCATGGTCCGCCATGTTGCAGTCCCGAAGGCCATAACCCACTGCATCCCAGGTGCCAAGGTGAGGGACGTCGCCGCGGTAGTCCCGATGCTGGTGGAGGATGCTCCCCCCCAGGTCACCTCCGTCATCGTCCACGTGGGTGCCAACGACATCGGACGGGAGAGGTCGGAGGAGCTGAAGGACGACTTCCGAGCCCTCATCGCCACCGTCAAGGGCACAGGTAAGACCTGCATCATCTCGGGCCCCTTCCCGAGTCCCAGGTATGGCGACACCAAATACAGTAGAATTCGAAGTCTTCACCTTTGGCTACAGGGATACTGCTGTCATACGCAAACCCCATTTATAGACAATTTCACCACGTTCTTTAACCGTAATGAGCTGTTTGCGAGAGATAGGTTTCACCCAAACAGGTATGGTGCCCGCCTGCTGTCGATGTCCATGGACCTCGCTGTCCAGCCCTGGACCTGGCCGGTGCCCTGTCAACGCTGATGTGGGATGAGTCCGATCCATTCCTCTAACACCAAACATGCCATCCAGACTATTGTCTCCCATCGGACTCCCTCCACCACAAATAAGGCAATACATGGCGCAAATTTGAGAAATGTATTACCCATTTCATTAAGTATGCCCTCGAGTCAGTCCCAGTGTCAAAATGACATCTCCATGGCAATTTTGAATATCAGGTCCCTATCAAACAAAAAAACATTTATCATAAATGAACTCATTTGTGATAGAAAACTCGACTGTATGCTACTCACAGAAACCTGGCTAGATACAAATGGAGCAGCAGCCCTTATTGAGGCATCTCCCCCCAACTACAGTTTTTTCCAATCAATCAGAAATGGAAAAAAGGGGGGAGGAACAGCTACCATAGCTTCAAATAACCTAAACTGCAGGAGCATATCCTTTGATATATTCTCCTCCTTTGAATATCATGCCACAGTTATGGCATGCCAACCACCTATTCTTACGGTAACTGTATACAGGCCGCCGAAACCAGCCCCTACCTTCCTACCTGACTTCTCTGAGTTCCTATCCATTATCCATCCCAACTATGATAGGATTATTATCACTGGTGATTTTAACTTTCATGTTGATAATGAGGCTGACTTGAGGGCTAGGGAATTTATTGACCTCTTGGAATCTATGGATTTTGTCCAACATGTCAATGAACCCACTCACAATCATGGCCATACCCTTGATCTTGTGATTACAAAGGGTCTTGAGGTCTCAATATCAGGTATCAGCGACCTGGCCCTCTCTGACCATTTCTGTATTTTCTTTACCATTGTAACACGTAAAGCTGAAAGCAATGCTGAACGTGTTGTTAAAAAACGTTATCTTACCCCTGCAGTGGCTGAACATTTCAAAGCTTTAATGAACAGTAATCACACAACTCCCACGTTATGTGAAAACGACTTAGTAATTACCTTTAACAATAAAGTAAAAATGGCCCTAGACTCCCTGGCACCTACCAAACTAAAAAAGGTTGGAGCCAAGAGGAGAGCACCATGGCGAAACAGTGAAATAAATCTCCTAAAGAGAACAGCTGAGCGCAGATGGAGAAAGAGCAAATTACAGATTGATCAGAATATTTTTAAAGAACATCTATCTGCCTTTAACTTGGCAATGCGAAATGCTAGAAAAAATCACTTCTCAAAGATAATATCTACAAACAAGAATAACCCCAGGGTCTTGTTCTCGACAATTGATTGCCTTGTAAACCCTGCTCCTAGAACTCTAGACGGCGCAGCCTCTGTCACCAAATGCGAGGAATTTGCAGCCCACTTCAGGGATAAGATAACAAATATTAGAATGTGTATTACCGTACTCAGGAAAGACTAGGTTTGTGTAGCACCACAGATCCGCCACCACAGAACATGACTATGAGCATGTTCACCATGATTAGTACGGAAACATTAGGTAAAATTGTGTCACAGCTTAAACCGTCTACGTGTCCTCTTGACCCTATTCCTACCACCTTTTTTAAGGACATTTTTGAATCTGTGTCTGATGACATACTAGGCATTGTAAATCACTCCCTACTTAAAGGGATATTTCCAGCGGCGCTTAAAACTGCCCTGGTTAGACCCACCCTGAAGAAAAGTAACCTAGATCCTTCTGATCCAAAAAACTGTAGACCAATATCCAATCTCACTTTTCTAAGCAAAATTTTAGAAAAGGCAGCGTATAGACAGCTTCATGAATTCTTAGTCCTAAATAATAGGTATGACCCACTTCAGTCAGGTTTCCGATCATACCACAGCACAGAAACCGCTTTGCTTAAGGTAACTAATGACCTTAGGATAAATGCAGACTCGAAAAAACTCTCGATTCTTGTACTCTTAGACTTAAGTGCAGCCTTTGATACGGTAGACCACTCCATACTTATTGAGAGACTTGAAAACTGAGTTGGCCTCTCAGGTCCGGTCTTAAACTGGTTCAGGACTTACCTGGCTGACCGAGACTACTTTGTAGCCCTTGGTGACCATAAGTCAAAAAATTATAGCACAACCTGTGGAGTTCCCCAGGGGTCCATTTTAGGACCGTTGCTTTTTAGCCTATACATGCTACCCCTCAGTTCTGTTATCAAGAAGCATAGCGTTAACTACCACAGCTATGCTGACGACACTCAGCTTTATATCTCAGTAACTCCCAACGACTACAAGATGATCGACCACCTGATAGACTGTATTGCCGATATTAATATTTGGATGACACAAAACTTTCTAGAAAAAACAGAGGTATTGATCATTGGCGAGAAAACTGGGAGAGAGAAATTATCTGCACACTTGAAAACACTAGCTCTTAACACTAAGTGTCAGGCCAGGAATCTTGGTGTCATAATTGACCCAGATCTAAATTTTGAAACTCATATTAATAACACTATTAAAACATCCTTCTACCATCTAAGAAACATCACTAAGGTACAATCATTTCTCTCCCAGGCAGACACTGAAAAATTAATGCATGTGTTTGTTACTAGTAGGCTAGATTACTGTAATGCTCTCCTGACAGGTCTCCCCAAAAAAATTATAAATAGACTACAAATGGTTCAAAATGCTGCTTCTCGTGTCCTTACTAGGACCAAACGGAGAGCGCACATCACACCTGTCTTGAGATCACTACACTGGCTCCCTGTCAGTCATAGAATAGACTTTAAGATCCTTTTACTAGTTTATAAATCACTTCACTGTGATGCACCCAATTACATGGTGGACATGCTCATAAGATACACACCAGCTAGACCCCTACGGTCTAGTGGCACGGAACTTTTAATAGTGCCAGAGGCTAGGACAAAGAGATTTGGAGGATCAGCTTTTAGCATATATGCTCCTAGATTGTGGAACACCCTACCTGAGGGCCTGAGGTTGTCTAAAACTCAGGACATTTTTAAGCGTGACCTCAAAACCTACTTATTCAATGTCGCCTTTTGATACTAAGGGAGACATTGGACATTATAGAACTAGGATCACTAGGCCATTACACCATACTCGTGTTTTGAGATTTGTGTTGACAGGAAAATGGACCCGGGTGCTGATGAGGCACTGTCAGCTCCAAATAGCACCTAGAGCAGTACTGGAACCGGTACAAGGGTGTACCAGCCACCATCAGGTTGTATTGCTGTCATCTTTATTGTCTCTATTGTGTTGTTGCATCATAACTGTGCTTAAGTTTCTCTTTTGGCAGGACCTGTGACCATACTGGATGCAGAACGATACAAATACAACACTAAATTTATGGACAGTGTGTACGCCGATAATATGCAAGGAATTTTTCCTGGATACATGGTGTACAGGTTTTTGCCCTTGCTTGCTTGCTTTGTGCCGGTGGTCCTTGGCCTCCCCTGGGGGACCGCTGGGTACTGGTAAGCAAACTGGCTAGTAGTCGCTCTATTGGTAGAGGGCTGCAAGGGAATTTTTCCTGGCTACAAAGTATACAGGTTTTTTACTTCTGCCTGCTCGCGGCTCTGTCAGTATTGATTGATTGATTGACTGATTGACTGAACATTTTCATTGTGTGAAGCGCATTGAGTTGCATCTTGTAAGAAATGCGCTATACAAATAAAATTTGATTTGATTTGATTTGATAAAGGATGAGGCTTACCATCTCTTCAAAACACTCTGGTACACAATAATACCTTTTATTTTATTACCTTTTAGCAGAATTAATTCATAGTAGTAGTTTATCTTTCTCTCGCCATTGTTACCAGCCAAACTGTCAGATTTATGACCTCCTCCACCGCAGAATGCAGCATAAACCATAAACACTTCAGCAAAGTTAGTTGCGATGGTACTGTAGATGCAGAATCACATCATCTTCCAGGTCACCCACGCAGAATCACCACGGTAACTGTGCAGCCTGGAAAATGAATGTGATGTCACACAGTACCTTGACCTCATGATATACTGTAGTAACTTCCCTGCTCTTTTCCAGATGAGATTCAGCAGACCATCGAGCGCCTGCTGCGCTCCAAGATACACATAAGCATCGACTTGCCTGAGCCTGACAGGTCAGGGGACACACATCATACATGCACGCTTACACACACACATACACAATTTTACCCACACACCTGCCCCAGAGTAGGCATTCACCATCGTCTCCCCTCAACACACTCAGAGTAAAGGGTTTGTTTTAGCCGTACTTCTCAGAAGTTCTCAAAGCTAAAAAGGGAAATATTAGTTTATTCGTTAATGATCGCGGTTAATTTGGCAAACCTTTACGCGGTAACAAATTATAATTATAATACGCGAATGAATCATATTACCACGGTATATACAGAATTCTATATTAGTTACTGGGTTCAGGTTGCAATCTCATCTGGAGTCATGGGTTCAAATCCTGCTTCTGACAACTTAGTTTTTTGCTTACATGTTACTAAATATGAAATACGGTGGAAATACACAGTAGTATTCGTTCAGTGGACCACTGACCAACAACGAGTGTTGGGTCATCGCAAATCTGAAGAGCCGCTCGTTTTGTGTGTTTGAGCTAATTCCCCTTCCTCTCACAAGGCTAAAGTACGGACCCCCCCTGGGGTCCCTAGGGTTAGGGTTAGGCCCTACGAGCCAGAACGATCGCAAGGATTAGGGTCATGGTTAGGTTTAGGGTTAGAATCCTTCGTTCTGGCTCGTAGGGTGTTACACTTGCCTGGCTCTTGACAAGGTAACAAAAAGGGAGACGACACATGGTTAACAATAATGGGATATTTATTAAAGAATATAATGTTGAATGGAAATAATGATAAAGAAAATAGTAACGACAACCAAAAACGGCTGCTGGTCGACAAAGGAAGAGAGAGAGTCCATCAATCTAACCCACTCTTAAAGTGATCCAGGGACAATTAGCATCATCACCCACACCTGAGCCAATCTGGAACACAGAGAGAAGGTAGACCGGACAGGTGTAATAGCGCCCACTATAGGTTCTGGTGTGGATCGTCACATCCCCCCCCTTAAAACAGAGGCCTACTAAAAAGGTCTCTGTAAATTCTGTTTCCCAGATTACAGCATAACTTAACTAGATTAATCAAAAATACAAATAATAACATTTTAATGAGTTTATGTGACAAAGTTGTGTAGACTGTCTACGGTTAGGAGTATCGATCAAATAATTCTGTTCGGACACCTGTCGTACAACAGAAGTGGTGATGGGAGCACTTTTCCACATGGGAGTGTAGGCTGGGATCAGGAGGATTGACACGTGGTCAGACATGCCTAGATGAGCTAGCGGTCTAGTCTTGTAAGCAAGCTTGATGTTGGTGTATACCTTGTCCAGTGTTTTTTCTCCTCTTGTTGCACATTTAACATGCTGATAGAACTTGGGTAGTACTACCTTCAGGTCAGCATGATTAAAGTCCCAGGCGATTATATGTACTGCCTGTGGGTCCGCGCTCTGTCCACCACTGATGACGTCATGTAGCCGCGCCAATGCTAAGGTAGCATCCGCGCTAGGTGCGATGTAAACAGATGTTATGTACACCGCGTTGAATTCCCTCGGGAGGTATGTGGGTCGGCATTTAACAGTCAAGTATTCCAGGTCTGGGGAGCAGTGGCTACTTACAGTTTTCGTGTTTAAGCACCAGCTGTCCTTCGTAGATATAACTGTCGATTTCTGAAGTCCTGAAAGTCGGAACAGCGCCACAAAACCAACCAGTGGTCGAACAACAAATAAATAAAGTGTTTACAGGTTTTCGCTTTAACACTAACATCCAAACCTCAAACACAATGACCAAAACCTGAAACTGGTGTATTTTATCTCACACCAATTCTGACAAACACATTTCTTGCTTATCACTCATTTTGCCACTCTAAACCACCCAGTTAACAAAACACTAAATACAATTCTCTACATTTGGCACACACTTCCTTGATAACATCTATTGTGTTCACATGGAAAACACTACCATTCAGAATGCTAAACTCAAAACATCAATCACACTCCATATGGGCAAACACCTATTGCATTTGAATTAGCAATCATAGCTTTAGCAATAAGGGCTAAAGGTGAGCTCTCCTGTGTTGAAATATATCTGAAGTATATCAGGGCTGGATTCGTCATGCCAGGCGATACTTTCCCCTCTGCTTGGCCAGGGAGAACATTACCTGTGATGTTGACAAGGTCTTGTGGCCTTTGTGTAGACTCAGAGTATATGCAGAAGGCTTTTTTTTTCTTTTTCTGTTTGTTCTGTATGAAGAACACTTTACAAATCCAACTTTCATTGCTGAGATGTGTACAATATTTCAGAATAATAATAAAATAACGCAGCCAAAGTAAAGAAATTAAAAGCTAGGTTACTTTAGGGCGAAAATTATTTAATCAAAAACAACATGTACTATGTTAATTTCATGTGTGTAGTAGTGCCTATGAAACACTTGATCGATCTAGAAAGATCTTGTGTGCAACACTGACTCTTTCAAAGTGAAATATAGGCCCTTGGTATGGCACTAAATTGATGCAGGATGGCAGGTTTTTCTCCAGTGTTTATAAATGTTGCTGTGGAATTGCATGAAATGTACAAAATATAGATTATGAATCGCCAATGATTCTGTAATAGCTGTTTAGCTGAAATGACGGCACTATGGACAGCAGGGTTCTCCCCAGGACTCTTGAACAGTATGGAGCTGGGTTGCATGATCACAACCCGACTCACGTTTATTCTTGTCAAAATTCACAGAGGAACATCATAACGCTTTCACTTTTGCTTTAGTTTTAACAACAATAGTGTTGTCGATCAAAAGTAGTTACTCTATCATTACTAAATATATAGTTTAATTTGCCTTGAAATGTTTACAGCGTGTGGCACCACCACTGTGTTTTAATCATTCATCTTTGTAGGGGGAGAGCCAATGTATGTTTTTCAAGTATTCGAGGGCTATGCGAAAATATATTTTGCGTAAGGGGAGGGTCGTAAATTTTGGTATTTTTGAGGTTAAATCCATCCGTGTAACACCCCCATCATAAATAAAGATCAGTCCCGTAACCCAGAAACACAACACGCTTACTGTAAGAAATTGTTATCTTCAGGGTAAAGGTTGTGGTTAGGTATACAGTAAGTTTATGTTTGGTTAGGGATAACGTTTCAGTCTAACCGGATGAGCAGCCTATAACCCTACCTGTAGCCTCGGTCTAACCATAAACTCAAACATAAGCTTGTAACTATGCTTACACTTATGCTCTAGTATGAGGACATCTCACCACACTCCCTGCCTATGTGTCAGACCCACCTGGGCAATGCATAGCAGCCATTTTGCATTTAACATTGGCCCTTTTGTGTCCCAGACTAGCCCTGAACGTGGCTGATTCCCTGTTCCTTCTGGAGGAGGCTGAGGGGGCTCCAGACCCCTTCTTTGGTGTGATGGGCTCAGGAGACCAGCTCCCCAGTCCCTACAGGATCCCTCAGGTACTTTCAACGTTAACCAACAACAAAACATTTCCTCTACTTTAATTAGAGTTAGAATTCAAATTCTCTGTTGATTCATCAAATGTATTTACAAAGCATTATTCTAAGGCTTAGCACACAGAAAAGGTGGTACATTGATTGACCTTGTTTTATGGCAATTCTGTAACTTCCCCAGCCATGGCAAATTATGGCGGCTGTGACTACACAGCGCTCTCCAGTGGTCAGTTCCAGAACCGCATCGGAGGGGGAGGGTGAGTCAATTCATAGCCAACCTCTACTAGTTGCAACTCTACAAGAAGCTTCTTTCTCGAGTTGCAAAAAAAAAGACACAGACTGAATCAGAAAGTGGGAATAAGGTCAAAATACTCACCAGAAGTTTCCGCTAGAAAGATAATAAGACATGTTAGAGTTGCCCCCCCCCTAATATAAGCACGTGTGGATGTGACAGAATGGAATAGGTATATTTCTTCCACTTGTACAATCCTCTAAAGATCTTTATGAGTTTCAAGGGCACACCGTTGCTTCCGGACAGGGCTAAAACATAGTCTGTTATTGAGATCAGATGACAAATCTTCACCAAGAGATCAGCGTCTCTAACGTTGGTACTTTTCCTCCACTCTCCCTTTTTTCTTTTCCTTCTCTTGTCTCTATGTCCCTCTCACCTCAGGTTTTAAATCCACGCCAGAAGCCATCACCCTGAAAGAGACGGAGCCGGTCATGGTGACCACTCAGGTGAAGGCGTGGGCCTGGGAGAGGGTTCTTGGATTAGCATCGAAAATTGTCATTTTGAAATTCATTCGTTTGAACTGTTTTTCCATATTATGAAAGTGCAGATTGTAAGCTTTCAAACGATGTGTCATACATTGACATCTGAAATCTAGTTGAAGAAGATATGCTTATTTGAATGTTGGTACCCCTCAAACCAAATACCGGAGAAAGACGCTCTGAATCAAAACACACGCAAAACAGTTGCTAGTAGCTAGCAAGGAACATCACTATGAACACCTAATTGCATTTGTAGCATCACATCACAACATGCTGATTGAACATCAGCATGCTAAAGACACATAACTCCACATAATTAGATGATCACACAGTCCTTGCTTTTGCACACGTCCTAAAACGTAAGTTTGTTTTCAAGCCATCTATCACTTACCTAGTAGTCCATGGCAGATGATGTAGTGAATACAATTCACAAATCATAAGTAACAAACTATTGTTTGTTATAACCTCAGCAAATATTTTCAAGTCAAGACTAAAAACCCATCTTTTAAATATTGCCTTTAAATGACTCAATAATTAAATTATGATTATATAATGATTAAAGCAAGTTATTATTATTATTATTAGTATTATTATTATTATTATTATTATATCGAGTGGGCTCTTCAACACTTCAACACTTCACATTTATATATATAAAAAAAGGTCATTTGTGTGACGTGAGAATCGCCAACATACAGACCTTTTCACCAGCAACTTTATGTGACACATTCTCATGCTTTGGTCCTCATATCGGCGACCAGTCAAAATGTTCTGACTTTTCTTTTGAAACACGGAACTACGTTTCAACATTGTTGAGAATCACAACACAAATTCGCTAGTCAAACCAAAATACTGCAACGCAGTGGATTCGGTGAGTAATCCCCACTGCTACCTAGTTAACTATGACAATACTTAGCAGGCTCACAAAACAAGCTGCGTTAGTTGACTAGTGATGTGTCATTTATTTTTCAACAACGAGGAATTGTATTCACATTTTTCTAAAGAAAAGTCTGATCATTACATATGAGGATCAAAGCATTATAACATGTCACATATGTGGTCTAGTAGTGGTCACTACTAGTCACTAGTAATAAAATCATAATGTGAATAATTGCACTCCCAAATAGGCAATTTCAAGTATTCGCGGTAGCCAACATTTTAGGATATTGCTTTTTTTTTCAGACCTGTCGGTTCTTGGCCTGATAACAACAGTAGTCCCTTACCTGATGCAACATACTTAAGACAGAAGAAATACACTGTGCAAGGACTTTGCATTGGGTCTTCTGAATTCCCCCTTCAGAACCTGGCTGCCACCTACCAGAGCCCAAATATCAAATCGCCAAACCAGAAACAGTACCCAACTCCAGATCCCCAAAACAAGAACAGCAAGATACAAAACATTACCCATCCCATTCTTTACAGGTCTCCTGAATGCCAAATAACATAGGATGAACGTTTTAGCCTTACCCACCGCCGCCATAGACTGTGCTGATAAATCAAGATTCACTCAGTTATTAGCACTGTTTTTATCCAAAATTGTGTTTTATATTTTGATGTTGTATTTCATTGATGTTGACGTAAGAATACTGTTCCCCACTGAATGCCTCAAGACAAGAGTGTTGAGCTGGGTTTTTTATGGTTACTTATCTCTCTCTCCCTGTCTCTCTCCATCAGTTTGAGGGAGCGGAGCTACCTGAAGCCACAGGCAGAGAGATTGACTTGCTTCTGGAGCAGCAAGACCAATTCTACGGGGGTAAGAGAGATGAGAGAGGATAGTAGGATTCTCTAAGTAATGACAGGCGATCGATATGGACATTTGTTAGCGTGAAAGGAGTGAAAAGGTGTGTGTGTGTGTGTGTGTGTGTGTGACAGACACAGAGATTGAGGAGAGGGAAAGGGAGAGAGAGGGAGAGAACAAGGGACCAGGAGGGAGCCATGACATATATTGACCAGTAAGTCCCCTGGGACCCTTTCACAGGCTGATCTTACTGCCACAAGGGCTGTGGTCACTGTTCAAGTCCAGCTAGGCACCTTGAACTGTCTTCTTTTTTTTCTTAATTTTTGTTGTGTGTGTTTTCTGATTACAATAAATGAGGAAGCTAGATGGTTATTAAGATAGTACCCACCATTGTGTGTGTGTGTGTGTGTGTGTGTGTGTGTGTGCGTGCACGTGCATGTGCATGTGCATGTGCACGTCCAGGCTGAAGGACACGGTGGTGGTGGGGGACAGTGTGTGGCTGCTGGACAAGGAAACGGGCCAGCCCGTGGAGATGCCACTAGAGGCCCCGTACTCCTCAGAGAGAGAGGAAGAGTCAGAGAAGGGGACAGAGAGAACACCGGAGAGAGCGCCAGAGAGAGCGCCGGAGAGAGCGCCAGAGAGAGCGCCAGAGAGAGCGCCAGAGAGAGCGCCGGAGAGCTCTTGTGGAGAGGTGTGTGTATGTGTGTTTGTTTGTGTGTGTGTGTGTGTGTGTGTGTGTGTGTGTGCTTGTGTGTGTGTGTGTGTGTGTGTGTGTGTGTGTGTGTGAGAAATGGAGACAGTTACATTCAGTTACAGTCATCAGCCTAGCCTAATAGACTATCTAAGGTTACTCTTAGCTTAGTGTCTCTAACATACACACGCACTGACTGCAACTTGTCCATGTGTGTCTGCCATCATTCATACAAAATAAAGTGCCAAAAGGCTTAACTGCCCAGAAAGCAGCAGTTAAAATGTTTAAAGGAAGAACTACATACAACACTCGAATAGCCGTTTCAGTAAAATATTTTTTGACACAGTATTTCATATGTTGGTGCCAGTGTTAGCGGCATTCGGCGGGAAACCTTCGTTTTCGACTACACTGTACGGGCAAAGGTCCTTGCGGATAAACCCAGCAATAGACTTGGTAATAGTCGTAGCCCTCGTGGAGTTAAAAGGAAGCCTAGCTTTGACATATAATTTGTCCCAGACTTTCGATTTGTAGGGTAGAGGTGCATTTCATATTTGTTTTTCCCCGCTTTCCGCCATTTCAGCCATTCATCATCTTCAACGTAGTTGGGGCACTTCTGTTCAACAACGCGCGTGCGTACTTTGTCCCACCCCTAATATACTGTGATAACCCTCCCACTGAGACCGTGGGGATTTGCACACACGAGCTAGAGGCGGAATGAAACAAGGAGACCAATTGGCCATTACCGGCATATTTATTCCTAACTGAAGGTAGGGGGGGCTCTGCCCGTCCAACTTAGGATTGTAAAGGGTGAATAACCAAGGGTCCCTCCACCGGAGGGACACATCTGCGCAGCGTTCGGTCGATAGTGTTTCATCCGGTGCTCTGGCTCCTACTCCGTGGTTCAGGGGTATTCCGTCCCTCTCTCCTCTGTGCTCTCGGTCTGTCAGCCGTTATCATATTTGGATAAAATTGTTCACGCCGGAGGCCGGCTCTCACCCGTATCTGTCGTGTCTGGCGTAGACGTAGTTCTCCCTCTCCATAGGTTCCTTTCCCCTCTTTATGCGGGGGGTTCGCCGTCGCCGGGGACAGCTGCGCGAACGGACAGTACCTCCCGTTGACCACTCTGCCTAGGGGCCCGGGGTGCTTTCCCAGGTGCTGAACCCCCGGCTTATGTGTAGCAGTGAGAGGGATGTCACAATACACAGTCTTACCGTCACAATAATAATGTACCTTATATACACACAGTCTTACCGTCACAATAATGATGTACCAGATAATCACTCTGAAGTTCCCAGTGAGTTATGCGGTGAGCACAGTGAAAGAAAATAGGAAGCACTTTTCTTTTTTGGAGAATAGGACACATCGTGAATAAAGAACCTTGTTTATTAATTTCCAGATTTCCCGGACACAAACATTCCAATAACTTAAATAACACTTTATAACACTAACACTTTATTATTAGTAATTGTATTTTTTATTATTATTACAATTATTACAAATTAACAAAAAATTTCTGGTTGGAGAGGATTGGAAGGGCTAGAAGGGAGAGAGTATGCTAGAGGGGGTGGAGACAGTTTGATAGAAATTCATGTGATAAAGTGGTTGACGGTTGTTTATTTCTTTTCACGGTCGAGACCCATAACCGCCAGTTACACGCTTATACTATTACCGTCACAGACCCGCTGTAGTGTCTCAATAGGCCTCATTCATCAACCATGCATACACACAGCTTTGTTTGTAGATTTTTTTTTTTTTTTACCGTAATAAGTAAATGCCTGCCTGGTGATTTCTGTACTGCAAAATAAAGTGGGACCGAAATATCTCCTGATCCCCTCCTTCTCTCTGCCTCTCTCTCCTCCTCGCCCTCCTTCTCTCTGCCTCTATATCCTCTCCTTCCTTCTCTCTGCCTCTACATCCTCCCTCCTTCTCTCTGCCTCTACATCCTCCCTCCTTCTCTCTGCCTCTACATCCTCTCCTTCCTTCTCTCTGCCTCTCATCCTCTCCTTCCTTCTCTCTGCCTCTACATCCTCCCTCCTTCTCTCTGCCTCTACATCCTCTCCTTCCTTCTCTCTGCCTCTACGTCAGGGGTCGGGAACCGTTTTGACTGGGAGAGCCATAAAAGCCAAATATTTCTAAATGTATTTCATTGAGAGCCATATAGTATTTTTAACATATAATAAATTAAATAGGTCTTACTTTTAATGCGATTTCTGGTGCTGCATGGTTTTGCTGATGTCCTTGTAGTCTGGTTCATACGTGGTGAGGTTGAGCTTCATGCAGGCGTTGAGGCTTCCATCAGTTAAACGTGAGCGTAGGTTGGTCTTAATGTTCCTCATATGCGAGAATGACTGCTCACATACATATGTAGAGCTAAACATGGTCAATACGGCAATACTAACACGCTGCATTGTGTGGTATGTCACAGGAAGCTCGTTCCAAGTTTTCAGAATCAGCTGGTCTTCAGGTTTAAGTTTTTTCATTTCTGTCCACTTGTGTTCCCTCGCCAGCTCTGCTCGCTGTCGCGCAAGACTTTCCAACTCTCCATTAAGTGTCTTGAACTTACTCATCCACATGTCTGATGCCTTCAGGTCAGCAACTTCCAGATCAAAGTCTCCCATAGAGACCCCAGGGATGCATGTCAGGTCGATTTTGTCCACTGCACACTCATGTGGATAAGTGATGAACTTGAAAAGACCAGTGCGCGCACGAAATTCTCCAAAACGTGCTTTGAATGACTGCAGGAGATTGGACGTAAAGCCAGCTAGCTGCTGGAGATCCAGATGTTGAGTGGAGTCACTTGCTAAGCATGCATCTCTAAATTGTTGCAGTGTTACAAAGTGCAGAAGACGACCTGTTTCAATGTCCCTGAGAAAGACTTCCAGCTTGCTTTCAAATGCAAACACTGCTTGTTGAAGGGATGAGATTGTATTTCCAATACCTTGCATTTTCACATTGAGCTGGTTCAGATGGCCTGTTATGTCCACGAGATAGTGAAACTGCAGGAGCCAGTCAGTGTTGTCTAGCTCAGGATGCTTGACGCCTTTCATTTGAAGAAAAGTCCGGATTTCACTCAGGCAAGCTGCAAAACGGCTGAGCACCTTTCCCCTTGACAACCAACGCACGTTGCTGTGTAAAAGCAGACTGGGATAATGATTCCCAACTTCTTCTAACAGAGCTTTAAACTGGCGATCATTTAAAGCTCGGGCAACAATGAAGTTGACCACTAGAATGACCAGCGACATCACCTCACCTAGCTCCTGGCCACACGTCTGAGCGCAAAGCGCCTACTGGTGCAGGATGCAATGAAAACGTAGGATGGCTCTCTTTTCATGTTCACGGAGAAGCGCTACAAATCCTTTGTTCTTCCCCAACATACAGGGTGCACCATCAGTACAGACAGAAATACGTTTATCCATCGGCAGTTTTTTTTCTTTAGCAAACTCCATGAAAGACGTGAATAAATCCTCTCCTCTGGTTGTCCCTTTCATTGGCAAAACAGCCAAGCTTTCCTCACGCAGTGTGTCACCTGCAGCATACCTGGCAAATATACTGAACTGAGATAGATGGCTAATATCTGTTGACTCATCTAACGCGAGAGAAAAGTATGTCACCGTCACCGTGACACCCACGCAGTTGCTGTTGACTCGTCTGCACTCTCCGCTGTAGCTCCTCGCATGCCTTTTTCCTGCTGTCCCCCGCTGGATATTTCGATGCAAATGAAGCATGATGCGTATCGAAGTGCCGCTTTATATTTGACCGTTTCATCGATGCAATTTTATCATTGCATATTAGACATACAGCAGATCCTGCGATCTCCACAAATGCAAATTCCTCTGTCCACGCAGCCTGGAATGCACGGTAATCATCGTCTTTTTTTCTTTTTGCCATCTTTCTCGTTACAAGGGTTGAAGCGTATAAGCTAGTTCACTATCTGATCAAATTGTTTTTTATTTATTCACCTTTACAACGACCTCTGACACTCTCGCGAGACATTGGTTCCCGACCCGACCCACGGGTCATGGGTCCCGTGAAGAGTCCCGTGAAATTTAACTTCAAAACTAATTTCTGTTTACTTTAAAATGACACAGTATTATTACGCAATATCACAAGTATTTTAAAATCAGTTCCAAACTGAGTTTTTTGTTTCAACTTTTTTTTTCCTTTTTTTTTTTCCCTTTTCAACCCAATTGTCTGGGAGCCATATGCCGTCACCGGAAGAGCCATATATGGCTCGCGAGCCATAGGTTCCCGACCGCTGCTCTACATCCTCCCTCCTTCTCTCTGCCTCTACATCCTCTCCTTCCTTCTCTCTGCCTCTACATCCTCTCCTTCCTTCTCTCTGCCTCTACATCCTCCCTCCTTCTCTCTGCCTCTACATCCTCTTCTTCCTTCTCTCTGCCTCTACATCCTCCCTCCTTCTCTCTGCCTCTACATCCTCTCCTTCCTTCTCTCTGCCTCTACATCCTCTCTCTCCTTCTCTCTGCCTCTACATCCTTTCTCTCCTCTCTACCTCTAACATCCCTCTCTCCCTCCTCCACTCTGCCGCTACATCCACCTCCTTCTCTCCGACACCTAGCTCCCCGAAGTTGTCCCCTCTTCTAAGAGACCGGGTCGCAGGCGACCGCTTGTTTTCGCCGACCCTCACACGCAGATCTCCATGGAGGCAAGGCAGTTGCAGATCAAGGACCCTCTTGCTGAGACCATGCCTCTGGTAAGACCACCCACCCTCCAACCAGGCACCAGAGGAATTCATTGAAGAATTGATTCTTCAAATCAGTCAAGTATCTTTGTCTGGGTATCTAAATAGATTTGTTTGTTTTGTTTTAAGGAAGTACTGTTCAGTAGGCTGGTCACAATAAAAGGCCACTCTAAAATGTGCCGTTTTATCACATAGCACAATGCCACAGCTGTCACAGGTTTTGAGGGAGCGTGCAATTGGCAGGAATGTCCACCAGGGCTGTTGCCCGTGAATTGAATGTTAATTTCTTTACCATAAGCCGTCTCCAAAGGTGTGTCCGAGAATTGGAATTGGAAACGACTTTGGAGATGGTTTATGGTAGAGAAATTAATTTTCAATTCACCGGCAACAGCTCTGGTGGACATTCCTGGAGTCAGCATGCCAATTGCACGCTCCCTCAAGACTGGCGACATCTGTGGCATTGTGCTGTGTGATAAAGCTGCACATTATAGAGTGGCCGGATCTGGCCTGCGGGCCGCCTATTGGTGATCCGTGCTTGAGGAAGTGTAGTTGACCTCTTTGCCTAGTGTTGCTGTCTCTCTCTCCCAGTCCAAGGTGCTGATAGACCCCGCCTCCCGGTCCACGGTCGCCCCCGGAGAGCTCTTCAGCGCCCCCGCCTGCCGTGAGTATCTCATACCTCTGCTGAGAGAAACTTGGATGACAAGGTTCGACGTTTCAGCGTACCCAGAGGTAGACATAATGGCTCTTTCCCAGCGTATATATGCCACCGCAGATGATAATGATGATATATTGTGAGTTGGTGGACATCAGTGATCTAGGGAGGAAGCATGCAGTTCAGTCCATGATGGATAGATGGACCCAGGAAGGGACGATTGGACGATTGGACGGATGGGTGGATGGATGGATAGATGGATAGATAGACAACCCTTGTGGCGTTTTTAGAGAGAGCTATCACATACGTAGATGACTACGATTAAGATAAGATAAGTTTGCTTATCTTCTCTTTGCCCCCACCCCCACCCCTCCTTACCCTCTTCCCTAACACAGCTCACCTCCACCCTGACCTCCTGTCACTATGGCAACAGTGTGCTGTCCTCAGGAAGAAGAGCAGCAGGGAGGGGGGAGAGAAGGGGGGAGACTCTGAGGTCGACGTAGACATGGGGGTGGAGAAGGACAGAGAGAGGAGGGGCTCTGGCGTGAGAGGGGTAAATTATTTATTTCTGTTGACTATGACCGCATTTGTTTTCATTACGACCATCAATCAATGAACATTAGTTTTTAGTAGGGATGTAACAATGCACTCAACTCACGATTCAATACGATTCACGATACTGGACTCACCCCAAAAAATATACAGAATGAGATTGCAGGATTAGGACTATTTCTCAGACAAAAACTACAAAATACGCTTATTTGCACCTCTTCATTGCCAACAAAATAAGGAGTTATTATACTGTATAGTTTGTTTTTGTTGGCATATGGGATGTGTTCAGCTAGGCTCAAATCATATTTTCCCAAAGTATTGCTGCTGATATGTAGTTCCTATCTATATCCATATCTATTTGCATGTTAAAATGCATTGCCATAGTTGACATTTTGATGATGACCCTGCATGCATGCAGAATCACTTCTTCAACTGCATTCCCAATGTCAATGTAGCTAGCTAGTTTAGCTGTACACTTACAATAACACACCAACTAACACAGCACCGACAATGCACACTTCAACAACAGTATTGCAAGACGAGTGCATCGAGCTACAACGTTATTCCACCACTGTTCCCCACGTTGGTTTGTTTGTTGATATACGACCCATGATTCATCCAGATTATTGAGAGTACATTTGTGTCACGACACAACATGTCTACAGTGCATGTGTGGATGAGTGTCCTCTGTACACAGGTCACACGAGAGCTGAGGGAGTCAGGACGAGCCCCCTCTGAAACCTCAGGTCAGACACCAGGGGATCTATCTCAAGTTTCAAGTTTATTGTTACATCACATTACACGAGTGTAAGAGAGTAACATTCTTAGGCTTCGGTTCCTGACATTGTGTTGCAGCACAAGACATAAGGCAATAGACATAATTCAAGAAAGTAACAGTAGTACAGGACATAAGTGGAGAAAAGAAATGGGCATAATACCAGATGAAGGTGACAATAGTACAGATAAGACAGGATACACTAGTGGTGCAACTAGTGATAATAGATAGTTCAGTAGTAAAGTGGCTGGGAGCTTACGGTTTCTGTAGTCCGTTTACATGGGGTGTGCTTGGGGAAGGTAGTCAATTGTCTACTACAGTGGGCTTGATCATGAGCCTGATCGCCTATCGATCACATGTTTCTTTCAGCTGTCTCAGAGCTCCAGGAAGTGTCCAAAGAACATACTCCGGCCAGCAGACGGTGAGAGATGAGAAAAATAATTCAGTGAACATTATCTCTCTAGAAAGAGGATGAGAGCGACTATTAAATATAAATTGAATATTAAATATAGATAAAAAAAAAGGGGGGGGGGTTAGTAGGAGTGGCTTGACATCTATGGCCCTGTCCATAATCCCAGGTGACATTTTTGACATTTTGTCAGGGTGTAGAGGGCAAGTAGCAACGTGTACTAACATTTTCATGTCAAAAGTCAATTCTTAGAATTGTAACTGATGGCTAATGAGTGAAGATTATTACCTAATAATGGTGTGTGTGTGTGTGTGTGTGTTTATGTGTGGGGGGGCAGGTCTCCCATAGAAGAGGAGGTGGTGGTGGCTATGGAGGACATAGTGGAGGAGTGTGTCGACCTCCCTGAGAGAGAACCAGAGCTCACCCCTGAGAGCCTGCTGAGGTCAATGTCGATGGGTCCGACTGCATTTTTCACAATCGGTTAGTTGATGGATGTTACATGTCATTTATCGATCGTGCATGCTATATTTATGCTGATTTAAATTATCTTGTTTATTCAAACTCGTATCTATGTCCACGATGTAAAATAAATAACCATTTCATAGGTCTGTGTTTGAACTGTGAAGTTAGTCATGTCAGTTTGCCTGTGTCTCAGCATCACTGGAGATCGCTGGGTGTTTTGTTTTGAAGTATTGAAGCATTACAGCTGCCAAATGGTGGTATGTGAATTTACTATTGCAAAGTTTACATTGAACAACATTATTGTGAGCAGTGGCAATAGCCCATGGCAACAACTGAGAGGGGATGAATGAACTCAGCGAGGTTGTTAAATGAATGAAAAAACACTGAGTACTTGTAATGGGTTTTTTCGATTTGTCGATTAGATATCTTTGTATCGATGCGGAAGTCCGTGATTGACTGATAGATAAATGGATCAACCTAACCCGTCCCTACCGAGCACCCTTCATCAGAGAACCACAGGTAAACCACTATCAATGCTATAATAAACACTCCTCTCTCCTCTTCTTCATCTCCCTCTCCAGAAAGGTGTCATTGGAAGTGGACTTCCACTCTCTGCTGCCCCCTGATGCAGACCGCAGTACTGCAGCTCAAATGTTCTTCAAACTGTTAGGTGAGGAGTTGAATTTGATTTATTTTATTTTTATTTAACCTTTATTTAACCAGACAAACATGTAAGAACAAATTCTTATTTGCAAATGCAGCCTGACCAAAAAGCAATGGCTCTTTTGGGGGGGGGGGGGGAAGCTAGAAATAAAACAAGGTTAAGTAATACAATAAACAATAAAACTATAAAACAATAAAACACTGGCAAATACAGATGCATTAAAATACTAACAGTCAGAGAGAGGGGAGAGAGACGGAGGAGGTAGGGGTGAGGAAGAGCGGAGGTGAGGGATAGCGGGGGTAGTGGAGCAGGGGTACTTAAAATGAGGCAGTGATGGGTTATGGGATGGGTGAGAGACGGTGATCAACAGGTGCATTGATCGACTATGAATGACTGAGTTGATGATAGAGTGCCATATAATGGCGTGTTAAATTGGATTTAAATCTGAAGATTGCTCCCCATTGCTGTCAGGATTGCAGAGTCTCTCCCTATCTTCTGCCATAGACTTCATCTTTTCATGCTACACCTTAACTGTCCCTCCTTAAACCTCTGAATCCCCCTGTTCAGTTTCTCAACTGTATATTACCAAAAAAGGTGTCCACTAAATTCCAAAAATGTAAATGGAAAGACTGACTTTACTTTCCACTTCACTTTTGGCCCTGAAAAGTGGGCTGACCTTATTTATTTTAGAATAGAACTTTGTTGTCCAACCAAAGATGGACCACTGTTTGGGGCTCAGCTCAGGCATTAGACACTTGTAGGACTACATGGGGTCGGTCTTCTGGTTCTGGTGTGTTCTGACCTGTGTGCCACTGTGTTTGTCCAGAGCGGGTGTCTGGCAGAGAGCTGGGTGTGTGTCAGGGGCATCCCTATGGCCCCATCACTGTCATCCCCTCCCACTCCCCCCGGACAGCCTGAGGTACAGAGAGGGACCTGGACACACATACACACACACACACACCAGGGTTTCCGTTAGAAAAAATTGGTGCCGGTCAACGTGTCCGGAAAGATTTCAATGTGTCGGACAAACAGGAGAAATTCCGGTCATCATATTCAAATATAATATAGGTGTTTGCCGCGGTGATTAGCTGTTGTGTAGCCTATATATGCCATTTAATGTCAATTCTCATCCGATACGATTAGATGCAAACTATATAATAATATAGGCTTTCATGATTCGCACGCGCTACTGTCCAGGGCTGCACGCGCGCCACACTGGGCCTAGTCACCTTTGCTACTTTGAATTACGACTGTAGGCTAAGATGTTTATTTCAATTGCATGAATGGAATTTGAGGATGTAATTGGTAATTTTTAGTATGCCTAGTTTAGCTTTTGATGGTTTGAACGGACTGCATCGATCGATCAATGAACGGACTCCACATTACGTTAACTGAAGTGTGTTAAATAGTTTCACGACAGTAATGTAAGTTTTCTATATTCTCTTTCCAGTTTTACTCTTTTTATCAATAAAACTACGTAATTTCTATAACCACGTCTCGCTGATTGGGAAGGCATTAAGTCTAGCTGCCTGTCAAATCATACTTACTCAGACTCGGGAGTATGAGAATGAGGAGGATGTATCGGGGGGATACACACCCGTGGACTATTTCAATTTAGTGGCACAAATTAAACTCTAACACTATAGATAGACTAAATTGAACTAAAATGATGGACACCGGGGTGGGGGGTGGAACTCAGGGCTGGAACGGGCACGGCAGGCTCAATCAATGAACGGGGTTGAGATGGCTAGCGTCCTTTACTAGCCGCATCTCACGGCCCTCGGTGGTCATTCACTGTGCTCTAGCACATCCAAAACATGCAGAACAATAACCTTGACTCCGGTCACTGCAGTGGTTTTATTTAGACTAGATCAAACTAAATTAACTGACGAATTTCTCCCTCACAACTACTCGCGCCGTTGAGAGACAGGGTTGCCAGATGGGGCGGGTTACCGGGTTGCCAGATGGGGCGGTTATTTAGCGGACTAGTTAGGCTGTAAATTGTCAATCCCATCTGGCAACCCTGCCGCTGTTTGTTCATCGCGTAGGCTAGTCTACACATTAATAATAAAAGAAAACATATAGCCTATATATTCGTCTTTTTTAATGTAGAAGGAATCAGAATATGTGACAAATTAATTTTAGCAAATTGTATTCAAATTGTGCTTAAAGGGAATTATGTTCACCGGACATTATGACCGAAGAGGTTTAAATATGTCAGACTTCAATAGATTTTATCGGACAAAGACCGGTAATTACCGGTTAACGGAAACCCAGACACACACACACACACAGACTTTCACGAATGCACACCATGCGGGTTCACACACCCAATCACAAATACACAACAACTGGTTCACACAAGATACACACATACACTTGATTGACAACTTTCACAAATGTACACTCACAGGCACTCACAGTGATACTGATATCCACCAGGTGCTTAGATATTATACAGGCACACAGACACACACACACACACACACACACACACACACACACACACACACACACAGATACATATACACACACAAAATACAGTCTGATGGTTATGGCTTTTAACTGGGTACCCACTGATAAACCATACATGAATTCAATTGCCCTTTTCCCATTTCAACCTTGGGTAATAATGTACATGTCATGTCAATTGCATTCATATTAGATCATCCTCAGACGCTTTTGTTGCAATTCTCAATGATGACCTCTTACAGTCTTTTAATTTGATTTTTGCAATTAATGTTTTTAATTGTTCATGTTTATTCTAAGGCATTTATCAATAATTTACTGTCAGTACTATTTGATGTTTTGATGTGTTTTAATATTCAAGACTAATGATGACCTCTTACAGTTTTTTAATGACTTTTTACGTGTTTTTTGCAATTAATGTTTTTAATTGTTCATGTTTATTCTACGGCATTTATCAATAATTTACTGTCAGTACCATTTGATGTTGTGATGTGTTTTAATATTCAGGACTGCTTTCACAAATGTTTGTAATTTAATCAAGTGTGGTTCTTATCGTTGATTTTCTCATATTGGGCCGTTGGTTAATGTTGTTAATGTATAGTTTGAATAAAATAGCTTTTACTGGAATAAAACACACTCCTCCTGACTCCTGACTTTTATGTTAGGATTATACATGCTATACATCAAGGACGTGTCGTCCATATAAGCATAGTAAGCAGTGCTTACCCAACGAAAAAAATAGAAAGGACAGTGAAAATATTAAAATAAAAGTGCATGTAACCGTTTGTTTGTTTTCATTAAAAGAGTCGTATTTTAGGTCCCAGGGCAGCAGGAGTCATTCATTTTGGCGCCACCTGCAGGAGTAAGCACTCGCTATTCTGCTTGCTTGGATTGCGTTGCATTATAAGCACTTCTCTCTCTGCTTTCCCTCGCGTACATTCAAATGCGTGAACATTTATTTTTAATTTTTTTCTATGCCTCAGCCCGCTGTTTAATGTGGCCAGGGTAAGCATGCTTACCAGCCAATCAGTAGTTTGTTCATTCCGATAAGAGCTACTGATTGGCTCTTATCACTTTCAAGTTCACTTAACATTTCACCTTACTTTCTCTCGCCCGGCAGAATAGCTTATGCTAGCTAGCTCAAACGATCTAAATAATAATAATCAATAAGGATAACTTGCTTGATTTTGTGAATATGGACATTACTGTCAGCGACCTAAAGGGATTTCGTAGACTGGACTGGACTGGAAAAACACAACTACTGGCTAAAGGCCGCCCGAAGCCACCGCTCACCGATCTTCACACCCAGAAAGGGAGAGTCGCTAGGGGCTACAGCAAGCCTGGTATGAGCGGTTTATATGATTTATATGATTCGCGAGGCTGGTGGCGATCTGTGCTTGTTTATATGGTTTGAGTACTGCTGTGCTGCTGGTTATGGCTCCTTATTTAAGACTTCCTCTGCTTTTACCTTTGAATGTAGGCCTGTGCAGTTGTGTTTGGAGAGAGAGCTGCTTAATCAATCGCTGAGATAGGCCTAATGTCGCTGTCCGTGCCAGTGGTTCTGGACCAAAAGTGTTTGAGAGAGATAGAGAGGGAGGGTTTGTGATGTGATGTCAAGTGCCTGTGTGACAAAAGTGTGAAAAGAAAGTGTGTTGTGAGTTTACTATGGAGGATGGAAACGGTGTGTGTCTGTGTTGTGCGTTTGCGATGTTGAAACTGGACTTGTAGATTTCAGCAGGTTGGCTACTTGAAAATATCTTGGTTAAAAAAAAATTGAACAATGAGCACCCCTGATATAGTCGAAACTGGCAACTGTTTTTTTTGTTTTTGGTAATCTGATCACAAAGTGACCCTACAGTTTATTAGCGGGTTCTAGGGCATCAAAATTGCATTTCCTTGAAACTGCGTTCACTGATGTGTAATTATGTGTATTTCTATATCTTATGCTTACCCAATCTAAAAGCTCACGGCACGTGCCTGCATATTTATGATTATGACCGTATCAGGGCTAGCTGTAATAGCGTCAGTTAGTAGCCAAAAGAGTTTGACATCATTGCCAGTTTCACCTGCATATTACTGCCTTATTACAGTTGTATGCTAGCTAGCAGCTAATGACGAAAGCCCCCCCCCCCCCCCCATCTACCGGTAGCTCCCGGCCTTTTCACGAAACATGTTTTTAATGGGATAGAGACAGTAGGCCTAGATACTGACAGGAAGGATGGGTGAGAGAGAGCAGGGATGACATGCAGTACATGTCCGCGGCCGGAATCGAACCGACGACCCTGAGATGACATGGCTGACGCCTTGAAATTGGCGACGGACAACACAATAAAGTATAGCTATTACTTGAAGAAGACAGTTCACGGTCAATAATTATAAAAAAAATACGGGGTTGCTCTCTGTGGATAGTTCGGCATACAGGTCACATTCGATTGACTGTTTAATCTCTCAGTTTCGGACCTGCTACCATGTAATGACACGGACGTATCCACTGGACCACCGAGAAGCAACCGACTGTGACGACGGTTTTAGGCTATTTAAAGTTTCAGAACGTTCAACAGCGCGAGAGCGTCTCCCATAGCACTCCGCGTGAATCTGGCCAGTCTAAAATGCATGGCCGATCCCACCCTATATTGCATTATCTCTAAACAGAAAACCTCCCTTCAATTCACATAACAACATAAATAAGCAATAAACTGCTCATTACAATATAGCACTCTGGGCTGTTACATGTCATACTAAGAGGAGAGAGCGCTTCATAGAGAGAGAGCGTCTCCCATAGCACTCTAACATGCTCCCCGACTGAGATTCACGCATTGAATCTAATAGTATACATACCTGTAGGCTATAACTTTTGCATAACCAACAGCATCCTAGCCATGAATCAACGCATGTTTCGTAGCCTATTTAATTCATTTTGCAGTCTATAGCAATTTGATCAAGTGCAATAGCCTAACGGGTTAGTCATTTAGCAGACGATTTGTCCAGGATCATTAAAACCTGATCACTTTTATATCAAAATAAATTAAACATATTTCACCCATAGTCAAACATAGATTGCCTTTCCTGACCCCATATGTTTGGTTCTACACACAGAACAAAACGAAATGATAAGCACGACAGAAATACAAATGAACTCCCCGACTGAGATAATAATAATAATAATTTATTAAATTTATATAGCGCTTTTCCAAGGCTCAAAGACGCTGACAATATAGGATACACATGGGGAAACACAAAAACAACAAGTAACAACAACAAGTAACATGGAACACAGAGTCAGCGAACGGGGAGGGGGGGGGGGGGGGGGGTGGTGTAGAGTCCGGTGTTGATGTTGCTGGGAGCCTCGATGGATGTGGCGGCGGCAGCGGAGAATGCCTGCCTTGGTGGCAGCAGCAGCAGTGAGGCGATGGTTGTGGTTCAGTGAGTGTAGGTGAGACGAGAGAAGGGCAGGGGGAGGTGGGGGGCAGGTGAGATGGCCGGGAGTCCAGGGCAAAACGACAGGCAGTGAACCAGAGCGACAGCGCGGTGCCGCCGTTGCCGTTGTCATCAGTATTGCCAGCCTGGGGCCGAACCCGTGCGGCCGGCCAGCCTAGCCGTGCCATGCCAGCGACCAAATCGCGCAGCAATGAGTGAAGGCTGGGAAGGACCGACACTCACCTGCGGAGATGGCAACCCCCGAACCGGGGAGGGAGCGGTGGCTACCTCCCGGGACGAGGGTAGTAGCACAGCACGGCCAGGCCAGCGATGTCTGAGAGCGGAGCGCAGCGGAGCGCAGCGGGTCGGTCGGCAACACAGAGCCGGGGGACAGGAATGATGAGGCGGTGAGTACTGCAGTCCGGTAGTGAAGGCGGTGAGTACTGCAGTCCGGTAGTGAAGGCGTGAGTATTGCAGTCCGGTAGTGAAGGCGGTGAGTACTGCAGTCCGGTAGTGAAGGCGGTGAGAGGCGGGGGGGAAGGCAGCGGAGGTCGGCGGGACAGGATACAAAAAGGATAGGACAGGATACAAAAAGACAGGATACAAAAAGACAGGACAGGATACAAAAAGACAGGATACAAAAAGACAGGACCGGGAAACAGAAGCGCCAGTCACAACGCGGACGCCAGCGTGCTCTGAACCCGGAAAAACAACTACGGGAAACGCAACAGGACAAACAGATTCGCGCATTGAATCTTATACACCGCGTTCCAAATTATTATGCAAATGATATTTTTCTCAGATTTTCCTAAATAGTCGATGCAAATGACAATCAGTATAATTTTCAAGTCATCAACCGTTAGAGTATAATTCAAATTTTATTGAACAAACCTCCCAATGATAACAGTATATTTTTTTAAAATAAAAAACTCAAAATGCACTGTTCCAAATTATTATGCACAACAGAGTTTCAAAACATTTTATAGGTTGTAAAGAACTAAAAATGGTAATTTGATGAATTTAGGGTTAGGAGGTCATATTAGGAGGTCATATTTACTGAAATCAAAAGCTATTTCAAACAAAAACATCTTAACAGGTCAAGTTACATGTTAACATAGGACCCCTTCTTTGATATCACCTTCACAATTCTTGCATCCATTGAACTTGTGAGTTTTTGGACAGTTTCTGCTTGAATTTCTTTGCAGGATGCCAGAATAGCCTCCCAGAGCTGCTGTTTTGATGTGAACTGCCTCCCACCCTCATATATATTTTGCTTGAGGATGCTCCAAAGGTTCTCAATAGGGTTGAGGTCAGGGGAAGATGGGGGCCACACCATGAGTTTCTCTCCTTTTATGCCTATAGCAGCCAATGACACAGAGGTATTCTTTGCAGCATGACAGTGGGCTCAGAAATACATGAAGACTAATTTCCAAACAGTCTTGTTTACTGATGAGTGCCGTGCAACCCTGGATGGTCCAGATGGATGGAGTAGTGGATGGTTGGTGGATGGCCACCATGTCCCAACAAGGCTGCGACGTCAGCAAGGAGGTGGCGGAGTCATGTTTTGGGCCGGAATCATGGGGAGAGAGCTGGTAGGCCCTTTTAAAGTCCCTAAAGGTGTGAAAATGACCTCGGCAAAGTATGTAGAGTTTCTGACTGACCACTTTCTTCCGTGGTACAAAAAGAAGAACCGTGCCTTCCGTAGCAAAATCATCTTCATGCATGACAATGCACCATGTCATGCTGCAAAGAATACCTCTGTGTCATTGGCTGCTATAGGCATAAAAGGAGAGAAACTTGACCACGCCTCCACGTTTTAAGTTTAGATCTACCGCCTCGTCTTATTGCTTAAGACTTATGAAGTGCATAATAGGGCCCTATACTTCATAACAGGAGACTATGGGCCCTATTATGCACTTCTTAACTTGCCGTCGTGTTAATTAAGACGCACCGCCAGGTTAAGACCTACCCCCACCCTTATTATGCGCTTCATACGCGCTACTGCTATTATGCAGGTGTCGATAGGCGCCCACACATAAGACGTAAAACTCCCATGCATATATTGCTCATTGTGGGAGTGTTCATATGTTAATGAAGTGCACTAGGCGCCCCTGCTATTATGCGATCTGACTTTGCTCCTATCGCTAAGAAGTGGTTTGAAAAGTTCTTAAGTTTAGACTTCATGCACGTTTTGAAACACGAGCGCGCCTCCGCGGTTTGCGCATGCATGTGGGCACACATGAACACGCACGTGGCTCCACGGCAAGACGTCAATTACGGTCACAGTATAAATGCTTTATTTCAGAAGGGAGAGGCAGAGAAGCGCGCTGACCTCCTTCTCAGGACTTCCATAATAGCATAGCGCTAATGACTCAACGCAGCCGGTTCTTAAAGGGAATGGCACCTGGCACGCTGATTGGGTTGATTGAGAAGACGCCCAAAACACACCCATGACTAATTTATTTGCTTAGCGCCGGGTTTTAGGAGCCCACTACAGCACGCATAATAGCAAAGTGGCCTTGACCACGCCTCCACGTCTTAAGTTTAGATCTATCGCCTCGTCTTATTGATGAAGTGCATAATAGGGCCCACAGTCTCCTGTTATGAAGTATAACCTCTGTTATGAAGTATAACCTCCTGTTATGAAGTATAACCTCTGTTATGAAGTATAACCTCTGTTATGAAGTATAACCTCTGTTATGAAGTATAGTCTCCTGTTATGAAGTATAACCTCTGTTATGAAGTATAGTCTCCTGTTATGAAGTATAGTCTCCTGTTATGAAGTATAACCTCTGTTATGAAGTATAACCTCCTGTTATGAAGTATAACCTCCTGTTATGAAGTATAACCTCTGTTATGAAGTATAACCTCTGTTATGAAGTATAACCTCTGTTATGAAGTATAACCTCCTGTTATGAAGTATAACCTCCTGTTATGAAGTATAGTCTCCTGTTATGAAGTATAACCTCCTGTTATGAAGTATAGTCTCCTGTTATGAAGTATAACCTCCTGTTATGAAGTATAGTCTCCTGTTATGAAGTATAACCTCTGTTATGAAGTATAACCTCTGTTATGAAGTATAACCTCTGTTATGAAGTATAACCTCTGTTATGAATTATAGTCTCCTGTTATGAAGTATAACCTCTGTTATGAAGTATAACCTCTGTTATGAACATGAACACGCACGTGGCTCCACGGCAAGACGTCAATTACGGTCACAGTATAAATGCTTTATTTCAGAAGGGAGAGGCAGAGAAGCGCGCTGACCTCCTTCTTAGGACTTCCATAATATTATAGCGCTAATGACTCAACGCAGCCGGTTCTTAAAGGGAATGGCACCTGGCACGCTGATTGGGTTGATTGAGAAGACGCCCAAAACACACCCATGACTAATTTCTTTGCTTAGCGCCGGCTTTTAGGCGCCCACTGCAGCACGCATAATAGCAAAGTGGCCTTGACCACGCCTCCACGTCTTAAGTTTAGATCTACCGCCTCGTCTTATTGATGAAGTGCATAATAGGGCCCAATGTCTCCTGTTATGAAGTATAACCTCTGTTATGAAGTATAACCTCCTGTTATGAAGAATAACCTCCTGTTATGAAGTATAACCTCTGTTATGAAGTATAACCTCTGTTATGAAGTATAACCTCTGTTATGAAGTATAGTCTCCTGTTATGAAGTATAGTCTCCTGTTATGAAGTATAACCTCTTATGAAGTATAGTCTCCTGTTATGAAGTATAACCTCTGTTATGAAGTATAGTCTCCTGTTATGAAGTATAACCTCTGTTATGAAGTATAACCTCTGTTATGAAGTATAGTCTCCTGTTATGAAGTATAACCTCTGTTATGAAGTATAGTCTCCTGTTATGAAGTATAACCTCTGTTATGAAGTATAGCCTCCTGTTATGAAGTATAGCCTCCTGTTATGAAGTATAACCTCTGTTATGAAGTATAGCCTCCTGTTATGAAGTATAACCTCCTGTTATGAAGTATAACCTCTGTTATGAAGTATAGTCTCCTGTTATGAAGTATAACCTCTGTTATGAAGTATAACCTCTGTTATGAAGTATAGCCTCCTGTTATGAAGTATAACCTCCTGTTATGAAGTATAACCTCTGTTATGAAGTATAGTCTCCTGTTATGAAGTATAGTCTCCTGTTATGAAGTATAACCTCTGTTATGAAGTATAGTCTCCTGTTATGAAGTATAACCTATGTTATGAAGTATAGCCTCCTGTTATGAAGTATAACCTCCTGTTATGAAGTATAACCTCTGTTATGAAGTATAGCCTCCTGTTATGAAGTATAACCTCTGTTATGAAGTATAACATCTGTTATGAAGTATAACCTCTGTTATGAAGTATAACCTCCTGTTATGAAGTATTACCTCTGTTATGAAGTATAACCTCTGTTATGAAGTATAGCCTCCTGTTATGAAGTATAACCTCTGTTATGAAGTATAACCTCTGTTATGAAATATAACCTCCTGTTATGAAGTATAACCTCTGTTATGAAGTATAACCTCTGTTATGAAGTATAACCTCCTGTTATGAAGTATAACCTCCTGTTATGAAGTATAACCTCTGTTATGAAGTATAACCTCTGTTATGAAGTATAACCTCTGTTATGAAGTATAACCTCCTGTTATGAAGTATAACCTCCTGTTATGAAGTATAACCTCTGTTATGAAGTATAACCTCTGTTATGAAGTATAACCTCTGTTATGAAGTATAACCTCCTGTTATGAAGTATAACCTCTGTTATGAAGTATAACCTCTGTTATGAAGTATAGTCTCCTGTTATGAAGTATAGTCTCATGTTATGAAGTATAACCTCTGTTATGAAGTATAGTCTCCTGTTATGAAGTATAGTCTCCTGTTATGAAGTATAACCTCCTGTTATGAAGTATAACCTCCTGTTATGAAGTATAACCTCCTGTTATGAAGTATAGTCTCCTGTTATGAAGTATAACCTCTGTTATGAAGTATAACCTCCTGTTATGAAGTATAACCTCTGTTATGAAGTATAACCTCCTGTTATGAAGTATAACCTCTGTTATGAAGTATAGTCTCCTGTTATGAAGTGTAACCTCTGTTATGAAGTATAACCTCCTGTTATGAAGTATAACCTCCTGTTATGAAGTATAACCTCCTGTTATGAAGTATAGTCTCCTGTTATGAAGTATAACCTCTGTTATGAAGTATAGTCTCCTGTTATGAAGTATAACCTCCTGTTATGAAGTATAACCTCCTGTTATGAAGTATAGTCTCCTGTTATGAAGTATAACCTCTGTTATGAAGTATAACCTCCTGTTATGAAGTATAACCTCCTGTTGTGAAGTATAACCTCTGTTATGAAGTATAACCTCTGTTATGAAGTATAGCCTCCTGTTATGAAGTATAGTCTCCTGTTATGAAGTATAACCTCCTGTTATGAAGTATAGTCTCCTGTTATGAAGTATAGTCTCCTGTTATGAAGTATAGTCTCCTGTTATGAAGTATAGTCTCCTGTTATGAAGTATAACCTATGTTATGAAGTATAGCCTCCTGTTATGAAGTATAACCTCCTGTTATGAAGTATAACCTCTGTTATGAAGTATAGCCTCCTGTTATGAAGTATAACCTCTGTTATGAAGTATAACATCTGTTATGAAGTATAACCTCTGTTATGAAGTATAACCTCCTGTTATGAAGTATTACCTCTGTTATGAAGTATAACCTCTGTTATGAAGTATAGCCTCCTGTTATGAAGTATAACCTCTGTTATGAAGTATAACCTCTGTTATGAAATATAACCTCCTGTTATGAAGTATAACCTCTGTTATGAAGTATAACCTCTGTTATGAAGTATAACCTCCTGTTATGAAGTATAACCTCTGTTATGAAGTATAACCTCTGTTATGAAGTATAACCTCTGTTATGAAGTATAACCTCCTGTTATGAAGTATAACCTCCTGTTATGAAGTATAACCTCTGTTATGAAGTATAACCTCTGTTATGAAGTATAACCTCCTGTTATGAAGTATAACCTCCTGTTATGAAGTATAACCTCTGTTATGAAGTATAACCTCTGTTATGAAGTATAGTCTCCTGTTATGAAGTATAGTCTCATGTTATGAAGTATAACCTCTGTTATGAAGTATAGTCTCCTGTTATGAAGTATAACCCCTGTTATGAAGTATAACCTCTGTTATGAAGTATAACCTCCTGTTATGAAGTATAACCTCTGTTATGAAGTATAGTCTCCTGTTATGAAGTATAACCTCTGTTATGAAGTATAGTCTCCTGTTATGAAGTATAGTCTCCTGTTATGAAGTATAACCTCCTGTTATGAAGTATAACCTCCTGTTATGAAGTATAACCTCCTGTTATGAAGTATAGTCTCCTGTTATGAAGTATAACCTCTGTTATGAAGTATAACCTCCTGTTATGAAGTATAACCTCTGTTATGAAGTATAGTCTCCTGTTATGAAGTGTAACCTCTGTTATGAAGTATAACCTCCTGTTATGAAGTATAACCTCCTGTTATGAAGTATAACCTCCTGTTATGAAGTATAGTCTCCTGTTATGAAGTATAACCTCTGTTATGAAGTATAGTCTCCTGTTATGAAGTATAACCTCCTGTTATGAAGTATAGTCTCCTGTTATGAAGTATAACCTCCTGTTATGAAGTATAACCTCCTGTTATGAAGTATAGTCTCCTGTTATGAAGTATAACCTCTGTTATGAAGTATAACCTCCTGTTATGAAGTATAACCTCCTGTTGTGAAGTATAACCTCTGTTATGAAGTATAACCTCTGTTATGAAGTATAGCCTCCTGTTATGAAGTATAACCTCCTCTTATGAAGTATAACCTCCTGTTATGAAGTATAACCTCTGTTATGAAGTATAACCTCTGTTATGAAGTATAGTCTCCTGTTATGAAGTATAATCTCCTGTTATGAAGTATAGTCTCCTGTTATGAAGTATAACCTCCTGTTATGAAGTATAACCTCTGTTATGAAGTATAGTCTCCTGTTATGAAGTATAACCTCTGTTATGAAGTATAACCTCTGTTATGAAGTATAACCTCCTGTTATGAAGTATAGTCTCCTGTTATGAAGTATAACCTCCTGTTATGAAGTATAACCTCTGTTATGAAGTATAACCTCTGTTATGAAGTATAACCTCCAGTTATGAAGTATAACCTCCTGTTATGAAGTATAGTCTCCTGTTATGAAGTATAACCTCTGTTATGAAGTATAACCTCTGTTATGAAGTATAACCTCTGTTATGAAGTATAACCTCCTGTTATGAAGTATAACCTCCTGTTATGAAGGATAGTCTCCTGTTATGAAGTATAGTCTCCTGTTATGAAGTATAACCTCTGTTATGAAGTACAACCTCTGTTATTAAGTATAGTCTCCTGTTATGAAGTATAACCTCTGTTATGAAGTATAACCTCTGTTATGAAGTATAGTCTCCTGTTATGAAGTATAACCTATGTTATGAAGTATAACCTCTGTTATGAAGTATAGTCTCCTGTTATGAAGTATAACCTCTGTTATGAAGTATAGTCTCCTGTTATGAAGTATAACCTCTGTTATGAAGTATAGCCTCCTGTTATGAAGTATAACCTCCTGTTATGAAGTATAACCTCTGTTATGAAGTATAACCTCTATTATGAAGTATAGTCTCCTGTTATGAAGTATAACCTCTGTTATGAAGTATAGTCTCCTGTTATGAAGTATAGTCTCCTGTTATGAAGTATAGTCTCCTGTTATGAAGTATAACTTCCTGTTATGAAGTATAACCTCTGTTATGAAGTATAACCTCCTGTTATGAAGTATAACCTCTGTTATGAAGTATAACCTCTGTTATGAAGTATAACCTCCTGTTATGAAGTATAGTCTCCTGTTATGAAGTATAGCCTCCTGTTATGAAGTATAACCTCTGTTATGAAGTATAACCTCTGTTATGAAGTATAACCTCCTGTTATGAAGTATAACCTCTGTTATGAAGTATAACCTCCTGTTATGAAGTATAACCTCTGTTATGAAGTATAGTCTCCTGTTATGAAGTATAACCTCCTGTTATGAAGTATAACCTCTGTTATGAAGTATAACCTCTGTTATGAAGTATAGTCTCCTGTTATGAAGTATAACCTCTGTTATGAAGTATAACCTCTGTTATGAAGTATAACCTCTGTTATGAAGTATAACCTCCTGTTATGAAGTATAACCTCTGTTATGAAGTATAACCTCTGTTATGAAGTATAGTCTCCTGTTATGAAGTATAACTTCCTGTTATGAAGTATAGCCTCCTGTTATGAAGTATAACCTCCTGTTATGAAGTATAACCTCTGTTATGAAGTATAACCTCTGTTATGAAGTATAGTCTCCTGTTATGAAGTATAGTCTCCTGTTATGAAGTATAACCTCCTGTTATGAAGTATAACCTCTGTTATGAAGTATAACCTCTGTTATGAAGTATAACCTCCTGTTATGAAGTATAGTCTCCTGTTATGAAGTATAGCCTCCTGTTATGAAGTATAACCTCTGTTATGAAGTATAGTCTCCTATTATGAAGTATAACCTCTGTTATGAAGTATAACCTCTGTTATGAAGTATAACCTCTGTTATGAAGTATAACCTCCTGTTATGAAGTATAACCTCTGTTATGAAGTATAACCTCTGTTATGAAGTATAGTCTCCTGTTATGAAGTATAACCTCCTGTTATGAAGTATAGCCTCCTGTTATGAAGTATAACCTCCTGTTATGAAGTTTAACCTCTGTTATGAAGTATAACCTCTGTTATGAAGTATAGTCTCCTGTTATGAAGTATAGTCTCCTGTTATGAAGTATAGTCTCCTGTTATGAAGTATAGCCTCCTGTTATGAAGTATAACCTCTGTTATGAAGTATAACCTCTGTTATGAAGTATAACCTCCTGTTATGAAGTATAACCTCTGTTATGAAGTATAACCTCTGTTATGAAGTATAGTCTTCTGTTATGAAGTATAGCCTCCTGTTATAAAGTATAACCTCTGTAATGAAGTATAACCTCTGTTATGAAGTATAGTCTCCTGTTATGAAGTATAGCCTCCTGTTATGAAGTATAACCTCTGTTATGAAGTATAACCTCTGTTATGAAGTATAACCTCCTGTTATGAAGTATAACCTCCTGTTATGAAGTATAACCTCTGTTATGAAGTATAACCTCCTGTTATGAAGTATAACCTCTGTTATGAAGTATAGTCTCCTGTTATGAAGTATAACCTCCTGTTATGAAGTATAACCTCTGTTATGAAGTATAGTCTCCTGTTATGAAGTATAGTCTCCTGTTATGAAGTATAACCTCCTGTTATGAAGTATAACCTCCTGTTATGAAGTATAGTCTCCTGTTATGAAGTATAACCTCTGTTATGAAGTATAACCTCCTGTTATGAAGTATAACCTCCTGTTGTGAAGTATAACCTCCTGTTGTGAAGTATAACCTCTGTTATGAAGTATAACCTCTGTTATGAAGTATAGCCTCCTGTTATGAAGTATAACCTCCTCTTATGAAGTATAACCTCCTGTTATGAAGTATAACCGCTGTTATGAAGTATAGCCTCCTGTTATGAAGTATAGCCTCCTTTTATGAAGTATAACCTCTGTTATGAAGTATAGCCTCCTGTTATGAAGTATAACCTCTGTTATGAAGTATAGTCTCCTGTTATGAAGTATAACCTCTGTTATGAAGTATAGTCTCCTGTTATGAAGTATAGTCTCCTGTTATGAAGTATAACCTCCTGTTATGAAGTATAACCTCTGTTATGAAGTATAGTCTCCTGTTATGAAGTATAACCTCTGTTATGAAGTATAACCTCTGTTATGAAGTATAACCCCTGTTATGAAGTATAACCTCCTGTTATGAAGTATAGTCTCCTGTTATGAAGTATAACCTCCTGTTATGAAGTATAACCTCTGTTATGAAGTATAACCTCTGTTATGAAGTATAACCTCCAGTTATGAAGTATAACCTCCTGTTATGAAGTATAGTCTCCTGTTATGAAGTATAACCTCTGTTATGAAGTATAACCTCTGTTATGAAGTATAACCTCTGTTATGAAGTATAACCTCCTGTTATGAAGTATAACCTCCTGTTATGAAGGATAGTCTCCTGTTATGAAGTATAGTCTCCTGTTATGAAGTATAGTCTCCTGTTATGAAGTATAACCTCTGTTATGAAGTATAACCTCTGTTATGAAGTATAGTCTCCTGTTATGAAGTATAACCTCTGTTATGAAGTATAACCTCTGTTATGAAGTATAGTCTCCTGTTATGAAGTATAACCTATGTTATGAAGTATAACCTCTGTTATGAAGTATAGTCTCCTGTTATGAAGTATAACCTCTGTTATGAAGTATAGTCTCCTGTTATGAAGTATAACCTCTGTTATGAAGTATAGCCTCCTGTTATGAAGTATAACCTCCTGTTATGAAGTATAACCTCTGTTATGAAGTATAACCTCTATTATGAAGTATAGTCTCCTGTTATGAAGTATAACCTCTGTTATGAAGTATAGTCTCCTGTTATGAAGTATAGTCTCCTGTTATGAAGTATAGTCTCCTGTTATGAAGTATAACTTCCTGTTATGAAGTATAACCTCTGTTATGAAGTATAACCTCCTGTTATGAAGTATAACCTCTGTTATGAAGTATAACCTCCTGTTATGAAGTATAGTCTCCTGTTATGAAGTATAGCCTCCTGTTATGAAGTATAACCTCTGTTATGAAGTATAACCTCTGTTATGAAGTATAACCTCCTGTTATGAAGTATAACCTCTGTTATGAAGTATAACCTCCTGTTATGAAGTATAACCTCTGTTATGAAGTATAGTCTCCTGTTATGAAGTATAACCTCCTGTTATGAAGTATAACCTCTGTTATGAAGTATAACCTCTGTTATGAAGTATAGTCTCCTGTTATGAAGTATAACCTCTGTTATGAAGTATAACCTCTGTTATGAAGTATAACCTCTGTTATGAAGTATAACCTCCTGTTATGAAGTATAACCTCTGTTATGAAGTATAACCTCTGTTATGAAGTATAGCCTCCTGTTATGAAGTATAACCTCTGTTATGAAGTATAACCTCTGTTATGAAATATAACCTCCTGTTATGAAGTATAACCTCTGTTATGAAGTATAACCTCTGTTATGAAGTATAACCTCCTGTTATGAAGTATAACCTCTGTTATGAAGTATAACCTCTGTTATGAAGTATAACCTCTGTTATGAAGTATAACCTCCTGTTATGAAGTATAACCTCCTGTTATGAAGTATAACCTCTGTTATGAAGTATAACCTCTGTTATGAAGTATAACCTCTGTTATGAAGTATAACCTCCTGTTATGAAGTATAACCTCTGTTATGAAGTATAACCTCTGTTATGAAGTATAACCTCTGTTATGAAGTATAACCTCTGTTATGAAGTATAGTCTCCTGTTATGAAGTATAGTCTCATGTTATGAAGTATAGTCTCCTGTTATGAAGTATAGTCTCCTGTTATGAAGTATAGTCTCCTGTTATGAAGTATAACCTCCTGTTATGAAGTATAACCTCCTGTTATGAAGTATAACCTCCTGTTATGAAGTATAGTCTCCTGTTATGAAGTATAACCTCTGATATGAAGTATAACCTCCTGTTATGAAGTATAACCTCTGTTATGAAGTATAACCTCCTGTTATGAAGTATAACCTCTGTTATGAAGTATAGTCTCCTGTTATGAAGTATAACCTCTGTTATGAAGTATAACCTCTGTTATGAAGTATAACCTCCTGTTATGAAGTATAGTCTCCTGTTATGAAGTATAACCTCCTGTTATGAAGTATAACCTCTGTTATGAAGTATAACCTCTGTTATGAAGTATAACCTCCAGTTATGAAGTATAACCTCCTGTTATGAAGTATAGTCTCCTGTTATGAAGTATAACCTCTGTTATGAAGTATAACCTCTGTTATGAAGTATAACCTCTGTTATGAAGTATAACCTCCTGTTATGAAGTATAACCTCCTGTTATGAAGGATAGTCTCCTGTTATGAAGTATAGTCTCCTGTTATGAAGTATAGTCTCCTGTTATGAAGTATAACCTCTGTTATGAAGTATAACCTCTGTTATGAAGTATAGTCTCCTGTTATGAAGTATAACCTCCTGTTATGAAGTATAACCTCTGTTATGAAGTATAACCTCTGTTATGAAGTATAGTCTCCTGTTATGAAGTATAACCTCTGTTATGAAGTATAACCTCTGTTATGAAGTATAACCTCTGTTATGAAGTATAACCTCCTGTTATGAAGTATAACCTCTGTTATGAAGTATAACCTCTGTTATGAAGTATAGTCTCCTGTTATGAAGTATAACTTCCTGTTATGAAGTATAGCCTCCTGTTATGAAGTATAACCTCCTGTTATGAAGTATAACCTCTGTTATGAAGTATAACCTCTGTTATGAAGTATAGTCTCCTGTTATGAAGTATAGTCTCCTGTTATGAAGTATAACCTCCTGTTATGAAGTATAACCTCTGTTATGAAGTATAACCTCTGTTATGAAGTATAACCTCCTGTTATGAAGTATAGTCTCCTGTTATGAAGTATAGCCTCCTGTTATGAAGTATAACCTCTGTTATGAAGTATAGTCTCCTATTATGAAGTATAACCTCTGTTATGAAGTATAACCTCTGTTATGAAGTATAACCTCTGTTATGAAGTATAACCTCCTGTTATGAAGTATAACCTCTGTTATGAAGTATAACCTCTGTTATGAAGTATAGTCTCCTGTTATGAAGTATAACCTCCTGTTATGAAGTATAGCCTCCTGTTATGAAGTATAACCTCCTGTTATGAAGTTTAACCTCTGTTATGAAGTATAACCTCTGTTATGAAGTATAGTCTCCTGTTATGAAGTATAGTCTCCTGTTATGAAGTATAGTCTCCTGTTATGAAGTATAGCCTCCTGTTATGAAGTATAACCTCTGTTATGAAGTATAACCTCTGTTATGAAGTATAACCTCCTGTTATGAAGTATAACCTCTGTTATGAAGTATAACCTCTGTTATGAAGTATAGTCTTCTGTTATGAAGTATAGCCTCCTGTTATAAAGTATAACCTCTGTAATGAAGTATAACCTCTGTTATGAAGTATAGTCTCCTGTTATGAAGTATAGCCTCCTGTTATGAAGTATAACCTCTGTTATGAAGTATAACCTCTGTTATGAAGTATAACCTCCTGTTATGAAGTATAACCTCCTGTTATGAAGTATAACCTCTGTTATGAAGTATAACCTCCTGTTATGAAGTATAACCTCTGTTATGAAGTATAGTCTCCTGTTATGAAGTATAACCTCCTGTTATGAAGTATAACCTCTGTTATGAAGTATAGTCTCCTGTTATGAAGTATAGTCTCCTGTTATGAAGTATAACCTCCTGTTATGAAGTATAACCTCCTGTTATGAAGTATAGTCTCCTGTTATGAAGTATAACCTCTGTTATGAAGTATAACCTCCTGTTATGAAGTATAACCTCCTGTTGTGAAGTATAACCTCCTGTTGTGAAGTATAACCTCTGTTATGAAGTATAACCTCTGTTATGAAGTATAGCCTCCTGTTATGAAGTATAACCTCCTCTTATGAAGTATAACCTCCTGTTATGAAGTATAACCGCTGTTATGAAGTATAGCCTCCTGTTATGAAGTATAGCCTCCTTTTATGAAGTATAACCTCTGTTATGAAGTATAGCCTCCTGTTATGAAGTATAACCTCTGTTATGAAGTATAGTCTCCTGTTATGAAGTATAACCTCTGTTATGAAGTATAGTCTCCTGTTATGAAGTATAGTCTCCTGTTATGAAGTATAACCTCCTGTTATGAAGTATAACCTCTGTTATGAAGTATAGTCTCCTGTTATGAAGTATAACCTCTGTTATGAAGTATAACCTCTGTTATGAAGTATAACCCCTGTTATGAAGTATAACCTCCTGTTATGAAGTATAGTCTCCTGTTATGAAGTATAACCTCCTGTTATGAAGTATAACCTCTGTTATGAAGTATAACCTCTGTTATGAAGTATAACCTCCAGTTATGAAGTATAACCTCCTGTTATGAAGTATAGTCTCCTGTTATGAAGTATAACCTCTGTTATGAAGTATAACCTCTGTTATGAAGTATAACCTCTGTTATGAAGTATAACCTCCTGTTATGAAGTATAACCTCCTGTTATGAAGGATAGTCTCCTGTTATGAAGTATAGTCTCCTGTTATGAAGTATAGTCTCCTGTTATGAAGTATAACCTCTGTTATGAAGTATAACCTCTGTTATGAAGTATAGTCTCCTGTTATGAAGTATAACCTCCTGTTATGAAGGATAGTCTCCTGTTATGAAGTATAGTCTCCTGTTATGAAGTATAGTCTCCTGTTATGAAGTATAACCTCTGTTATGAAGTATAACCTCTGTTATGAAGTATAGTCTCCTGTTATGAAGTATAACCTCTGTTATGAAGTATAACCTCTGTTATGAAGTATAGTCTCCTGTTATGAAGTATAACCTATGTTATGAAGTATAACCTCTGTTATGAAGTATAGTCTCCTGTTATGAAGTATAACCTCTGTTATGAAGTATAGTCTCCTGTTATGAAGTATAACCTCTGTTATGAAGTATAGCCTCCTGTTATGAAGTATAACCTCCTGTTATGAAGTATAACCTCTGTTATGAAGTATAACCTCTATTATGAAGTATAGTCTCCTGTTATGAAGTATAACCTCTGTTATGAAGTATAGTCTCCTGTTATGAAGTATAGTCTCCTGTTATGAAGTATAGTCTCCTGTTATGAAGTATAACTTCCTGTTATGAAGTATAACCTCTGTTATGAAGTATAACCTCCTGTTATGAAGTATAACCTCTGTTATGAAGTATAACCTCTGTTATGAAGTATAACCTCCTGTTATGAAGTATAGTCTCCTGTTATGAAGTATAGCCTCCTGTTATGAAGTATAACCTCTGTTATGAAGTATAACCTCTGTTATGAAGTATAACCTCCTGTTATGAAGTATAACCTCTGTTATGAAGTATAACCTCCTGTTATGAAGTATAACCTCTGTTATGAAGTATAGTCTCCTGTTATGAAGTATAACCTCCTGTTATGAAGTATAACCTCTGTTATGAAGTATAACCTCTGTTATGAAGTATAGTCTCCTGTTATGAAGTATAACCTCTGTTATGAAGTATAACCTCTGTTATGAAGTATAACCTCTGTTATGAAGTATAACCTCCTGTTATGAAGTATAACCTCTGTTATGAAGTATAACCTCTGTTATGAAGTATAGTCTCCTGTTATGAAGTATAACTTCCTGTTATGAAGTATAGCCTCCTGTTATGAAGTATAACCTCCTGTTATGAAGTATAACCTCTGTTATGAAGTATAACCTCTGTTATGAAGTATAGTCTCCTGTTATGAAGTATAACCTCCTGTTATGAAGTATAACCTCTGTTATGAAGTATAACCTCTGTTATGAAGTATAACCTCCTGTTATGAAGTATAGTCTCCTGTTATGAAGTATAACCTCCTGTTATGAAGTATAACCTCTGTTATGAAGTATAACCTCTGTTATGAAGTATAACCTCTGTTATGAAGTATAACCTCTGTTATGAAGTATAACCTCCTGTTATGAAGTATAACCTCTGTTATGAAGTATAACCTCTGTTATGAAGTATAGTCTCCTGTTATGAAGTATAACCTCCTGTTATGAAGTATAGCCTCCTGTTATGAAGTATAACCTCCTGTTATGAAGTTTAACCTCTGTTATGAAGTATAACCTCTGTTATGAAGTATAGTCTCCTGTTATGAAGTATAGTCTCCTGTTATGAAGTATAGTCTCCTGTTATGAAGTATAGCCTCCTGTTATGAAGTATAACCTCTGTTATGAAGTATAACCTCTGTTATGAAGTATAACCTCCTGTTATGAAGTATAACCTCTGTTATGAAGTATAACCTCTGTTATGAAGTATAGTCTCCTGTTATGAAGTATAACCTCCTGTTATGAAGTATAGCCTCCTGTTATGAAGTATAACCTCCTGTTATGAAGTTTAACCTCTGTTATGAAGTATAACATCTGTTATGAAGTATAGTCTCCTGTTATGAAGTATAGTCTCCTATTATGAAGTATAACCTCTGTTATGAAGTATAACCTCTGTTATGAAGTATAACCTCTGTTATGAAGTATAACCTCCTGTTATGAAGTATAACCTCTGTTATGAAGTATAACCTCTGTTATGAAGTATAGTCTCCTGTTATGAAGTATAACCTCCTGTTATGAAGTATAGCCTCCTGTTATGAAGTATAACCTCCTGTTATGAAGTTTAACCTCTGTTATGAAGTATAACCTCTGTTATGAAGTATAGTCTCCTGTTATGAAGTATAGTCTCCTGTTATGAAGTATAGTCTCCTGTTATGAAGTATAGCCTCCTGTTATGAAGTATAACCTCTGTTATGAAGTATAACCTCTGTTATGAAGTATAACCTCCTGTTATGAAGTATAACCTCTGTTATGAAGTATAACCTCTGTTATGAAGTATAGTCTTCTGTTATGAAGTATAGCCTCCTGTTATAAAGTATAACCTCTGTAATGAAGTATAACCTCTGTTATGAAGTATAGTCTCCTGTTATGAAGTATAGCCTCCTGTTATGAAGTATAACCTCTGTTATGAAGTATAACCTCTGTTATGAAGTATAACCTCCTGTTATGAAGTATAACCTCTGTTATGAAGTATAACCTCCTGTTATGAAGTATAACCTCTGTTATGAAGTATAGTCTCCTGTTATGAAGTATAACCTCCTGTTATGAAGTATAACCTCTGTTATGAAGTATAGTCTCCTGTTATGAAGTATAACCTCCTGTTATGAAGTATAGTCTCCTGTTATGAAGTATAACCTCCTGTTATGAAGTATAACCTCCTGTTATGAAGTATAGTCTCCTGTTATGAAGTATAACCTCTGTTATGAAGTATAACCTCCTGTTATGAAGTATAACCTCCTGTTGTGAAGTATAACCTCTGTTATGAAGTATAACCTCTGTTATGAAGTATAGCCTCCTGTTATGAAGTATAACCTCCTCTTATGAAGTATAACCTCCTGTTATGAAGTATAACCTCTGTTATGAAGTATAGCCTCCTGTTATGAAGTATAGCCTCCTTTTATGAAGTATAACCTCTGTTATGAAGTATAGCCTCCTGTTATGAAGTATAACCTCTGTTATGAAGTATAGTCTCCTGTTATGAAGTATAACCTCTGTTATGAAGTATAGTCTCCTGTTATGAAGTATAGTCTCCTGTTATGAAGTATAACCTCCTGTTATGAAGTATAACCTCTGTTATGAAGTATAGTCTCCTGTTATGAAGTATAACCTCTGTTATGAAGTATAACCTCTGTTATGAAGTATAACCTCTGTTATGAAGTATAACCTCCTGTTATGAAGTATAGTCTCCTGTTATGAAGTATAACCTCCTGTTATGAAGTATAACCTCTGTTATGAAGTATAACCTCTGTTATGAAGTATAACCTCCAGTTATGAAGTATAACCTCCTGTTATGAAGTATAGTCTCCTGTTATGAAGTATAACCTCTGTTATGAAGTATAACCTCTGTTATGAAGTATAACCTCTGTTATGAAGTATAACCTCCTGTTATGAAGTATAAACTCCTGTTATGAAGGATAGTCTCCTGTTATGAAGTATAGTCTCCTGTTATGAAGTATAGTCTCCTGTTATGAAGTATAACCTCTGTTATGAAGTATAACCTCTGTTATGAAGTATAGTCTCCTGTTATGAAGTATAACCTCTGTTATGAAGTATAACCTCTGTTATGAAGTATAGTCTCCTGTTATGAAGTATAACCTATGTTATGAAGTATAACCTCTGTTATGAAGTATAGTCTCCTGTTATGAAGTATAACCTCTGTTATGAAGTATAGTCTCCTGTTATGAAGTATAACCTCTGTTATGAAGTATAGCCTCCTGTTATGAAGTATAACCTCCTGTTATGAAGTATAACCTCTGTTATGAAGTATAGTCTCCTGTTATGAAGTATAGTCTCCTGTTATGAAGTATAGTCTCCTGTTATGAAGTATAACTTCCTGTTATGAAGTATAACCTCTGTTATGAAGTATAACCTCCTGTTATGAAGTATAACCTCTGTTATGAAGTATAACCTCCTGTTATGAAGTATAGTCTCCTGTTATGAAGTATAGCCTCCTGTTATGAAGTATAACCTCTGTTATGAAGTATAACCTCTGTTATGAAGTATAACCTCCTGTTATGAAGTATAACCTCCTGTTATGAAGTATAGTCTCCTGTTATGAAGTATAACCTCTGTTATGAAGTATAACCTCTGTTATGAAGTATAACCTCTGTTATGAAGTATAGTCTCCTGTTATGAAGTATAACTTCCTGTTATGAAGTATAGCCTCCTGTTATGAAGTATAACCTCCTGTTATGAAGTATAACCTCTGTTATGAAGTATAACCTCTGTTATGAAGTATAGTCTCCTGTTATGAAGTATAGTCTCCTGTTATGAAGTATAACCTCCTGTTATGAAGTATAACCTCTGTTATGAAGTATAACCTCTGTTATGAAGTATAACCTCCTGTTATGAAGTATAGTCTCCTGTTATGAAGTATAACCTCCTGTTATGAAGTATAACCTCTGTTATGAAGTATAGTCTCCTATTATGAAGTATAACCTCTGTTATGAAGTATAACCTCTGTTATGAAGTATAACCTCTGTTATGAAGTATAACCTCCTGTTATGAAGTATAACCTCTGTTATGAAGTATAACCTCTGTTATGAAGTATAGTCTCCTGTTATGAAGTATAACCTCCTGTTATGAAGTATAGCCTCCTGTTATGAAGTATAACCTCCTGTTATGAAGTTTAACCTCTGTTATGAAGTATAACCTCTGTTATGAAGTATAGTCTCCTGTTATGAAGTATAGTCTCCTGTTATGAAGTATAGTCTCCTGTTATGAAGTATAGCCTCCTGTTATGAAGTATAACCTCTGTTATGAAGTATAACCTCTGTTATGAAGTATAACCTCCTGTTATGAAGTATAACCTCTGTTATGAAGTATAACCTCTGTTATGAAGTATAGTCTTCTGTTATGAAGTATAGCCTCCTGTTATAAAGTATAACCTCTGTAATGAAGTATAACCTCTGTTATGAAGTATAGTCTCCTGTTATGAAGTATAGCCTCCTGTTATGAAGTATAACCTCTGTTATGAAGTATAACCTCTGTTATGAAGTATAACCTCCTGTTATGAAGTATAACCTCTGTTATGAAGTATAACCTCCTGTTATGAAGTATAACCTCTGTTATGAAGTATAGTCTCCTGTTATGAAGTATAACCTCCTGTTATGAAGTATAACCTCTGTTATGAAGTATAACCTCTGTTATGAAGTATAGTCTCCTGTTATGAAGTATAACCTCTGTTATGAAGTATAACCTCTGTTATGAAGTATAACCTCTGTTATGAAGTATAACCTCCTGTTATGAAGTATAGTCTCCTGTTATGAAGTATAACCTCTGTTATGAAGTATAGTCTCCTGTTATGAAGTATAACCTCTGTTATGAAGTATAGTCTCCTGTTATGAAGTATAACCTCTGTTATGAAGTATAGTCTCCTGTTATGAAGTATAGTCTCCTGTTATGAAGTATAACCTCCTGTTATGAAGTATAACCTCTGTTATGAAGTATAGTCTACTGTTATGAAGTATAACCTCCTGTTATGAAGTATAGTCTCCTGTTATGAAGTATAGTCTCCTGTTATGAAGTATAACCTCCTGTTATGAAGTATAGTCTCCTGTTATGAAGTATAACCTCTGTTAGGAAGTATAACCTCTGTTATGAAGTATAACCTCCTGTTATGAAGTATAGTCTCCTGTTATGAAGTATAACCTCTGTTATGAAGTATAGTCTTCTGTTATGAAGTATAACCTCTGTTATGAAGTATAACCTCTGTTATGAAGTATAACCTCCTGTTATGAAGTATAACCTCCTGTTATGAAGTATAACCTCTGTTATGAAGTATAACCTCTGTTATGAAGTATAGTCTCCTGTTATGAAGTATAACCTCCTGTTCTGAAGTATAGCCTCCTGTTATGAAGTATAACCTCCTGTTATGAAGTATAACCTCTGTTATGAAGTATAACCTCTGTTATGAAGTATAGTCTCCTGTTATAAAGTATAGTCTCCTGTTATGAAGTATAGTCTCCTGTTATGAAGTATAGCCTCCTGTTATGAAGTATAACCTCTGTTATGAAGTATAAGAAGTATAGTCTCCTGTTATGAAGTATAGCCTCCTGTTATGAAGTATAACCTCTGTTATGAAGTATAACCTCTGTTATGAAGTATAACCTCCTGTTATGAAGTATAACCTCTGTTATGAAGTATAACCTCTGTTATGAAGTATAGTCTCCTGTTATGAAGTATAGCCTCCTGTTATGAAGTATAACCTCTGTTATGAAGTATAGTCTCCTGTTATGAAGTATAGCCTCCTGTTATGAAGTACAACCCTGTTATGAAGTATAACCTCTGTTATGAAGTATAACCTCCTGTTATGAAGTATAACCTCAGTTATGAAGTATAACCTCCTGTTATGAAGTATAACCTCTGTTATGAAGTATAGTCTCCTGTTATGAAGTATAGCCTCCTGTTATGAAGTATAACCTCCTGTTATGAAGTATAACCTCTGTTATGAAGTATAACCTCTATTATGAAGTATAGTCTCCTGTTATGAAGTATAACCTCTGTTATGAAGTATAGTCTCCTGTTATGAAGCATAGTCTCCTGTTATGAAGTATAGTCTCCTGTTATGAAGTATAGTCTCCTGTTATGAAGTATAACCTCTGTTATGAAGTATAACCTCCTGTTATGAAGTATAACCTCTGTTATGAAGTATAACCTCCTGTTATGAAGTATAGTCTCCTGTTATGAAGTATAGTCTCCTGTTATGAAGTATAACCTCCTGTTATGAAGTATAACCTCTGTTATGAAGTATAGTCTCCTGTTATGAAGTATAACCTCTGTTATAAAGTATAACCTCTGTTATGAAGTATAGTCTCCTGTTATGAAGTATAACCTCTGTTATGAAGTATAACCTCTGTTATGAAGTATAACCTCCTGTTATGAAGTATAGGCTCCTGTTATGAAGTATAGGCTCCTGTTATGAAGTATAGTCTCCTGTTATGAAGTATAACCTCCTGTTATGAAGTATAACCCCTGTTATGAAGTATAACCTCTGTTATGAAGTATAACCTCCTGTTATGAAGTATAACCTCTGTTATGAAGTATAACCTCTGTTATGAAGTATAGTTTCCTGTTATGAAGTATAGTCTCCTGTTATGAAGTATAACCTCCTGTTATGAAGTATAACCTCTGTTATGAAGTATAGTCTCCTGTTATGAAGTATAACCTCTGTTATGAAGTATAACCTCTGTTATGAAGTATAACCTCCTGTTATGAAGTATAGTCTCCTGTTATGAAGTATAGTCTCCTGTTATTAAGTATAACCTCCTGTTATGAAGTAAAACCTCTGTTATGAAGTATAGTCTCCTGTTATTAAGTATAACCTCTGTTATGAAGTATAACCTCTGTTATGAAGTATAACCTCCTGTTATGAAGTATAGTCTCCTGTTATGAAGTATAACCTCCTGTTATGAAGTATAACCTCTGTTATGAAGTATAACCTCTGTTATGAAGTATAACCTCTGTTATGAAGTATAGTCTCCTGTTATGAAGTATAGCCTCCTGTTATGAAGTATAACCTCCTGTTATGAAGTATAACCTTTGATTGATTGAAAACTTTATTAGAAGATTTGCAGAAGTAGGTACATGAAAGTACATATTACATACAAGGTCAACTAACAGGATAAAAACCCAAGAAAGCCACTGGCTTATTTCAATTGGGGTCCTTGATTCTCAATTCATCGTTACATGTAAGACAGACAAAAAACTAGTACTATCTACAAGATAATACAGAGAAATAACTAGTACTATCTACAAGATAAACATACATCCAACATGGGAAGAACAATACAACAAAACATAAGGTATGTACAGCGGGTAGGACAGGTGGGGACATACACCACAGGTGGGGGCGGGGGACAAAACACAAAGTATGTACAGTGGGTAGTTCGGGCAGGGGGACAGACATATAATATGTACAATGGGTAGTTCGGGCGGGGGGACAAAACAACAATTATGTACAGTGTGTGGTCATGGTGGGGGGGGGGGGGTACAAAAACACCAGTAGATTTAGGCGAGGGGGGGGGGGCGACATAATAACATTGCGTTTGCTCAGAGTGTAGACCAGGTAGGGGGGTGGGACAAAACAACTAGTATGT
>NC_137687.1:17520078-17647578 GCF_963989245.1 Nansenia antarctica | reverse complement strand
CAAACGTTTACAAGATAGATATGCAGGTAAATATGTTTTAAATCTAAATATGCATATACTGTCTCATACTAATCATTCTCATGTCTGCAACTAACTTCTTAAGTTTATGGTACATATAACAAGTCATAATAAGAGTAACAATGGAGGAGGCCCAAATAATCTGAGCCACTGTAACCCACATTTTTCCAAATGGAATTCCGCTTCCAATGATAGCATGACCCGCTTGGAATGTCTTAATGACAGCATAATGTTTCTTGGCTGTTTGCACATAACCTTTAGCGTTATTAAAGCCTTTTTCAGCTGTTCCAATTTCAACTTTAGCTTTAGCAATTGTAACCCCAGTCAGCAATACATGATTCTTAATATTATCACTTAGAGTTAACAGTATGTCCACTTTGTTCCTTCAGACCTCCCCTCTTCCCAGGGCGCAGTCTCAGGCTGGAACCCTTTCCGATGGAGGTTTACTGCCCTCCAACCCCTTCTTGGGTCAGAGTCAGTCTACCTCCACCCCTTCCGCTTCCCAGACGTCTCCTTTTCAGAGCTCTGATCACGGAAAGCACTGCTCGCTTACTAACGCATTCGGTTTCAGCTTACAGTGGCCTGACTGTACATTGAGCTGAGCGCAGCCACCATTTTCCTATGGCTTAAGGCTTTGCGACCCAACCGGCCGGTGACCCAGTCGATAGCGATCCCCAGTCAGTGTCTAAACACCAACCCTGTAGCGGTGATTGGCCGCCCAGTTGGGAACCGACGGTCTGATCCCTAGCCCACTTCACTATGGGTCTAGAAACTTTGAACGTTTACACCAGCCTAGCCTGTTCACGGGTGTGGCCCTCACATCCCGCTAGGTGTGGGCTGTCGCCCACGTACCACGCACTGCCCACACACCTAGATGCGACACGTGCGCCGACTAGACGGTACCACAGCAATATGTTAATTCATATTTCATCAGACACGGGGGCCTTCAGTCTTCTCCCCAGCACTATATTGAATCTTTAACGTGCCCTCGGAACTTTGCAATTCCGCTGCCACCTGTTATGGACTAGGTTCGGGGTGCCTAATCCCCTGCCTAATCCATTTCATATGTTGTGCCTACTGTCCAATTATGCGGTTCCAAGCGGATGTTAGGAATATGCAAGGTCTGCAAAAGAGATTGTCCCATATTATGTTAAAGAACGAGGGTTTGGGGAAACACAAACAGGCCCTATAGAGCAATAATTATAATGAATAATTACTTCACCTGTCCCGCACCAGTGAGTGTGTGATATCTGAACTGGCCGAATATTTGGGAGATCTTTGGTCACTTCAAAACCAGTGGAGAAATCAGAAATATTAATTTTGGAAACATAGGCGCCATTACAAAACACATTTAGGCCTACTTGTTGACAATGTTTTCTGTCAAACAGGTTATCGCTCTCATCTACATAAGCTTCCATAAGCCATCTACACCAGTGTTGATAGTGGTCCCCACAGGGAAATGGGAGAGCAGTTACACGGCGTACTGTGTATCCAGGGCCGCGGACTAGAGGAAATGTAATCACACCCCTCAGAGTATGTTCTGAGTCAGCACAAACTCTTGATACCGGCAGAACCTCCCCCACAATGTGCCATGGAGCCGGAAGTGTTATTGCAGCCAGGAGTTGGCCTGCGATTTCCGACGGGATATACCCATCTTTCAGATCTGTAATCATAGAGTTCCATTCGGCAATAGTGGCCTGTCCCGCTCGGTAACACTGCTGCTCTCGCTCTGCTCTCTCCAACATCCTGCTGAACGCAATTCTGAAAACATCAACACTCCTGCTGATAACCTTTACAGTCTCACCAAGCATGCCCAAATTGTATCGTGCTGCATTAGCCAAACTCGAGGCGCCATTTGTATTTGCACTGGCCGCCCGATTCACCCACTCACCAGCAAGGACAAGTTCACTTTCTACCCAATTGTGATTGTATTCAGATATAGCTTGAGCAAATGTGTTATAAGTTCCTAGTCCTGCCCCCACCCAACCCTCGACTGATCTTTTCCCTCTCTTGCTTGAGCAGCGAGGAAGACGGGTGAGCAATTTCTCATAAAGATTGTGAATCTCATCAGTTAGACTAGAGAATTCCTTACACATTTTTAGCCAAGGTGAAAGGTCCATATCTAGTTTTGCCTCAAACACATGTAATATGCTAAGAGGGTACATAGTGTACCATCTAGAGTGTTTAACTAAGCCAGGAGCTGTAATAGGTTTAACTTCTGGACAATACTCAACCCAATCAGGATTGGGCATTTTAGCACTAGCATTTTTAGCCCTAATATATTTTGGCACTATCCCCGAGGGTCCTATCATATGACATTTCCTTGGAGACTGACCATAGTACACATGGTACAATATTGTTTCCCATTCTGGGGCTTTTTCCCATCTGGAGCTCTCAATCAAAAGATGAACTGCAGATGAACCTAGGAAACAACCTTCTAATGGTACTGTATCATTACCCCAAGTAGAGTTATCTGGACCTACGAAGATATAGATAGGCTCTTTATAAATCAAATGGACTACCAAAGTATATCTGGCTTCCTTTACAATTACCCCATATGTGAGTACTGCATCGCTAACATCATGATTAAAATGCCACTCCTTTAATGTAGGGTCACAGTATGTTGAGGGGAGTTTTCTAGTGAGTATATCTTTAAACACATAGTTTGGTCTCTCTTTTCTACACATCATTTCTTCTTCCATTAACGGTATACTTGCTTGACGCTTGACACTGTTACTCTGTATCTTAACAGCTGTGTTAACTGTAGTTGGTACCATAACTTCAGCCTGGATATTTGTCTCTAGAGGGTCTAATGTAGTCAATTGTAGGTCTTCTACTGTCGTGTCGTCACTAGTCTCTTTCATTGTCAGATTAGTTTGTTCAGTCAGGTTAGTTTTTAGTAGATTAAACATTCCTAACAGGAGGATAGCCTCCAGCCACCATAAAAGTTTCATTTTCTTGGCTTTCGATCTTCGCAAACTTGTCCAATAGAGGTTTCCCTCCTTTTGCGAAGAGAGGAAGTCAAGACACGCCACACAATTTGTGTGGTACGTATCCAAATCTCGGTCGGAGAGAGTGGGGGGCCTGTGCTTCTCCGCTGAGAAGCAGGTATTATGAACGCTCTATATTTCCAAATGGGTGTAACGGCATCAAAAGCACCCAAATTACCAAATGGTTACACAATGGTAAAAAAAAGTAGAAAGAGTTATAAAATGTATACAAATTATTAGTTAGTTAGTTCAAAAGAAAAATCTAAATTAAATTAATTTATTTTTATTAATAAAAAAAACGTTTTAAAGGCCCCCCAATAGGATTATAGTAGAGCTACATTTTCCTCAACTTGTAATGTCACCAAAAAAGGTATCTAATCTTCCTCCCCACTGCCCTGACCAGACGAAATGTCAATTTTAGGTTCGTCTAGAGGCAGAGGATCGGGCGCTGCGCTTGCAGTTTGTGCAGAAGGAGCTAACTTGATCTGACTTTTGTGGATCCAACTTCTAATTCCCTGTAGTTTCACTGCTGATGGTACTACTAACATAACTAAGTATGGTCCTGACCATATGGGTTTGAAAGGTCCTTTCTTAACCATTCGTTTCACAAAAACCTCATCCCCAATATTAACGTTGGGGCCCGTTGCAGCTGGAGCACCTGGAAAGGTCCACAAAAGTCTAACTGAATCTTAGCGAATGGAGCATGAGCTTTTGGCTGTTGTCTCAAAGGGACCTTCAATGTAGGCCCCGTATTACAAGTCAAACATGTGACACATCGTTTCACGTGATCATTAATGTTCCCTCGCAACTTGGGATGCCACCAGGTTTTACTCATTTTCTCAAATGTCCTGCGTGATCCATCATGAGCTAAACCATGATACAATTGAATCATAATGGGCATAAGGGAGTTAGGCAGGACATATTGGTTCTCTGGTCCTCGCCAGATGTCCTCGTCATCTAGTCTACCCTCATTTTCCATCCATTTCCATTTCTCCAGCCTTGGAGCTGAACATTGGATGTGTTTGAGGTCCTCCAGAGATGTGAGACTCTGGGTCGGCTGGGACAGTTGCTCATCTGTAGCTGCTATCTCACAAAAATCCACATCTGCATCTACAGCAGCTTCTCTCGCTAATCCGTCTGCATGTGCATTTCCAATGCTGTGTTCATCCTGATTCTTAGTGTGAGCCTTTACTTTTAGAACTGCAACTTATTCTGGTTGGCGTATGGCTCTGTGGAGATCCAAAACTATTTCTCCGTGACGAATGGGTGAACCTTCACTAGTAAGAAAACCTCTAGTTGCCCATAGGCTAAGATAATCATGAACAACTCCAAAAGCATATCGGGAATCTGTGTATATATTCACCTTGCAGCCTGCAGCGACATTACAGACTGCTGTCAATGCTCTAAGTTCAGCAACTTGCGCTGATGCTCCAGGGAGTGAGCCGCATTTTACTAGACGGCCGTCTGCTGTACAGACTGCCCATCCAGTATGGCGACGACTATCCACATAATAGGATGATCCATCCACATAAAGGTTTAAAGCACCTTCAATAGGGACCTCTTTGACACCAGATTGTGGGAGGGAGATATTTACAGTGTCACATTTGTGAGGATCACCCTCATCTGGTGTTGGCATCAAGGATGCTGGGTTTAGACTATTGACTCTCTTCAGTGTGACTGATGGGAGTGTGAGGTGTGTCTCCCAGCGAGTCCATCTTGATATATGGACTGCAGAGGATTTGGGACCCGAGAGGATCAACATCACATCATGGGGCACGTGTATGGTCACATCCATTACTCCCAGAATCCCCTCACTTCGCTTTAGAGCCAGAGATGTAGCTTCAACAGCTCGCAGGCAGGCTGGCATTGCTGCTGCTACTGCATCTAACTTCCCTGAGTAGTAGGCAACCGGCCGGTGCCTACCCCCATGTTCCTGTGTTAGGACTGCTGACATATGCCCGTCATTCTCATGAACATACAAATGAAATGGCAAGTCTGAGTTAGGGAGACCCAGAGCTGGGGCTGAACACAAGGTCTCTTTCAACCTGTCAAAGGCCTGTTCACAGTCATTCCCCCAATAAATCTTATCGTTAGCGTGTAAGGGGCCCTTTAACAGGTCTGTGATAGGTTGTGAGATCTGACTGAAATTAGGAATGTGTGCTCGACTGTAGTTGAAAAGTCCTAAGACCTTCCTGACACCCCGTACAGTATTTGGACGTACACATTCTCTGATAACCTTCAGCTTATCTACTGTAAGCTGATGCTGGCCTTGAGATATCTCTTGGCCCAGGTAAGTGACAGCCGTTTGGCAAATCTGGGCCTTTGAAGGATTGCACTTCAGTCCACTGTCTGCCAGATGTTGCAAAATCACCTCCATGTCTTTTCTGTGTGTTTCCTCATCCGAGGTTGAGATCAATAGATCATCAACATACTGTACTATGTGAGACTCAAGATCAGGTAGTTTTCTGAGTATTTTTGCCAAGGCTAAATGAAACAATGTTGGCGAATTATGCCAACCTTGAGCTAAACGAGTTAGCGTCAAACACCTACCTAGAAAGAAGAAAGCATAAAAAAACTGTGAATCCTCATGAACAGGAACTGAAAAAAATCCTGTTTTGGTTGCATTTGTGATGGCTCCACCAAGACCTTTTAACATAATCCGCTGTTTAGTGAGGGGTAGATTAGCAATGTTAGTCACACTAACTGAAGCTCCGGTATCTACGAGGGCTCTACACGTCTTGCCCCCGACCTTAGCCTGTAGATATGGTCGTTTGGCTCCTACCAGGGGAGCCATGGGGGCCGAAAAATCCTATTTGCAAAAAATGTCCAGGAGGCGGATGAGCTCATCTTTCGACATCTCAGCCAGTTTCCTTTTCTGGGAGGAGTTTGAGTTGGGCCTCCCCTCCCTGTTGGTGGGGCAGTTCTTTGCCCAATGGTCACTGCTCCCGCATTTAAAGCAATACCCCTTACCCATGGGCTCACCCCTCCCACTTCTGCAATTGGATCTTGTGTGTCCTACACGACCACAATTTCCACACTGAATGCTAGTTTTGGGCTGTGTTACCATATTTGGCTTTGAGCCATATTGGATGGAGAGCATTGGGGCAGAGGGAATTGGGGTTTTTGTGCGCTGACGAGTCACGTAATCTCTGTGCTCGCTCGACCCACCCTCTTTCTCAACGTTACTAGCCCATGTTAGGCATTGTGAGTAAGTCAACAGAAGAGCCCGCATAGTATGCAACGATTTGAGTAAATTGGGTGAGGTAACACCAGTAAGCAGCATGTCTAAAAATGCTCTATCATCCTCAGCAGGATTTGCCACTCCACTATGCTCTTTATAGAGTTTGAATTTCTCCTCGGCATACTCCTGGAACGACTCATCACGTTTCTGTTGTCTATCTGCCAGGGGAGGCTGGTTCATTAGGGGCAATTGGACAATGCCCCACCAAAGGGAGAAGAGAGAGATTTTTTTTCTATGACTTCTAGACAGTGTTGCTTCTGAATATCATAGTCCAATCAGCTAGTGTTCTGTGGAGTATATCATAGTCCAATCAGCTAGTGTTCTGTGGAGTATGTTCCAATCAGCTTCAAGTCCCGCCCCTTTCAGGGCAACTTTCAGTCTACTCGAAGTTGCACTAGGCTGTTCTCGTAGACTTGCATGTAAAATCTATTTTCGTAACTTCAGGCCATTCGGTCATTTGTCTATGGGGTTTTGGGACATGCACAAAGAATCGTACGTGCTTACGTCATGTCCGGCGTAGCGTTCGTTCACCTGCTTCACCATGGCTATGGCGTCTAGTAATGTTCTGAACAACTCGGTTGAATCTTTAAAAGAAACACCGTTCAGCCGTCGTAGCAACCAGGAGAAATTAACAGTAAAGGAATTAGGACCACCCAGACCAAATTTAATTATAAAGCAAGTTTATACAAAGGCAGGGAAAATTGGAAAATCGTATAACCGAGGATTTACGAGGGGTTGGTATGAGAAGAAAACATGGCTAGCGGGATGTGAGGTAACAAATGCGTTGTTCTGCTTTCCCTGCATGTTATTCCATCCGAGTGCGGACGCATGGACAAGTACAGGTGTCACAGACATGCACCATTTGTCTGAAAAGGCAAAAAAACATGACCTGTCAAAGCTACACATGGCTAGTTGCATGAAGCTTCAAGCATTCGGGAGGGTCGACATTGCCACACAGTTGGATGAGAGCTACAGGGTCGCTGTGCGTCGTCACAACGACGAGGTGAACAAAAACCGACATATTCTCTCCCGTCTGATTGAGTGTGTGAAGTTTTGTGGGGTGTTCGAGGTAGCTTTGCGGGGGAAAAATGAAAATGACTCGGGTTCCGGCAACCCAGGGATTTTTCGTGGACTGGTGGACTTGGTGGCATCGATGGATGAAGTGTTTGAAGAACACTTGAAAACAGCAACAGTCTTCAAGGGAACGTCAAAGACTGTGCAGAACGAGCTGTTGGATTGTATGCTGTCAGTCATCAGGGAACGGATTATGGAGGAAGTGAAGTTAGCCAGATTCGTAGCAATCCAAGCAGATGAGACCACGGATGTTTCTACACAGACTCAGTTGGTGCTTGTGCTGAGATACATAGACAGGAACCATGCTGTCCAAGAACGTTTTTTTGAATTCATCCCCATCTTGAATGCAACGGCCGACTCGATCGCTACTGTACTGCTGGAGAGACTTGGCAGCCTTTTCACTGAAGAAGAGAAAGGTAATGTCGCCCCCTCCCGGTTGTTTCAGTATTAAGAATGGAAAATTATGTTTATTTATTTATTTTGTGTTGTTTCAATATTAAGAATGAAAAAGTATTACTACTGATGATACTGAAATAATTATTATTAGTGTAGCGTTCCCGTACGGGGCCTGTTAACAGCTCCTCCCTTGGTGTTGTGGTTAGCGAGCCGAGGCCGGCGGTTATGCGGGAGATCGGGGTTCGACTCCCGCATGGGGCGAGCTACACTACCAGTTCCTCGTTCGTTACATTATTATTAATTAATTGGATTATAATATAATAGGACTGTAAAGTGTTATAACATATTAGTTATTTGTTCTTTTATTATTTAAATCATGTTCGAAAATAAAATATTCATTCATTCATTCATTCATTCAAGGTAAACTTGTCGCTCAAGCGTATGACGGGGCCAGTGTGATGAGGGGCGAGAGAGCTGGTGTTCATCAGAAGGTGCGTGAACATTATGGAAATGCCCATTATGTCCACTGTTACGCACACCAATTGAACTTGATTATGCAGCAAGCCACTTCTAACATCCCCGCAGTGAGAGTTTTTTTTTTCGGATTTGAGTGGTATTGCCACTTTTTTTTCCCGGTCGCCTAAACGCACGAGCATCCTCGACGAGGTTGTTGCAAGAAGGCTGCCAAGAGCCTCGTCCACAAGATGGAATTTCAACAGCAGAATCGTGAACACTGTATACGAGAACCTGGATGACCTCATAGAGTGTTTCGAAACCATCAGGACCAGCTCCTTTGATAACACCACAGTGCAGGAGGCATCTGGCTTTGTGAGGATGCTGGAGGATGAGAACTTCCGGTTTTTCCTGCATCTCTTCCACGGTATCATGCCTCACGTTGACATGCTGTACCAGAAGCTGCAGAAGAAGGACATTGACGCAGTCTTCATAAAACATGCCGTCCAAAGCTTCACAAGCAGCATGCAGGCCATAAGGTAAGATCAAAAAATATAGTTTGTACATTGATACAATTACAACTACAAGACAGCAGATTGTTCAGCTACATTTTCTTATTTGAAATCTTAACACTGTTGGTCTGTCTGCCTTCAGGGACCAAAGCTCATCTCAAGAGCAGCAGCAAGAAGCCACAGGAACCAGAACATCAAGGAGGGTCTTGGGAGAAGAAGAGAAGCAGAGGCTGTCTAAAGAGGTAGGTCCAAGTTTTGAAACACAGTGTTGGAAAATCACCACCAATCAGAGTTACATTCAGGGATGGGATGGTAGCAGTCTTTATTCAGTGTTGTACTTCCAAAGTGCTTATTTCCACATTTTCTTTTACACCCCATACTTTTGACAGATCTGCGACACAATCCTGGCCCACTCCAAAGAAAGGTTTTCTTTCACCAACCACCTTGTGAGTGCCACGCTGCTCCAAGGAGAGATGTTCCAACAGCACTGCCATGCATTCCCTGTTGAGGCTCTGAACACCACTGTCAAGGCATACCCCATGCTGAACCAGGTGAAGCTCAAGACTGAGCTGTCCCTTGTCTATGAGAGTGCTGAGTTCAAGGGCTGCTCTGGTGCACTGGCACTGTACCAGGTTCTACACAGTTACAACCTCCAGGAGACTTTCTCTGAGACTGTAGCTCTGTTGAACATCCTAATTACTACTCCCATGACAACAGCTGAAGCTGAGAGGTGTTTCTCGACCCTTAAGAGAATCAAGAACTTCCTGCGAAACACAATGGGCCAGGAGCGCCTGAATGCACTGGCCATGCTTTCAATGGAGAGGGAACTAGTCAGGAAGATGCCTGATTTTAATGAGAGGGTCATTGATTGTTTTGCTGCTTTGAAAGAGAGACGAGCTAAATTTCAATACAAGTGAGCAGTATGTATGCCGTCCATATTTTGTATTTTGTAGTATGTAAATAGTTTTATCCATCCATTGCACATTATCAGCCCCTGTGCCACTGCTCTTTATCCTGGATTTGCTGCACCTAAAATAAAAGATGTGATAACTGAATACCAATGGCTGTGAGAGTCAATTTATTTAAGCCCGCTGATTTAGGTGAATTTACCCTTGAACGTGTCACCTTAACCATCAACGCAACAATTGCCCCCCCTGAGAGATTTGGCAGGAGCCGCCACTGCTATCTGCATACAGACCATACAGATTGTAACCAGTTCCAAGAGCAGCCTTCAGAGCAGTTGTAAATCTTTCAACTTCATCTTTCATAGCAGTCAGAGTAGGATATGGTTGAACCGCCCAAGTACCGTTCCTGAAAGCATCAGCCAGCCCTGCCCACACTGTCTGTGGGCATTTTGCTTTACACACTGTATATATGTCATAAGCATGCAGTTGAGATACCAATTCCCACTCTGTCATTTTGTGCCAAAACACTGTGTTAGGAGAGTCTCGCCTCAATAGAGGCATTGAGCTCAACAGTCCTCGCATATCTGTAGTGGACATAGCTTTATACTGAATCTGAGTAATTTGTTGTGGACCAAGGGGGGGAGCTCCACCATCTGCAGCCGCTGGCTGAGCAGCACGGGGAGCAGTAAACATTTGAACTTGGATTGGAGCTGTTCCTCAATGTTACACACATCCAGCCTAGGATATATTCTCAGGACACTTAATGTAGTTTACAGTTGTGGGCCTTTTATTTACAACCCCTTCCTCTCTGTGCGACTGCAAACTCTCTACCAGTTTTTTCAACAAAGAAATCTCCTCTTTCATCTCCTTACATTGAGTCCGCATGCCACTATTTTGCTGCAGTACCTTTTCGTGATTCAAAACTACAATACTAACAGCCAGGTTATTTTTGATCTTGTCTTTTTCCCCAATCTCATCAAACCATTTAACTTGCTTAGCAATTAGAGAATGGGGCTCCAGACCCTTCTTTATCATTTTACAGATATTATCACAACATGCCGTTAGTGCTGCTTCTCTGATGTTTTGAGGCAACAACTCTTTACCTTCAGTATCGACTTCTTTAATGAAGTCTGCGGAAGAATATTTCTTAGGTTTTTCTTTTTTCTCTTTAACTTTAAGCATGGTGAATTTAAGATTTTGCTAATAAAATGTTACGGATATGTTATATAGTGGGTTTTACTGTGACTACCTATTTTCACACACTATAATTATATTAATTATCTTTTAGAATAAACTAGCACAGCCAATTAGCCTGCCAATAGGACTTAGCGCAATATAGCCTGCCTATCAGTCTTCCTGCCAAAACAGTGCTCTTGGCCTGCCTTAGGTCTTAACGCTTTTAGCCTGCCTAAGGTCTTACTACCGAAACCTTATCTATATAATACTAGCACAGATAATTAGCCTACCAATAGGACTTAACACAATATAGCCTGCCTATCAGTCTTCCTGCTAAAACAGTGCTCTTGGCCTGCCTTAGGTCTTAACGCTTTTAGCCTGCCTAAGGTCTTACTACCGTAACCACAGACAGCCAGAACCCTGGACTTATGCCCTTAACCTGCCTATAGGTCTTTTATCAGAACAAAACGTGCACAATAATTATTTTTAGTCGTGTATCTTATATCAACAAACCATCAATAAAATGCAAGTATGTCCAAAAAGGATCTCCATAAACTATTGAGGGTGGTGTTTTAAATTCAACTGACCTCTCTTTGGAGTCCTCAGGTTCTGTAGTCAAAATGAGAGATTTTTTCCAATCCCACCGCTGCCACCAAAGTACTGTAGGGATTTTATCAAAAGTGATGGTCTTGAAGATACAGATGACAAACGACAGACTCAGAGATCTCTTTCTTAGTTTAATGAATACGACCGGTCGGGAAGAAGTATAGGGTACAGTCTTCAAAATATCAAGTCCACATACATGAGTTTATATAGTCTTCAGAGACAAAGAACTGTTATTCAGCCTATAGGATTTGTACACGCTCAATTACATAAGCATCCTATATGAATATTCAGCAGTATGGTTCCAGGCCGTTAGGTAACACACAGAAACTGGACACTGAGACACTTTACGTCAAAGCTCACCTTTAGAGTGGTCGTAACTCTCTAGTAAAGTCACGGTCTGTCTTAGGGCCCTTACTAACAACAGATGACAGAGGCCCCAAGGAGTCCAACCACAGTTCAACGACATAAATAAAGATGATCAACTTACTAGGGAGAGTGAGCATGTGAAACCACTTAATGACTTATGTACTCGACTACTCATTATACAAAATACATTATTTAGTGTTCAATGAAATATAACAAAACTAAAACTAGATGAATACATAGCTTAACTTTCAGCCATTACCCATCATATATAACACTATATAATGTTGGCGGAACTTGTTATCAGTTTATATCCGTGTCGCCTGGTCTGGACGAGCACACGGAGGTACTGATGGCGCTTCTCCACTATGGAAGGCCATCAACGCAAATAACGTCTAGAAATCCCATGTCCACACGTAGCGCCATTGTAGTAGATTTTGGCACACATGCGCACATAAACCGTATAAACTGTATAGTTTGCCTTTTGCTATAAGGACCCTCCTGACTATGGGGGCTAGGGGAGGGGAGGGTAGGGTTTACGACCCTTTGTTAAAGCCATGTGGTCATCTCAAAATGGCTTCTTGTGTTCTTAGCCCTACCCCCTGACCTATAACCTGAAGTGACATCCTCTGACCTATAACCTAATGACATCATGTGGATCATCCTAGTTTTCGCACCTTGGGCTTTTCTACAGTAAAGGTGATGGGATATTATTTGAAACTGTATTTACACATCATTGTTTACAAATAGGGGAGTGGAGCCAGGGGGTGAGGCTCTCTTCACCTCAGCCAGCCCCTCACCACCAGCAGCAGCTGCTCTTGTAACTGTTCCTTTGTTTGATAAATAGTCTGAGAACTCAGAGGTTCTACTAGTGATCTGTTCCAAACAAGTTAACAAGTTAACAAGGTAACAACACCATAAAGGAAATAAAGTGAACCTGGTTTGTCTTGATTCGCAAGGCGAACATGTCATCATTGTGTATAGTCCTGTCTGATAACATGTCATCATTGTGTAACGTCCTGTCTGATAACATGTAATCATTGTGTAACGTCCTGTCTGATAACATGTCATCATTGTGTAACGTCCTGTCTGATAACTGTAAGGGTTGGGGAAGCGACCTTATTGTGGAGCGACCCTTTGGCGCCCTCTGGTGTTTTATGTATGCAGTTGTCTGTCCTAATTAACTGATTTGTACCTGGTGTGTGTTGTTTGGCTGTGGCTATTTAGATCCCTCTGTTTCCCCTCTGGTTGTCGGTTGTTCACTTCATGTTGCGTTTGTTATATGTACACGATTCTTCTTAGCCTTATTGTTCCTCGCCGGATTAGGAAATAAGTATAGTTGACGATTGTAAGTACACTGCTCTGCCTTGTTCCTATTATTATTTAAAACGTTTATCGGAGACTTGTTTTCTCCTCTTTTGTTTATTCGCTTACTGTGCGGTTATTATTTGTTCCGTTTACTCAAAATAAAGAGTACCGTTATTATTTTATACTCCTGCTTCCGTCTACTCTGTTCTACTCTGCGCCTGGGTCCAAACACATTACCCCATCGTAACAGAACAACCGACCATTATGGACCCAGCAGATGTAGAGCAGATTCGCACGGTGCTGAATACCCAGGGGGCTATGGTAGCCCAGCAGGAGCGGAACCAGCTGGCGATGTTTGCGGAGATCGAAAAGCTGACCATCGCCGTGACTAGCCTGGTGGCCGCTCAGGCCAACCCCACTCCACCAGCGGCAGCAGCAGCAGCAGCTATGCCTCCTCTACCGCCGGTGACCACGCGGGAACCCTGACTACCTCCTCCCGAACGCTATGATGGACGTCCAGAGGGCTGCAGAGAGTTCCTGACTCAGTGTTCACTGATCTTCAGCCTGCAGCCCCTGTCCTTCCCCACCGAGCACTCCCGAGTGGCCTACATCATCACCCTGTTGACGGGCCGTGCCCTGTCCTGGGCCACGGCCGAGTGGGAGAGTCAGTCGCCGGCGTGCTCCGACGCTACAGCATTCACCCGGGAGTTACGCAAAATATTCGACACCTCCCGGGTGATATCGGGGCACGAAGCCGGTCGGCGGCTCACGGCGTGTCGACAGGGGGATCGCTCGGTGGCGGATTATTCCATCGAGTTCCGCACTCTAGCTAGGGAGGCGGGTTGGGAGGAGAAGGCCCTGGCCGTACTCTATACCCAGGGGCTCTCGGAGGCGATGAAAGACCAACTTGCCCTCCGGGACCTCCCAGAGCGGCTAGACGGCGTAGTGGAGCTCTCGGTGCGTGTGGACAATCGGCGCCGAGAGCGATCACGTGAGAGGGGCTCGTCGAGGGGCGCTCCGTTCCAACCTCCTCCTGCTAGGGAGGCGACTCGGCGGTTCCCGGAGGAGACCACGGAGGAGGAGGAGGCCATGCAGCTGGGCGCAACACACCTCTCCAGCACAGAGAGGCGGCGTCGGCTGGACGAGCGGCGCTGCTTCCGTTGCGGTCGCAAGGGTCACCGCTACAGTGCCTGTCCAGGGACCTCGGGAAACGGGGCAGCCCGCTAGTATCGGGAGGGGTATTAGCGGGTAGGGACATACCCTCGGGTTTCAATGACCCACAAACCTTTTTTTCTGTTAAGGTGCGGTGGGGACACTGTACCCAGCGAGTTCGGGCTCTGGTGGACTCAGGGGCAGCGGGGAATTTAATGCACGAAGGCCTGGCCTGGGGGTGGGGGGTTCCTTTGGAAGAATTGAAAGAACCCGTTCCTGTTCGAGCCCTAGACGGCCGGCCATTGGGGTCGGGGATCATTACCCAGCGCACTATGCCTGTACATATCCAGGTGGGAGGGGGTCGTTGGGAACTCATACGATTTTTTATTGTGGCCTCTCCTGATTGCCCTATTGTGTTAGGTCACCCCTGGTTAGCTTCTCTCAACCCCCGCATTGACTGGTCCACAGGTCGACTCTCCCTCGAAGCAGGCTCCGTCACAGTGCGTACTGAGTCTCCGCCCACGACTCTCGCATCCCCGTTGCAGCCCCAGTTCTCGCCTCTCCCCCTTTCCACCCCTCTTCCTAATTCCCCTGGCCCTGCTTCCCTTTCCAGCCCCGACCTGACAGGGGTGCCTCAGATATATTGGGACCTGGGGGAAGTGTTCAGTAAATCTCGGGCCGAGAAATTACCCCCCCATAGACCCTATGACTGTGCCATCAATCTGCTGCCGGGTACTGTGCCGCCGCGGGGACGCCTGTTTTCCCTCTCTCGCCCGGAGAATCTCTCCATGAATAAATACATAGAGGAAGCACTGGCCGCGGGTCATATCCGTCCTTCCACCTCGCCCGCTGGCGCAGGCTTCTTCTTTGTGGCAAAGAAAGACGGGGGACAGCGTCCCTGCATCGATTACCGCGGTCTAAATGACATTTCCATAAAGAATCGCTATCCCCTGCCCCTCATGGATACCGCCTTTGAGTCACTGCAAGGAGCAAGGGTGTTTACCAAACTGGATTTACGCAATGCATACAACCTGGTGAGGATGAGGGAGGGGGACGAGTGGAAGACGGCTTTTAACACGCCTAACGGACATTATGAGTATTTAGTCATGCCCTTTGGTCTCGCTAATGCACCCGCAGTATTTCAAGCACTAGTCAACGACGTACTGCGGGATTTGATTGGTCATTCGGTTTTTGTGTACCTTGACGATATCCTCATTTTTTCCAAAGACATTACTCAACATCAACGTCATGTCCGTCAAGTCCTCCAGCGCCTCCTCCACCACCAGTTATTTGTCAAGGCAGAGAAATGTGTCTTTCACGCCGACACAGTGTCATTCCTGGGGTTCATTATAACACGGGGGGATTTAAGCATGGACCCTGCCAAGGTTAGTGCGGTGTTAGACTGGCCCCGCCCCTCCTCTTTGAAACAGTTACAGCGGTTCCTAGGGTTTGCTAATTTTTATAGACGCTTTATCCGCAATTTTAGTGCCCTAGCTGCCCCTTTAACTGCCCTCACCAGGTCTACCCTCCGTACGTTCGCCTGGTCCTCGGAGGCGGAGGCCGCCTTCGTGGACCTCAAGCAACGGTTCACCTCTGCTCCGGTCCTAGCCCATCCGGACTCGGAAGTACCATTCCTGGTGGAGGTGGACGCCTCAGATCTCGCGGTGGGGGCGGTGCTCTCCCAGAGGTGCAGGAAGGATGGGAAGGTACATCCCTGCGCTTTTTTCTCACGTCGGCTGTCCCCGGCCGAATGTAATTATGACGTAGGAAACCGGGAGCTGCTGGCCATTAAATTGGCTTTGGAGGAGTGGAGGCAGTGGCTGGAGGGGGCCGCACAGCCGTTTGTGGTGTGGACGGACCACAAGAACCTGGCCTACATCCAGGGGGCTAAGCGCCTCAATTCGCGTCAAGCCAGGTGGGCGCTGTTTTTTACACGCTTCCAATTTTCCATCTCCTTTAGGCCGGGGTCCAAAAACGTCAAGCCGGACGCCCTCTCCCGGCAGTTCGATCCGGCGGACCGGGAGGAAAAACCCCACCCCATTGTTCCGGAGACCCTTTTTGTTGCCCCTGTGTCGTGGGGGATCGCTAAAGTGGTGAGAGCGGCGCTCAGGCGGGAGCCGGATCCGGGGGGAGGACCCCCGGGGAGGCTGTATGTTCCCAAGACTGCGCGCTCACGGCTGCTGCAATGGGCGCATGCGTCGTCCCTCACTGGCCACCCCGGGGCTGCCAGGACCCTGGACTTTATTCGCAGGAGGTTCTGGTGGCCCACAGCGGAGAGGGATACGCGCGCCTTTGTGGCAGCCTGTCCTGTGTGTGGGCGCAGCAAGACATCTCGCCAGCCTTCAGCGGGGCTACTCCGACCCCTCCCCATATCCAAACGCCCCTGGTCCCACATCTCCCTTGACTTTATTTCAGGTCTCCCTCCCTCTGACGGGTTCACTACCATCTTGGTGGTAGTGGACCGTTTCTCCAAGGCGGCCCACTTCATCCCCCTCCTCAAACTCCCCTCGGCCCGAGAGACGGCCGACCTGGTGGTGCAGCACATCTTCCGGGTGCATGGTCTCCCGCAGGACATGGTGTCGGATCGGGGTCCTCAGTTCGCTTCCAGGTTCTGGAAGGCGTTCGCGACCAGCCTCGGCGCCTCCGTCAGCCTGTCCTCCGGTTTCCATCCACAGTCCAATGGGCAGACGGAGCGTGTCAACCAGGACCTGGAAGGCGTGCTGAGGTGCTACGTCTCCGGCAATCCGGCGACGTGGAGTCGGCGACTGGCGTGGGCGGAATACGCCCACAACACCCTCCTCTGCTCATCCACTGGCCTATCCCCCTTTCAGTGCCAATATGGCTATCAACCCCCCCTATTCCCTGAGCAGGAGGAGGAGGCGGAGGTGCCCTCCGTCCAAGCCCACGTCGGTCGCTGTCGCCGGACCTGGAGGCGGGTGAGGGCGGCGCTTCAGCGGGCGTCGGCTCGGTCCCAGCTTCAGGCCAACCGCAGGCGTCGCCCGGCCCCGATCTTTCGCCCGGGGCAGAAGGTGTGGCTCTCGACCCGGGACCTTCCCCTCCGGGTCGAGTCCAGGAAGCTAGCGCCCCGGTTCGTGGGTCCGTTCAAAGTGGTGCGGCGGGTGAACCCGGTGGCGTATAGACTACTACTCCCACCTTCCATGCGGGTTCACCCGACCTTTCATGTGTCCCTACTGAAACCCTTCGTCACTTGCCCCATGTCCCCACCACCCCCCCCCTGTTCCCCCGCCACGCATCATTGATGGACAGACTGTTTATACAGTACGGAGGATCATGGATTGCCGGCGGAGGGGTAGGGGCTTACAGTTTTTGGTGGATTGGGAGGGGTATGGGCCGGAGGAACGGTCCTGGGTGCCTCAGAGGGACATATTGGACCCAAAACTAATTACAGACTTCCGCCAACTACATCCTGAGGCACCCAGGTGAACGGCAGGTGCCGTTCGTCGGGGGGGGATACTGTAAGGGTTGGGGAAGCGACCTTATTGTGGAGCGACCCTTTGGCGCCCTCTGGTGTTTTATGTATGCAGTTGTCTGTCCTAATTAACTGATTTGTACCTGGTGTGTGTTGTTTGGCTGTGGCTATTTAGATCCCTCTGTTTCCCCTCTGGTTGTCGGTTGTTCACTTCATGTTGCGTTTGTTATATGTACACGATTCTTCTTAGCCTTATTGTTCCTCGCCGGATTAGGAAATAAGTATAGTTGACGATTGTAAGTACCGTACACTGCTCTGCCTTGTTCCTATTATTATTTAAAACGTTTATCGGAGACTTGTTTTCTCCTCTTTTGTTTATTCGCTTACTGTGCGGTTATTATTTGTTCCGTTTACTCAAAATAAAGAGTACCGTTATTATTTTATACTCCTGCTTCCGTCTACTCTGTTCTACTCTGCGCCTGGGTCCAAACACATTACCCCATCGTAACAATAACATGTCATCAAATTGCTCCAGACTGCTTGTTATCCCGGATGACGTTGGCTGACTGCCAGTTTAGGACAGAATGCTTCAAAGCATAACAATCATATTATTATGACGGCATATTGTTTGTTATATTTAAATATATGGGTTAGGGTTAGAGAGGTTTTAGGTTTTATTTCATTTCTAACATTTCCCCATGCCAGTTATCCGGTATGACATGTTGTGAGTAAAGAGTCTAATAGCTCTTGACCTTTGTAAGGCAGTGAGGGTGTCCAGCATGTCAGTAACACTAGGCTATGCTACACCCTCAAAACATTTTCATATCATTTAATAAACAGAGATTAATAGATTAAATAAATGTTTTTTTATAAACATTTTCCTTATTTTCACTTCATAAAGGGGTTTGACATCACGTCATTGGGCCAGTTGCTTTTGGCCCCTTGAAAAGGAGGGTGCCACGTATTAAAGAGCTGTAACATCTCAACCATTCCTCCAACTTGGATCTGGATACCCTCAAATTAAAGAGGGTGTTTGACAGTCTGCACTTTAAGGCCATATTCATTCTATAACTTGAATATGTTTTGGTAAACAACTAAAATAACAACAGTTCTGTCAAAGAGTCCAAATGGACCTAACTGTAGCTTGGCTACTGTTTTCCAATTCTGGAAAAAGAAATGTTCAATGTTTTGATTAAATTTCGGCACTCTGTTTTAATATTTTGATCATCTGTGTTGGTAGGATTCCCTGCACTGTGAACTGTCCATCTGGGCAGAGAGATGGAGGCTTCTGCTTACTCAGTGTCAGAGAGCCAGAGGACACACCTTGGGTCCCCTGATGCAGAGACAGAAGGACAGAACCACCGGAAGGACAATCTTATTAGGCTCCAGCCACCACCACCACCACCACCTCCCACCCACAGGGACCATCACTCTCCCAACATTAAAGAAGAGTATGACACACCGTGGGACAGGTTTCTACGGGACTTTATCACAAACCAAAAGGCCAAAGATGAGATGCTCAGCAGATCTGCGTCAGGGTGTCACCTCTCTGAAGCAGCGAATGACATGGATAGTGACAGTAATGACATGGATAGTGACAGTAACGGCAGTTCAGAGGTCAAGACTGGAGGTCAGGAGGTCAAGATCGAAGAGTGCTATGGTAGGAATTCCTCTCAGCAAAGGCCAACCACAGGCCGCGCTAGAGCTGACCAATCACATCCTGAGTCAGGTGGTCACAAGAGCAGCTCAGTGATTGGATTACAGGAGCAGCAGAGAAGGACAGCGGCAGGGCAAACCTCTGAGCAAAGGAAACATAGTTGTGGTCAAGAGGACATGCGCCAGTGCTACCTCCAGTGTGGGAAGAAACTAAACACGGCGGATATTGTGAAAATACAGCAGCGAATTAGAAGACCAGACCAACACCGTTGTGCTACAACTGATCAGTAAGTCACACGTGCTGCTAACCCCTAACACATGCTGCTAACGCTAACACATGCTGCTAACGCTAACACATGCTGCTAACGCTAACACACGCTGCTAACCCTAACACATGCTGCTAACCCTAACACATGCTGCTAACCCCTAACACATGCTGCTAACGCTAACACATGCTGCTAACGCTAACACATGCTGCTAACCCTAACACATGCTGCTAACGCTAACACATGCTGCTAACCCTAACACATGCTGCTAATGCTAACACATGCTGCTAACCCCTAACACATGCTGCTAACCGTAACACATGCTGCTAACGCTAACACATACTGCTAACCCTAACACATGCTGCTAACCCCTAACACATGCTGCTAACGCTAACACATGCTGCTAACCCCTAACACATGCTGCTAACCCCTAACACATGCTGCTAACGCTAACACATGCTGCTAACCCCTAACACATGCTGCTAACGCTAACACATGCTGCTAACGCTAACATATGAAAGGGCAGTAGGTAATTAAACAGTTGGCAATTAAACAGTTGGTAATTAAACAGTTGGTAATTAAACAGTTGGTAACTAAATAGTTGGTAATTAAACAGTAGGTAATTAAACAGTAGGTAATTAAACAGTTGGTAATTAAACAGTTGGTAACTAAATAGTTGGTAATTAAACAGTAGGTAATTAAACAGTAGGTAATTAAACAGTTGGTAATTAAACAGTTGGTAGTTAAAGGGCAGAACTATAAGCACGTCTAACAGATGAATGTCATGTATGATAAGGCAGCAAGCTGGCTTGGAAGGGAGCTGCCAGTCAAGCGTGCAAAGGCCACGCCCACACAGCCTCAGAACTGTCTGACCAGGAAGTAGAGCCTAACTAGAAGATTATTTTCATAGTTTATTATGTGTTAACATTTTTCCTGGACACAAAATACAATTGGAACCATTTAATCTTTACTTTCCAGACCCGTAAATTACAGCAAATGCAATCAGTAATATTATTATTGCATTTGCAGGACGTGTCCTGTCAGTCTAGATGGGAGTTCAGTGAACTGTTTGTCTGTCATGTCTAATCGACCTGAGTTGTTTCTGCCTCCAGTGTTTCTATGGTAACCATGTATGAACCAGAATGCACCGAGTCCCCTGGATCTGGCCGTGGTTCTCCAGCCCTGAAAAGCCCACAGTGGGGTCCAGAGATGGTGGCAGTGAAGCTGGAGGAAGAGGATGTAGAGGAGAATGGTGTGATGGTGAAAGAAGAGGATGGAGGAGACCAAAGGAGGGAGAAGGGAGTGATGGTGAATCAAGAGGACAGAGGAAGAGTGGAGATGAAAGACAGTGAGATGGATGGTAAGTCTTTGTTATTGGTGAGTGTCATTGCACTGTTGTAAAACCAATGCTGCCAGTGCAGTGTAAGTCAGTCAGTACCTGCATCGTCTGACAGTCCTGCTCTCTCCCGCTGTGTGGGGTTGATATATCAGGGCTAGTTCCCCAATCTAACCCAGTCCTGGACTACAGAACAGCCACATGTAAACACCGTTACCCCCAATCTAACCCAGTCCTGGACTACAGGACAGCCACATGTAAACACCCCTATCCCCAATCTTACAGCAGCCAAGCCAATAACCGTTCATATTATTATAAAAGCGTTTGTTTTTGGGTGGATTGCATGAAATGAAACACCGACCTGCCCAGATTCTGTCGTCTCTCTGTTCCTCCGGCTCCCCAATCTAACCCAGTCCAGGGGCCCGTTCCACTAAGCGAGATTATCTTCTAAGCCTCGATAAAGTTCTAATCGGCGATAATGTTAGCTTGCGTTCGGTGCCATCAATGTGGCTCAAATAATTCGCTGTTTGGTTGCTATGCAACATATTCTTCTGAGTCAGATATACAGTTGAGGCCAAAATGATTAGCCCCCCTTGTGAAATCAGACAAAACCTTTGATTTCTCCATGGAAATGACCGTTAACAACAAATATTAATAGTGTATTTGTTTCCAAAATAATAAAGACAAAATGTCCACTAAGTTTGATTAGGATATTTTATTGATGCACTGAGTTGAAACAAGAAACGGCAAAAATGACACGTCCAAATTATTAGCCCCCTGGCCATTAATAGTCAATAGTGTACCATTTCTGAGCCACAACTGACAACAACCTCTTAGAGTAGTAGTAGGATAGTAGTAGTAGGATTTTGGCCTATTCTTCCATTGCAAATGGTTCCAGCTGGTCCAAACTGCGTGGTTTCTGAGCATGGACATTCACTTTGAGCACCCGCCACAGATTCTCAATAGGATTGAGATCTGGGCTCTGTGCGGGCCACTCCAGGACCTTGGTTTTGGTGTCCTTTAGGAACTGTTGGACCAATGTTGATGTATGCTTTGGGTCATTTGTCTTGTTGGAAGACCCAGCGATGACCTAAGCCTAGACTAAGAGCAGATCTCGTCATATTATCCCTCAAAATGTCAACATAGTTTTCTTTTTTCATGATGCCATGCACCTGAACAAGGCTGTCTGTGCCTGAGGCTGCAAAACAGCCCCACAGCATGATGCTCCAACCACCATGTTTGACTGTGGGAGCTTTGTTCTTAGGGTTGAAGGCCTCTCCCTTTCTTCGCCAAACAAAAGCAACATCCATGTGCCCAATCAGTTCCAGTTTGGTCATCAGACCAAAGCACAGACTTCCAAAACTCATCTTTACCTTTCAAATGTTCACGGGCAAACCTCAGTCTGGCTCTGATGTGCCGCTCTTTGAGTAAAGGGGTTCTTCTGGGACTAAGGCCCTGAAGCCCACCACGATGAAGAGCCCTCACAATTGTATTCCTTGAAACATCAACTCCAGAAGAGGCCAGGTCAGCAACAATCATCTTGGCAGATGTCCTTGGTGTCTTGCTGACATCTCTGACTATTTTCCTCTCCAGAGTTCTGAAATCTTGAGCTTTCGACCACACCCAGGTTTGTTTCTTACAGAATTTGTCTCCTTGTACTTAGCAATGATGCAACGTCCAGCGGTTCTAGACACTGTGAAATGCTTGGAAATGGCAGTGTAGCCTTCCCCCTTATCATGAGCTCCACTATCTTCTTTCTGACCTCCAGACTGATTTCCTTTGTCTTTGGCCTGGTGAGTAAGAGTAGTAGTATAGGCCCTCTCAATACTGTGTTCAAGTGCCCTGTTTCTTGGAGTCCTTTTATGCTGATTGAATGCGCAGTTGTTGTTAGGAAACCAATTGACTGCACAGGTGTGGTTTGAAAGCGGATTGGTTGATTAGGCGTGTTTTTAAAGCAAATATTCACATGGGGGCTAATATTTTTGACCACCCCATTTTTCACTATATTTGATATAAAGCAAGCCTAAAAACTTATTGTATATTCCAAAATGTACCAAAAGCTAATAAATAGCACTGGTGAATGTTTGATTATATAAAGTTTTATCAATGCTGCAAACATTGGGAAGAATTTTAGGAAAATGTTCCATAATTCCTGGGGGGCTAATAATTTTGGCCTCAACTGTAATTAGCCTGGTCGCGAGCAGGCTAAAAGACTGGCTAAAGTAATGCGTGCGTCCAGATTGTCTCACAGGCGGAAACTACATCCCGAACGACAGTACAGACACTTTTTACGAGATAGATAGATCATTTGATAATTTTAAAGTGTGATCGATCGATAGATAGATAGTTTGATTGTGTGATAGATAACCTGATATTTTGAAAGTGTGATAGATAGATCAATGGATAAATAAATTAAAAAGTGTAAAAAATAAAATAAAATAAATAGGTATGTCTATCAACTTGCATTGCTTTTGACACAGCGGTCTGGCTGGCGCAGTGGTTAAGGCAACCAGCTAGAGTTCTGAAGGTTGCGAGTTCGAGACTTGACTAAGTGTTTTTTTTGTTTTTTTTTACATTTAACCGAAGATTTCATGCAAAGGCTTCAAACACCATTGTAATCGTGTCAGTTCTTGTAAATTAGCCTGCACCATAATTTTATAGCCTACATACTTTTTTAGATGAGATTTTAGATTAGATTCAGACAACGAAAGTAGTAGTTAGTAGCAGTACAAAGTGTGTCCGAAGAGGGATTTGAACCACCGTCTAAAAATTACGAATAGATACTATGGCAGCGGTCGATACCACTAGGCCATTGTGGCGTTATGACGGTTTGCAGCCTGCTGCTGATATCACCACAGTAGTAAAATTCATTTATTAAAATATGAACATATAACAATAACTGGGGCTAGTATGACCTACGCATTTAATCGGTCAGCAATTTCTTGCCAAACCATTTCCCTCGCCTTGTTAATTGCGGCAGTATTGCACTATTTTACATCTTATTTTTCCGTCTTCATAAAGATCAATAATTCGGAATGCTGCGCAAATGTAGGACCCCTGCAGAGTGGAGTATCTTCATTTCGACAGATCGACTCTTCGGGGCTCTTTATGTCTGCGTGCACACGCCCATATCGAAGATTTGTAAGCCGGTGTTCTGTGAACACTGATGACACAAGCCTGATCCTCGTTCGAGGAATCACCTGAGGCTTGAATTCCAATCCCGAGTTGCCTGATCGCCTGATTTATTTCAATCGCCGATATACTAATCCATGTTAGTGGAACGGCCCCCTGGACTACAGGACAGCCACATGTAAACACAGGAAAGTAAGGAGAAGAGAAGAGGCATGATGAGCAATTAGAAAAGTGAAACAAAGCAGAACGCAGTCAGTCGCACGCAGAGAGAGATGGGAGGGTAGAGGAGGGTGGCAGGGTAGAGAGAGATGGGAGGGTAGAGAGAGATGGGAGGGTAGAGGAAGAGGAGGATGGGAGGGTAGAGAGAGATGGGTGGGTAGAGAGAGATGGGAGGGTAGAGAGAGATGGGAGGGTAGAGAGAGATGGGAGGGTAGAGGAAGAGGAGGATGGGAGGGTAGAGAGAGATGGGAGGGTAGAGGAAGAGGAGGATGGGAGGGTAGAGAGAGATGGGAGATGGGAGGGTAGAGGAGGGTGGGAGGGTAGAGAGAGATGGGAGGGTAGAGAGAGATGGGAGGGTAGAGAGAGATGGGAGGGTAGAGGAAGATGGGAGGGTAGAGGAAGATGGGAGGGTAGAGGAAGAGGAAGATGGGAGGGTAGAGGAGGGTGGGAGGGTAGAGGAAGAGGAAGATGGGAGGGTAGAGAGAGATGGGAGGGTAGAGGAGGATGGTCATTAGATGTTGATGATAGAAGAGCCAGGGTCAGAAGCACCGAGAGGACCAAACATAGAAACGACGACCTCGTCTTTGAAAGTCGAGTTTAACAAAATCCATTTTTACATGGGCCAGGGGAATGTTTCCATGGGCAGGGGAATGTTTCCATGGGCCAGGGGAATGTTTACATGGGCCAGGGGAATGTTTCCATGGGCAGGGGAATGTTTACATGGGCCAGGGGAATCCAGCCTTTTCTCCTGCATGTTCCACCACACCACGGTAGCCTAAGACCCACCATTGTGGGTGCATTGTGTATTGTGCAAGAATGACACTATTTACAGCGCTGTCAATTTTCTAATATTAGCATATTTATTACTATTATTTTTTAAATAATGATAATCAACCTCTTCTGCATCATATGTGCAACCACTCCCTGTAATAATCTGACCGTAATCCTGTATGGTGGTACGATGCTTGTAGGAGGTGCAGAGGTTTATCTCTCTGAGAGACATACTTAGATAGAGAACACTTTAATTCATATATTTGTATTCATTGCCTATTATCTTGTTAAATGTTGATATTTAATTTCTAAATTTTTTTCTTTCTTAATATCCTAATGCTGTATGTAAAGCACTTTGAATTGCCCTTGTTGTATCAAATGTGCTATACAAATAAACTTGCCTATATAACCCTGTATATGTTCCTATTCTTACAGACCAGCAGAGCTCCAACCCAGGTTCAGACAGTGAGCCCAGCTCCACCACACCAGGAAACCATCAACAACACAGGAGCTCGAGGCGGAAGAATCACCTTAAAACACACCCACAGACTTACACCGGAGAGAAGACCTACCGCTGCCCACTGTGTGGGAAGAGTTTTAGTGAAGCAGGAGCCCTGAAGACGCATCAGAGAATACACACCGGAGAGAAACCATACCACTGCTCCCAGTGTGATAAGAGTTTCAGTAAAGCAGAAAATCTAAAAAGGCATCAGAGAATACACACAGGAGAGAAACCATACCACTGCTCCCAGTGTGGGAAGAGTTTCAATCAAGCAGGACATCTAACGATTCATCAGAGAACACATTCGGGAGAGAAACCATACCACTGCTCCCAGTGTGGGAAGAGTTTTAGTGACGGAGGAAGCCTGAAGATTCATCAGAGAACACACACAGGAGAAAAACCATACCACTGCTCCCAGTGTGGGAAGAGTTTCAATCAATCAGGATGTCTGAAGAAGCATCAGAGAATACACACGGGAGAGAAACCATACCACTGCTCCCAGTGTGGGAAGAGTTTTAGTGATGCAGGACACCTGAAGATTCATCAGAGAACACACACAGGAGAAAAACCATACCACTGCTCCCAGTGTGGGAAGAGTTTCAATGGAGCAGGAATTCTAACGATTCATCAGAGAACACATACGGGAGAGAAACCATACCACTGCTCCCAGTGTGGGAAGAGTTTCAATCAATCAGGATGTCTGAAGAAGCATCAGAGAATACACACGGGAGAGAAACCATACCACTGCTCCCAGTGTGGGAAGAGTTTTAGTGACGGAGGAAGCCTGAAGATTCATCAGAGATTACACACCGGAGAGAAACCATACCACTGCTCCCAGTGTGGGAAGAGTTTTAGTGACGGAGGAAGCCTGAAGATTCATCAGAGATTACACACCGGAGAGAAACCATACCACTGCTCCCAGTGTGGGAAGAGTTTTAGTGACGGAGGAAGCCTGAAGATTCATCAGAGAATACATACAGGAGAGCAACCATACCACTGCTCCTGGTGTGGGAAGAGGTTCAATACAGCAGGAAATCTAAAGAAGCATCAGAGAATACACACAGGAGAGAAACCATACCACTGCTCCCAGTGTGGGAAGAGTTTTAGTGACGGAGGAAGCCTGAAGATTCATCAGAGAATACACACCGGAGAGAAACCATACCACTGTTCCCAATGTGGGAAGAGTTTTAGTGAAGGACGAAGCCTGAAGATTCATCAGAGAACACACACAGGAGAAAAACCATACCACTGCTCCCAATGTGAGAAGAGTTTTAGTGATGCAGGACACCTGAAGATTCATCAGAGAACACACACAGGAGAGAAACCATACCACTGTTCCCAATGTGGGAAGAGTTTTAGTGAAGGACGAAGCCTGAAGATTCATCAGAGAACACACACAGGAGAAAAACCATACCACTGCTCCCAATGTGAGAAGAGTTTTAGTGATGCAAGACACCTGAAGATTCATCAGAGAACACACACAGGAGAGAAACCATACCACTGCTCCCAATGTGGGAAGAGTTTTAGTGAAGGAGGAAGCCTGAAGATTCATCAGAGAACACACACAGGAGAGAAACCATACCACTGCTCCCAGTGTGGGAAGAGTTTCAATCGAGCAGGACATCTAACGATTCATCAGAGAACACACACAGGAGAGAAACCATACCACTGCTCCCAATGTGGGAAGAGTTTTAGTGAAGGAGGAAGCCTGAAGAATCATCAGAGAACACACACAGGAGAGAAACCATACCACTGCTCCCAGTGTGGGAAGAGTTTCAATCAAGCAGGACATCTAACGATTCATCAGAGAACACACACAGGAGAGAAACCATACCACTGCTCCCAATGTGGGAAGAGTTTTAGTGAAGGAGGAAGCCTGAAGATTCATCAGAGAACACACACAGGAGAGAAACCATACCACTGCTCCCAATGTGGGAAGAGTTTCAATCAATCAGGAAGTCTAAAGATTCACCAGAGAATACACACCGGAGAGTAGCCATACCACTGCTCTGGAAACGATCATAGCTCTACGTCGGGTATTACCTACTGGTTATGCGGAGTTATTACAGGCATGTGAGCTGCACTGCCTATACTGTAATTCATGCGAAGTGAATGTGGCTCGTAATAAAATTAACGATGTTGTTATCAGCCGAGAAAATGAGTTAAGAAATGATTTTCTTTTACAACTTGAGTACAAGCATTTGCCTGGTTAGTAATCAAACGATAAATCACCCTTCTCTGCCCTCTCCCGCTTCCAGACCAACGCCTACCCTATATTTTAGCACTTGGCCTAATTCAGCCGCTTTTCTTTGAGCCGCTATTCACCTGCGTTCAATTTAAAGTATATTTGGTATTTATAGAAGGAAGCACGTACGCAATGTTAAACAAGCGCAGCTCGTTTTATAAATAATGCTTACGTTTAGAAACATTTGCTAAAGTGAAAGTGAAAGATGACGTTCAAATACCTTTTTATAATATATAAATGAGGCCCCAGGGGTGGCCAACCAGTTGGAGAATAAGAGCCCCAAAGAATTGTTTGGGTACCAGAAAGAGCCACATCATACATGCAGGCTCACAAAAGCTTTCACTCACACACACGCAATACATTTCCAATAGGCTATGAGACCAGTGGTGTCATTTCAGCAAAAGCCAAGGTATGGCAAGGTACAGAATAGGGGGGTTGAGGGGGGGTTTCAAATCAGTTGTGAAATAGTCTATTTTGGTGAGTTGTTTCTATACAATTGACTTATATTACCAGAGGTGCACATAACTCGTGCGCCAGTGCGCATGCGTCGCCAAAATGCATGCTGCGCGGCAGATCAGCGGCATGAACGCGCTCTTGCGCACCAACAGCTGGAAGCGCTGGGAGAGGAATTTACTTCCTCAAAATCCAACTGCTGAATGCTGACTGCTGCATCACTGCAAGCCCCACTAAGTAACTATTTGCCGTCCCCTCAGCCGAAGGCGACAACCACGGCGACTCCCCTCACGAAAACATTCGGAAAGTCTTGTAACTCGTACTTTCATTCCGCGTATCGCGTATCGCACGGTTATCTCGCCGCCACGTGAAAATTCAGTCCCGAACGACTCGTCGCTAAAAGGAAAAACAACACCAAGGGACTTCACGTTTCTTTTCTCTGAAGCTTTCAAACGTTCAGACGTTTGTTTTACAGCTTCATTATCGCACCTCGACCCCTGACCCAGGGAATATGGTTGGGAATTCTATTAGAAGGGGAAAAAAAAGACTTTGTTGCACAATCAAAATAATGAGCTATTTAAAGTGATAGCCTACAACATCCTCTACCATGGTTGAAATTGAGGACAGTATTAACAGCAGTCATGATGGTGATTAAGCTTGTAGCATAAATAAATGCTTAGGCTGTAACTTTTTGTTGAAAAGTTGATTTCAGTGTTTACAGAACAGAGCAGTGCTTAAAGAGATGTCAGTTGATTTCATTGTGTTTAAAGAACAGACATTCAGTTAGTGCTTAAAGAGATGTCAGTTGATTTCATTGTGTTTAAAGGAGTCTGACAGACTTTCATGCTTAAAGAGCAGTCATTTAATTTTGCATTTGTTTCTTTTGTTTTGCACACAATCATTTGTTTGTTCATCTTTATTTATGAATAAATGTCGTTTTGCTAATATAAGTTATCCATGTATCCCTTTTTTATCCATCCTGTGGGACGGGTCGTGACTCACGAGCTCGGGGAGCACCAAGCAGCATCCCTAGGTGCTCCTCTGAGCACTGGCCCCAAAAAGTTATGTGCACCCCTGTATATTACATTAAGGTAATTGTAGAATCAGCTTGTCGGTAAAACGATGGAATGGATCAATCTATTGAGGATTGTGATCTTAAATGCGTTGTGTCATCTCAGGATAGATTAGGTGCGCAGCATACATGATTTGGCAAGAAAATAGAACGTTCAACACGGGTCGGAATCTCTGTACTTGATTTATTAAGACAGTCAGCGAATGGTCCATCAGCACAGTATCTCAGCATTCGGCATTCAACGACAATTCCACGACATTCCACGACATTCAACGACATCATTATGACATACAGACAGGCTTAAATACTCTCTCGACCACCCTCTATCTGTGCCCTGGCGCCTAACCCCCAAGGTCTTTAAGATAACAACCTCTCGAGTCTGCATATTGTGGCGTTATTGCTACCCCTGAAGAGCAGGCTGACCTGGAAGGAACAGAATGTGTGTGTCTAAGTGTGTGGGTATGTGTTATGTGTGTGTCTGAGTGACATGAGAATAGAGTGTGTGTGTGTGTGTGTGTGTGTATGTGTTATGTGTATGTCTGAGTGACATAAGCATATATGTTTCTAGAAAACCCCATAAGATCTAACATAATGAATAAAGGAGACAGTTACAGTATGTGAATGAATGAATGGTCTTTATTGTCATTGCTATAGTACAGGTACCAAACAACGAAATTTAGGAGGGGTGGCTCCCCTGGTGCTAGGAAAGAAAAAAAAACAAGAAGGGAAGGAGCTGGTTTACATAAATAAAGGCTATGTACACTATCCACTATACTATACTGTACAGATAGACGACTAGGGTTGTCATATTGCACATAGTGTTATTGCACATTCAATGTAGGTAGTAATCTACATCTTTCCTAGCAGGTGGACCTGGTTCAATCTCCTTAGAAACAAAACATTACAGATTTAGCTATTCTCAACTCTAAATTAACTGCACTGTTAAAACACTAGTATTGTAAGACCTCACCTGTGTCCTGTACGTGTCTCTGCTGCCCTTTGACCAAAAAAGCTCCTTATGTCCATTTTCCTTTTTCTCACTGGCATATTTTGTGTTACAGCTCACCTATTACAAGTGAGACGATTGACAATATCAAAAACATGCTTGCACACACATATAACTTACTCACACACAAGTTAGTGTTACTGGCCCCAATTTGGTACATATATTACAGAAATTATTGAGAATAGAGACATGGTTGACATTAAACTAGCTGTTGTTGTACCCTTTAACATTCGCTAACTAGCTTGTTACAGTTAGCTTCACAATCGCGGGTGACGTTAGGTCGGGTTTTTCACTAAAATAAAATGTAATTAGAACATGTTTGTACTGACACAACATGACATGAACTTGTTCATTAATATATTACATTTGAACCAACAGTATTATGGCGTTTATACAGTTTGTTTAACCCACCTGAATGAATGAGAATCGTGGACAAGGTTTTTAACATTAACGTTACTCATGGCTTGTTTATTGAGGAACCGATGTCCCGCTCCAGTGTTGCCAGATTGGGCTACTTTTGGTCACTCTGGACGGGTGAATTCGGCAGCTTTTAGACTGGTTGGGCTTGAAATTGTCAATCCCGTCTGGCAACCCTGCGCTCCACTACAGCGCCTGGCTGGGGGGGTGAGATGCAGCCGGGAGGATGTTGAGTTACCGTTGTGGATAAAATCACCAACATGACAACACGTGTTTCAGATACAATTTTCAGGGGATTTTTTTTATGCAGGTATGGCGAGTGCCATGATTTGCTAAACCAAAACGACGCCTATCCGCTTGTTAAGTCGTGACGTGTTTTCGGGTCCAACGTTGGCTGAGGCGCTGTCTTCGAAATGCCGAAATAATAATAATAATAAATTATATTTATATAGCGCTTTTCCGAGGCTCAAATACCCTGACAATATGGAGAAAACGGGAAAGTGCTGTGTCCCTTGTTGTATGAATAGATCCCAGTCTAAAAAACGATTAAACTGTCATTCTACCGCTGTAGTTCACAGGTACTCTGGTGCAGGGAATTTCTGGTTTGGACTCGGAAATGGCTAAACGTCACTTATGACGTCAGACTTAACAAGCGGATAGAGACACAGCGAGCGAGCCACACACTTTTAATGAATGGATTAAAGAGCCGCTCACAGACAGGCAAAATAAAATTGTGTACGTACTTAAGTCTATAAATACCAAATATACTTGAGAATGAGCTTTGTATTTACGCCCTGAGATAGTGGCTCAATTATAGCGGCTGAATTAAGCCAAGTGAGCGGGAGAGGGCAGAGAAGGGTGGCTTCTCTGTAAGTTGCATTTGTAGTGAGGCTGATAGGCATAACAATTGTGCATTTTATGACTAAAGCATGAAACTTTCTACAGTGTTTCTATAGACTAAACTTCATTTTTAGACGTGGAACCACTTCAGATTTGACCTCTGGCGTCAGATAGACTAAAGGTAGACACTCATTTTCAGGAGTAAAATATTTCTGCAAATCATTCTAGAATTTTGCTGTGCAATCTAGAACTTCCATTAACTGAAATGTATAATGTCTGCTAGAGTGCATTATGACATCAAATTGAATATTTAGGATGTATGCAACATTCTTAGAACATGGAAGCAATTTACCATGAGAGGAAGGGGGTTGTGGACTAATTTACCACTGGTACAGGGTTGGAAAACCCTGTGATCATCAACCCTGTGATCAACCCTATGATCATTCTATAGTATAATATGATATATTATTATTCTAAGGAAAAAATAAATAACGTTTAAAAAAAAGAACATAGCAATATACTATATTCTTTTTCCATTTTTTTTTCACTTTATTATTATTATATTTTTTTTTTGATCATTCTATGATCATTCTATAGTATAATATGATATATTATTATCATTCTAAGAAAAAGGTAACTACATCCAGCAGAGGGCAGTAATGCAGCATCAAGGACACACGCTGCCGTTAAAACCAAAAGAAGAAGAAGAAGACGACGTGGTCTATTCCCGCGATACCAGGGAACGAGAAGTCGATCTAAGATGGCGGAGTCAGTAAACACACACCGTGCTGAAGCTGAAGACCTTACGAGTGATTATTAAGTTTACAACTGTGACAGAGGGCAAATATTACAGCAGTAATGCAACATCTGTAGTGATGGCGAGATGAAGCTTCATGAACTGTTGAAGCTTTCCATCCAATTGCGTCACACATGGGCCGAAGCTTCATTTGCTCTACTGCGCCATCAAGTGGACATTAAATGTCTAGCAGGCAGAATGATAATGACACTGTGGCGTTGGTGTGTGAAGCTTTGAATTGAATAAATGTGCTTGTGTTACTAGGAACAACAACATTGTATTCATTTATTCATTTTTATTTAAAAAATAACAACTTCTCCACAGTGCTGGGCTTCAGGCGGTTTCTTTTTTGTTTAGATGATTTCACCTGCGTTTACCTGTCCCTTTTATGTTTCGAGTCTCGCCAAGTATACTGACAGGCTGGTTGTCTGGGGGTTCTAAATTTCCCCAGCTAACTTGCGATCGGCATCATGGATATCCAACAGTTAAAAAGATTTTCAACCTTCAGTTTTGAGCAAAAACGAAATGTGATTGAAAATGGGAGGTGGGAGGGCAACACCTGACCTATCTCAATTAACCCAAAGGAAGGGACAGACGATTGTACGAAGATTTCAAACGGAATGGTACAAAAAAAAGGACTGGCTGTGTGGATGTAGCCAGGCTAACAAGCTATTCTGCTTCCCTTGCCTACTGTTCTCGTCTAGCGACAGCGTGTGGGTGAAAGGGGGCTACTGTGACCTGAACAATTTTCCAAGAGCTTTAGAGAAGCATGAAAACTCCACAGCCCACATCCACTCTCAGATGGCCTTGAAAACCTTTGGCAAAAGTCGCATAGACATGGCCCTGGATGAGCAGCACCGGCTGCATGTTACTGCACACAACGCAAAGGTAAAGGAGAACAGGGAAATCTTGAAAAGCCTAATTGATGCAACATGCTACCTTGCTAAACAAGAATGAGCATTTCGGGGGAACGACGAGAGCAGTAGCTCCATCAATCGTGGGAATTATGTTGAAATTTTACATTTGATGGCAGAAAAGGATGAGAAATTAGCCGCATAAGATAATGTAGGCTATTGCGTGCCGGTTCAAATGCTGTAGATCCTGTGTTGTTGATGCAGGTGAATTCATATTGTCATTGAGCTGTTGTGCGTGCTGCTGTAAATCCTGTTGAGATGCAGGTGAATGTAGGCAATGCCATACAGGCTGTTGCGCTACGCTATGTGTAGTTATGAGATAACAATACATTTGACATTTTTCACCAGCTATTTGATAGTATAGTATATATGGGCTATGTGATTGACTTTATAGTATAGTATATTAGCCTACATTACATTACAGTCATTTAGCCGACGCTTTTATTCAAAGCGACTTACAATAATTGCATTTAACGTAGGAGTGTACTGCTTTTTTAAGGCAAAATGAAGAATAGCAAACTAAAAATACAGTATAGCAATATAGCAATAGCAATAGCATAGAGAAGAATAGCAAACTAACAATACAATAGGTGCTTAAGAGGGAGGATCCTGGTAGTAGGCCTACTTCTTGAAGAAGTGAGTTTACTCGCATGATTTTTTTAAAATAGCTCACTGCCTACCCAGCCAATGCAATGACCTCACTGCACGTTACTGGGTGATAAGCATCTCTGGCAAGCAAAACCATTACTGAGTATTGTTGAATACTGAACAAAATACTGAATGATATTTTCTCTATTATTAGAATACTTCGAAAGAGGTTTTTATACAGTCAGAATGCTATATATTATTATCACTTTGGTTACAGTCACAGATATTTAGATTGTTGTATCTAAGGCAAGTAGAGAAAGGCGATTGGTCAAAACAGGTTGCCCAAAAGGTAATCTCACATCTGATTGGACCAGAAGGTAATCTCATCGCTGATTGGACCAGTAATAACCAGTAGTAATAACCGCCAGTCTTTGTCAACAGCGGGAATCTCCTCACTCGCGGTCTTTCCTGAGGGGATTTAGGAGAATCATCGCAACTAGTTTGAAACCGGAACAATTAATTAATTCCAAGATAGCTACCCATCAACCCCGTTTCCTTTGCAACGTTGGCACTTTTGTGAGGAAATGTTTTATTATCCAAATGTTCTTCAACGTCGCAGTGGCTGCTTTTCCACCATTTGGTAAGTCCATGACAACATGTAGCTAGCTAGCTAAGAGTTTAGCTTGATGCTAACAAGTTACCTCTGTAGCTAGCTTCTGATAAAAACCTCACTGAAAGGGATCTTGGTGTATCGTGCTCATATAACTCAACTGGAAACTGAAGCCTGCACCTTTTCAGTTCAACCTGTGAGGAATAGCTGGATATGTATTTGTATGTAATACCGCTTACATTCTTTGGGAAGAACCCTGATGTTACAATGCTGTTGGCTGTTACATCTGGGTGGTTTTAGGTTGGCAGCCACGAAAGGAACCAGAATAACACGCAGGGAGCTTCTGAAGGTCAATGTTGGGAAAACATGGTATGTAACCCCCCCACCCCCATCCCCTCTGCTGTCTGAGGGAATACGAGGTATTGATTTAGCATTATGGTTTTATTGAAACTTCTGTCACAGCAGTACTAATTCTTGTACAGACCTTTCTGATCTCTTCAGACTACATCTTACCTGTCCTGCATTGTAACTGCCAATGGCCCCTGGTCATAGCATAGATTACTTTCTTGTAATGACTGATGCATAGATGATTCACTTTCAGATTCAGATTCAGATAACGTTTATTGCCATTATGCATACACATATAGGAATTTGCTTTGGCATTACAGTAAGTGCGTTTATACTTTTTTTCCACGTGTATACAAAAACAAATGCAAAAAACAGGACAACACAGGACAGACAACAGTGCATTGGATAGTGCAACATATATAAAGTGCAGTGCAGAGTATTTACAGTGAGTCCAGTGCATATTCAGTCCTGGGCAGACTTGGGGGCGGGGGGGAGGGGGAAGCCAGAGTCATTTATCAGCCTGGCGGCTGAGGGGAAGACACATGTATTTGTGTAAGTCGCTTTGGATAAAGGCATCTGCTAAATGCTTAATGATGTACATTGTGTGTCAGACTTTACAGTACAGCATGAGGCCACCAGACATAGGTTTAAATAACATGTTATATTTCAAATATCTGTGCTTGACTGATGGCGCCTGGAGCAATTGAACCATTGTTGAATAATCCCCAAAAGTGCAAATCATGCCATTCAGGGACTCCAGACAGGCTCAAGTAAACGCTCAAGTATTTGAAAGGATTTCAAATAGTATTTGACCCAGGTCTGAAGGTCACACACTGGTGCTTTAGATCAGAATCTTTGATGGGTGTGTGTCTGATATGTGTCACGTTGATCCTAGTGATGACATCATGGACTATGTGATGGTGCGGGTGCCCTCCCCTCCAACCAGGCCTCCCCCGGCCCCGCTTCTCCCTCTACCTGTCTTCCCAGCTCCAGTACGGCGTAGTCATCGTCTACCACCGCCAGTGTGCTTTTCTTCTGGGTGAGAGAGGGAGAGAGGGAGGGAGTGGGGCTGGGGGAAGGCAGGGCATTTTATGCCCTGAAATGAAGGGCATAACAAATGTCATTGTGGAAAGAACTCCTGTCGATACACACAGAAATGAGAGTAAGGTAAAGTAATACATCAGGTCTGACAGCTGCACAGTGAAGGGCACTGGTTGATCTGAAATGCAAACCACCAAAGCCACAGGACCTACTACTACACGCACTCACCTCCATCAGTGATGTGAATAACGGCGTTAGAATAAACGGCGTTACTAACGACGTTACTTTTTTCAGTAACGGGTAATCTAAATGATTACTATTTCCATCGCTATAACGCCGTTACCGTTACCGGTAATTCAATGCGGCGCGTTACTAGTTACTTTACTGAAGCTTCTCATTGTCATCCGACCTCAGTCACAGCTGCAACGGTGTTTTTGATTGCTGGGGAGGGGCGAGACAACCGCTTAAGTGATCATGATTGGGTATGGTAGAGCCAACCATAGTTCAGTGTTGTGCGGATGTTTCTACACACAAACCACACGCGCGCACAGCACCACACACACACTCAAACTATCAGAGAGCAATGGCGAGTCCCGAGTGTTCTGAGGTGAACGTGGCGTTTTCACGGTGGAAATACAGGCACTATTTCAACTTCATTGAGGTCAAATGTAAAAACGTACATGTGATGTGTACTTTATGTCCCGGAGCTAAACGTTTGTCCACGTCCGTTGTAAGCAACTCTAACCTGATGAAGCATCTCTCAACGGCACACGCTTCTACAAAACTAGTGGCTAAAACCGTTGATGATGATAGCAGGCCAGGTGTGGCAAACGTGAGCTCCGCTAACAAAGAAGGACACGGAGCCACGCCGTCCAAGCAGCTAAAGCTGGATTTTTCTGCGTCAGCTCCACAAAAACTTGTGACACAGACTGAACTGAACGGAATGATAGGCAGGTATGTTGTTGTGAACATGCTTCCGTTATCAACAGTTGATTCTGACTCCTTCAGAGCCCTAATTGCCAAAATACCGGCGAGAGGAGGGGCCGGTCCGCCATGCAGAAAGACGTTTTCTAAATATATAGACGCCAAGTATGCCAAAATGAATGCCGAGCTCCAAAATAAATTTGAAGAGTTAGAATATGTCTCTACAACTGCAGACATTTGGACTGCACATAATAAAAGCTATCTTGGCGTGACCGCGCATTGGATTCATCCACATAGCATGGAACGAAGGAAAGCAGCCCTGGCATGCAGACGATTCAAGGGCCGTCATACTCACGACAGTATTGCAACTGAACTTGACGACATTCACTCATCCTATGGCATATCCCACAAAATAACATCAACTGTCACGGATAATGGCTCTAATTTCGTCAAGGCCTTCAAAATGTACCAGCCAGCCAAGGAGGATGACTCTGGGGAGGATGAGGATGAGGTGACTTTTATGAACATTAATGATGTCTTGCAAAACAGTGTTGGTGATGATGCTGTGATTACTTTGCCGCCACATCAGAGATGTGCATCGCACACATTAAACCTGGTTTCATGTACTGATGTTGACAAGTGGCTACTGTCAAGACCAGAAGCAAAAGCAATATACAGAAGTGCTACGACAAAATGCACAGGCTTATGGAACAAGGCTAGCCGTTCAACGGTGGCCGCAGAGACCGTGGATGATGTCATCGCAAGGAAGCTGCTAGTCCCTTGCACTACTACAAGATGGAACTCGTTCTATGATGCCCTTGTTCGAATCTGTGAGATCCCTATAGTCGAGCTGAACACCATCTCCTCCAAGTTCGGGTTGAAAGCCATCACTGAACGAGAGCATCAGTTCATCAGGGAGTACTGTAGTGTAATGAAGCCACTAACAGTGGCCTTAGACATTCTTCAGGGAGAAGACCACTGTTTCCATGGCACACTCCTACCCACGCTCGAGACACTGATGTTCAAGACCCTGGAACTGAAGAGTGGCCTGCAAATCCTTGTTGACCTCCCAGAGGCAGTTGTCAAGGTAAGAACTAGTATTTATCTTTAAATACATTAAATGCATCCATACATTATGAAAAGTTTTTAAATATGGTTAATGTGTAATGCTATTAGTGTGTGTGTGTGTGTGTGTGTGTGTGTGTGTGTGTGTGTGTGTGTGTAAGACAGTCAGTATAATATGCTCTTTGCATTATGTATCATTTCAGGCAATCAAAACAAGATTTGACTGACACCACGGCTAGCCCACTGCACCGTGGCAAAAAGTAACGCAATAGTTACTTTCCCTAGTAACTAGTTACTTTTATAATGAAGTAATTCAGTTACTAACTCAGTTACTTTTTTGGATAAGTAACTAGTAACTATAACTAATTACTTTTTTAAAGTAACGTGCCCAACACTGACCTCCATACACACTCATTGATAAAACACAGCACATGCAGCACATTGTCGTTAGAGGTAGATACAACTCACTAAAGGATGAGGCTTACCATCTCTTCAAAACACTCTGGTACACAATAATACCTTTTATTTTATTACCTTTTAGCAGAATTAATTCGTAGTAGTAGTTTATCTTTGTCTGGCCATTGTTACCAGCCAAACTGTCAGATTTATGACCTCCTCCACCGCAGAATGCAGCATAAACCATAAACACTTCAGCAAAGTTAGTTGCGATGGTACTGTAGATGCAGAATCACATCATCTTCCAGGTCACCCACGCAGAATCACCACGGTAACTGTGCAGCCTGGAAAATGAATGTGATGTCACACAGTACCTTGACCTCATGATATACTGTAGTAACTTCCCTGCTCTTTTCCAGATGAGATTCAGCAGACCATCGAGCGCCTGCTGCGCTCCAAGATACACATAAGCATCGACTTGCCTGAGCCTGACAGGTCAGGGGACACACATCATACATGCACGCTTACACACACACATACACAATGTTACCCACACACCTGCCCCAGAGTAGGCATTTACCATCGTCTCCCCTCAACACACTCAGAGTAAAGGGTTTGTTTTAGCCGTACTTCTCAGAAGTTCTCAAAGCTAAAAAGGGAAATATTAGTTTATTCGTTAATGATCGCGGTTAATTTGGCAAACCTTTACGCGGTAAAAAATTATAATTATAATATGCGAATGAATCATATTACCACGGTATATACAGAACTCTATATTAGTTACTGGGTTCAGGTTGCAATCTCATCTGGAGTCATGGGTCATCTCATCTGGAGTCAACAACGAGTGTTGGGTCATCGCAAATCTGAAGAGCCGCTCGTTTTGTGTGTTTGAGCTAATTCCCCTTCCTCTCACAAGGCTAAAGTACGGACCCCCCCTGGGGTCCCTAGGGTTAGGGTTAGGCCCTACGAGCCAGAACGATCGCAAGGATTAGGGTCAGGGTTAGGGTTAGGTTTAGGGTTAGAATCCTTCGTTCTGGCTCGTAGGGTGTTACGCTTGCCTGGCTCTTGACAAGGTAACAAAAAGGGAGACGACACATGGTTAACAATAATAGGATATTTATTAAAGAATATAATACAACCAAAAACGGCTGCTGGTCGACAAAGGAAGAGAGAGAGTCCATCAATCTAACCCACTCTTAAAGTGATCCAGGGACAATTAGCATCATCACCCACACCTGAGCCCATCTGGAACACAGAGAGAAGGTAGACCGGACAACAGGTGTAATAGCGCCCACTATAGGTTCTGGTGTGGATCGTCACATCCCCCCCCCTTAAAACAGAGGCCTACTAAAAAGGTCTCTGTAAATTCTGTTTCCCAGATTACAGCATAACTTAACTAGATTAATCAAAAATACAAATAATAACATTTTAATGAGTTTATGTGACAAAGTTGTGTAGACTGTCTACGGTTAGGAGTATCGATCAAATAATTCTGTTCGGACACCTGTCGTACAACAGAATAGGGACCAGTAATTTTTCCTGGAAAACGGGGTCACTCACAGAACAATCATTATGAGGAAGCCATTGACGAACCAACACATCCTCCAAGAGAAAACAACCACTTTCAGAGCTCTCCAGCTCATCCTTAGGCTGAATCCCACTGAGCAGCAGCTTCAGCTCAGGATCCTCCTGTTGGGCTAAAATCAACTCACTCCGAGACAAAGGCGGCGGCAGATCAGGAAACTGAAAAACAGAATTGTCAGGAGTGAACTTATCAGGCTCTTTACCATAATTAATTTTAGGGTCCATGCAACTCATAGCACGAGTCATGGCGCAGGCAGTAAAAACCTCAGGAAACTCCTTCACACTTAGGTCGGGTCCTGTTGGCGTGTAAACCCAGAACTAACAACCAGAGGTGGGGGCACATCACTCCACACTCTTCCTCCAGCCAGGTTATTTCCTAAAATGACTGCCACACCCACAACAGGCAGAGAGGGTCGAACTCCAATGGTTACTACCCCCTGGACCAGATCAGAGTAAAGCTCAATTTCATGCAAGGGGACAGACAAAGTCTGCATTCCCATCCCTCTAATCAAAACGCTGGTCCCCACACTTGACTCCTGAGAGAATGTCAAAACCGATTCCAATATAAAAGATTCTGAAGCCCCTGTATCACGAAGTATCTGGACAGGCACTTTCTGTGGGCTACCCACCAGAGAAACGAAACCTGTAGTAATAAACGGGTCAAAATCAGGATCCTCCTCGCTAATCTATATGGAGATAGAGCCCTGTAGTGCCACCGCCAACTCAGTAGCCGCAGGTGGGCTGGATACTGAGGATGCCATCGCCCCTGGTTTAAAGGGAGACCCCTCGGCAACCCCAGACACTCTTGCTGCTGCCCCACAAGCATGCACTGCAAGAGCCAACGGTCTAACAGAGCCCCCCTTCCCACTGTAGGTTTTCTTTCCTTTTAGGACAGGACACTCCTGTTTCCAGTGACCCTTCTCAAGGCAATAATTGCATGTCGAGTTAGGATCTACTCTACTCTGACTGCCATGCTCCGACTTTGAAAAGGGGACAGAATAACCAGGACCTTCGTTAGGGAATTGTGTACGATTTACCAATAGGTCAGTCACGTTCGGATTATTTCTATGGCTTCCCTCGCTACGAAAACGATGTTCACCAAACTGACTCTTATGAGTCAGTACAAATTCATCTGCCAACACCGCGGCTTGAACTGCTGTTTTCACCTTGTTTTCATTAACATAAGTGGCAATGCGGTCAGGGACAATGGTTTTAAACTGTTCCAAAATAATCAAATTTGACAGATCCTCCAGAGTATTCACCTCTACCGCCACGCACCAACGATTGAAATGGCTGGTTAGTTCTCTTACAACCTCAACATGAATGAATGAATGAATGGACTTTATTGTCATTGCTACAGTACAGGTACCAAACAACGAAATTTAGGAGTGAGTTTAGAACATGAGTTTATTTGTCATGTTTCTTCCATTGTCTAAACCGCTGTCTGTAAGCTTCAGGAACAAGTTCATATGCCTTAAGGATAGCGGCCTTAACTGTATCATAATCTTTCCTCTCTCCACCATTAAGAGCAATATAAGCTTCCTGAGCTCGGCCAATAAGCACACTCTGTAGTAATGCGGTGCGGTCTGAAGTAGACCAGTCCCTATCGTCGGCAACACTCTCAAACAGTGAAAAGAATGTCAGGATCTTTTTCATTAAACTTTGGCAACAGTCTAACCATGGCAGACAAATTATCCCTCTTAGAATTACTCAAATCGCCACCTCCACCGTCAGATAACTTTCCCTCAGCAATCAACTTAAGGCGCTCCCGTTCAAGAGCCAATTTATCCAACTCCAATTCCCTGTCCCTCGCACGCTCTCGTGCCTGAAACTCACACTCTTTCATCTGAAATTCACGCTCTTGCCTGTGAGATTCCATCTGTAATGCTAACAATTCTTTCTGTTGATCAAATGTTAACTCAGTAGACCCAGATGCAACCCCAACTGATATTTTAGGGACAGACATTTTACCCTTTAGTATGCCCCTTTGAATTAATGTATTCTGTAAAGCCTCTACTACGTCCTGTTTCTTTGCTCAACAACCTTCCACAGTTGTTCCTTTGTTAATCGTACCAACCCATCAACCGACGGAGCTTCCACAAACTCCTCAAAAACATCCATAACTCAATGTAATCAAATAACCAATATAAATCAACCCTAACAAACGGGAATCTCCCCTCCTATTACAAACTCCTCCTATAAACTACTCCCATATCAGCCATAAACTTCAGCCCATTTAAAGCGAGTAACTGTGCACACATACAAAACAGAAAAGTAACTAACATACTTCGTATGAGCTGCCCCGCATCTAACTCAGTAACAACTAACTAACCACTCAGCTAGTCTTCAGTGCGTTCACATGCAACTCTTCCACCGGCAAATGCCTGGTGGCGCCCCCGCGTTCAACACACCAAAAATAACAAACGAAAACAATAAACAAGCGTTTAAGCGCTTCTACTCCTAGCACGGGGGTTCACGTATAGCTCTGATGGTATCTAAACCACCCGCCCTACCTATCCTTCTCTGCTTTGCATAGAACACAGCACTCACCACCAAACTCCAGCCGAAGATCACAGCCAAGACCAAGAGTTACGTCCTTGTCAGCACAGTCGGACGGCCAGCTCCCCCTCGCGACCAGCACCCAAACCAACATACCAAATATACTAAACAATACATTAAATCCAATTCAACCAAAACCCAATAACTATAAACAATAACCATGCGGGTCTCCCAATATAGAGTTGGACACATCCAACAATCCAATCCCGAATATCAACTATGAAAAGGGAGAGAATATTGCTCTCACCAAATTCAATCCCGGACGAGCACCCAATTTGTTACGCTTGACAAGGTAACAAAAAGGGAGACCACACATGGTTAACAATAATAAGAGATTTATTAAAGAATATAATGTAGTGGTGGTCTAGTGGATAGTGTGTTGGACTTCCGATCGGAAGGTTGTGAGTTCAAATCCAGCCTGAAACCACACCACTACTAGTGTGCCCTTGAGTAAGGCACTTAGCCCTCAGTTACTCCAGGGGGACTGTCCCTGTAATTCGTAATTGTAAGTCGCTTTGGATAAAAGCGTCTGCTAAATGGCAAAATTATTAAATTATTAATTAAATTAAATTATTAATGTTGAATGGCAATAATGATAAAGAAAATAGGAACGTCAACCAAAAACGGCTGCTGGTCGACAAAGGAAGAGAGAGAGTCCATCAATCTAACCCACTCTTAAAGTGATCCAGGGACAATTAGCATCATCACCCACACCTGAGCCCATCTAGAACACAGAGAGAAGGTAGACCGGACAACAGGTGTAATAGCGCCCACTATAGGTTCTGGTGTGGATCGTCACATAGGGCCTAACCCTAACCATAACGAATTACTAAACAGAGGGAACGAATTACTAAACCGAGGGAACTAATTACTAAACCGAGGGAACTAATTACTAAACCGAGGGAACAGATTTACTAAACCGAGGGAACGGATTCACACATCAAATAATTTGTTTCTACCATGTGACCCCAGGGGGGCTCCGTACTAAAGTGATCTCAAGAACGAATGGTATACTTTAACCTGTGTCCTTCTTAGTTTATGTAGGAACTAAAGTATACAGTATTCTGTGATAGCAGTTTGAGAATGAAAACAACAGTGATCAGTTTGAAGAAAGAAACTGTCTGAAAGCAAGACATAAGCATAATTCAAGGACCCCAATTGAAATAAGCCAGTGGCTTTCTTGGGTTTTTATCCTGTTAGTTGACCTTGTATGTAATTATGTACTTTCATGTACCTACTTCTGCAAATCTTCTAATAAAGTTTTCAATCAATCAATCAAAAGACAAACTGTCGATTTCTGAAGTCCTGAAAGTCGGAACAGCGCCACAAAACCAACCAGTGGTCGAACAACAAATAAATAAAGTGTTTACAGGTTTTCGCTTTAACACTAACATCCAAACCTCAAACACAATGACCAAAACCTGAAACTGGTGTATTTGATCTCACACCAATTCTGACAAACACATTTCTTGCTTATCACTCATTTTGCCACTCTAAACCACCCAGTTAACAAAACACTAAATACAATTTTCTACATTTGGCACACACTTCCTTGATAAAATCTATTGTGTTCACATGGAAAACACTACCATTCAGAATGCTAAACTCAAAACATCAATCACACTCCATATGGGCAAACACCTATTGCATTTGAATTAGCAATCATAGCTTAAGCAATAAGGGCTAAAGGTGAGCTCTCCTGTGTTGAAATATATCTGAAGTATATCAGGGCTGGATTCGTCATGCCAGGCGATACTTTCCCCTCTGCTTGGCCAGGGAGAACATTACCTGTGATGTTGACAAGGTCTTGTGGCCTTTGTGTAGAGTATATGCAGAAGGCTTTTTTTTCCTTTTTCTGTTTGTTCTGTATGAAGAACACTTTACAAATCCAACTTTCATTGCTGAGATGTGTACAATATTTCAGAATAATAATAAAATAACGCAGCCAAAGTAAAGTAATTAAAAGCTAGGTTACTTTAGGGCGAAAATTATTTAATCAAAAACAACATGTACTATGTTAATTTCATGTGTGTCGTAGTGCCTATGAAACACTTGATCGATCTAGAAAGATCTTGTGTGCAACACTGACTCTTTCAAAGTGAAATATAGGCCCTTGGTATGGCACTAAATTGATGCAGGATGGCAGGTTTTTCTCCAGTGTTTAGAAATGTTGCTGTGGAATTGCATGAAATGTACAAAATATAGATTATGAATCGCCAATGATTCTGTAATAGCTGTTTAGCTGAAATGACGGCACTATGGACAGCAGGGTTCTCCCCAGGACTCTTGAACAGTATGGAGCTGGGTTGCATGATCACAACCCGACTCACGTTTATTCTTGTCAAAATTCACAGAGGAACATCATAACACTTTCACTTTTGCTTTAGTTTTAACAACAATAGTGTTGTCGATCAAAAGTAGTTACTCTATCATTACTAAATATATAGTTTAATTTGCCTTGAAATGTTTACAGCGTGTGGCACCACCACTGTGTTTTAATCATTCATCTTTGTAGGGGGAGAGCCAATGTATGTTTTTCAAGTATTCGAGGGCTATGCGAAAATATATTTTGCGTAAGGGGAGGGTCGTCAATTTTGGTATTTTTTAGGTTAAATCCATCCGTGTAACACCCCCATCATAAATAAAGATCAGTCCCGTAACCCAGAAACACAACACGCTTACTGTAAGAAATTGTTATCTTCAGGGTAAAGGTTGTGGTTAGGTATACAGTAAGTTTATGTTTGGTTAGGGATAACGTTTCAGTCTAACCGGATGAGCAGCCTATAATACCTGTAGCCTCGGTCTAACCATAAACTCAAACATAAGCTTGTAACTATGCTTACACTTATGCTCTAGTATGAGGACATCTCACCCCACTCCCTGCCTATGTGTCAGACCCACCTGGGCAATGCATAGCAGCCATTTTGCATTTAACATTGGCCCTTTTGTGTCCCAGACTAGCCCTGAACGTGGCTGATTCCCTGTTCCTTCTGGAGGAGGCTGAGGGGTCTCCAGACCCCTTCTTTGGTGTGATGGGCTCAGGAGACCAGCTCCCCAGTCCCTACAGGATCCCTCAGGTACTTTCAACGTTAACCAACAACAAAACATTTCCTCTACTTTAATTAGAACATTTCCTCTACTTTAATTAGAGTTAGAATTCAAATTCTCTGTTGATTCATCAAATGTATTTACAAAGCATTATTCTAAGGCTTAGCACACAGAAAAGGTGGTACATTGATTGACCTTGTTTTATGGCGATTCTGTTACTTCCCCAGCCATGGCAGATTATGGCGGCTGTGACTACACAGCGCTGTCCAGTGGTCAGTTCCAGAACCGCATCGGAGGGGGAGGGTGAGTCAATTCATAGCCAACCTCTACTAGTTGCAACTCTACAAGAAGCTTCTTTCTCGAGTTGCAAAAAAAAAGACTGAAACAGAAAGTGGGAATAAGGTCAAAATACTCACCAGAAGTTTCCGCTAGAAAGATAATAAGACATGTTAGAGTTTCCCCCCCCTAATATGAGCACGTGTGGATGTGACAGAATGGAATAGGTATATTTCTTCCACTTGTACAATCCTCTAAAGATCTTTATGAGTTTCAAGGGCACACCGTTGCTTCCGGACAGGGCTAAAACATAGTCTGTTATTGAGATCAGATGACAAATCTTCACCAAGAGATCAGCGTCTCTAACGTTGGTACTTTTCCTCCACTCTCCCTTTTTTCTTTTCCTTCTCTTGTCTCTATGTCCCTCTCACCTCAGGTTTTAAATCCACGCCAGAAGCCATCACCCTGAAAGAGACGGAGCCGGTCATGGTGACCACTCAGGTGAAGGCGTGGGCCTGGGAGAGGGTTCTTGGATTAGCATCGAAAATTGTCATTTTGAAATTCATTCGTTTGAACTGTTTTTCCATATTATGAAAGTGCAGATTGTAAGCTTTCAAACGATGTGTCATACATTGACATCTGAAATCTAGTTGAAGAAGATATGTGTGGTGGCCTGGGAAAACCCGTCGGATGTCGCTGGCGTTCGTTTGTAGCAAAGAGCAAAAATAGATGGAAATCGCGATTTTGGCGATTTTGATATTATGTGGTATTCTAGTACTTTGAACTCCATACTACATTATGGTGAATAAACATTTTAAGAAAACAAAAGAGAAAGTACTTATTTTTATGTAAACACTGTACATACTTTGTGTTTTGTCCCCCGCCCCCACCTGTGGTGTATGTCCCCACCTGTCCTACCCGCTGTACATACCTGATGTTTTGTTGTATTGTATATCTAGTATTGTTCTTCCCATGATGGATGTATTTTTATCTTGTAGATAGTAATAGTTATTTGTCTGTATTATCGTGTAGATAGTACTAGTTTTTTTTTTTTTTTCCCTGTCTGTCTTACATGTAACGATGAATTGAAAATCAAGGACCCCAATTGAAATAAGCCAGTGGCTTTCTTGGGTTTTTATCCTTTTAGTTGACCTTGTATGTAATATGTACTTTCATGTACCTACTTCTGCAAAATCTTCTAATAAAGTTTTCAATCAATCAATCAATGTTTTTGTGGTGGGTAGTTTGCTAGCGAAACAACGTCATGTTGAACGTGTCTCATTCTCAGTTAAGCAACGCACGCACACATGAGCGAAAGGAGAGACGATACTTCCACCTGTGTTATTGCCAGTTTACTGATGCTCACAATAAGCATAAAGTAATAACATCTTAACTAGAAGACACACAAATGGATCTGTCCCTCGCATACCGTCGAGGCGAGCAGACTAACACCGCATCACAAGCAGACAAACGAGACCGGCCGATCTGCATAGGCTCCTCCCCCGACCAGGAGGAGAAAGGAGTCGGGGGCAGCATGGGGGCAGCATTTCTCACCTTTCACTTTTTTTGACATGATACATTAAAATGCTCATAACTTTTTAAAATAAAGGGCTATCTCTGTCATTCAACCAGTTATGAATAGCTGAGAACTTCTAATTTATGGAAATATAAAAAAATGAAAATGTCAAAATGCCACCATGTGAAGGGTTTTCTCAGGCCACCACACATATGCTTATTTGAATGTTGGTACCCCTCAAACCAAATACCGGAGAAAGACGCTCTGAATCAAAACACACGCAAAACAGTTGCTAGTAGCTAGCAAGGAACATCACTATGAACACCTAATTGCATTTGTAGCATCACATCACAACATGCTGATTGAACATCAACATGCTAAAGACACATAACTCCACATAATTAGATGATCACACAGTCCTTGCTTTTGCACACGTCCTAAAACGTAAGTTTGTTTACAAGCCATCTATCACTTACCTAGTAGTCCATGGCAGATGATGTAGTGAATACAATTCACAAATCATAAGTAACAAACTGTTGTTTGTTATAACCTCAGCAAATATTTTCAAGTCAAGACTAAAAACCCATCTTTTAAATATTGCCTTTAAATGACTCAATAATTAAATTATGATTATATAATGATTAAAGCAAGTTATTATTATTATTATTATTATTATTATATCGAGTGGGCTCTTCAACACTTCACATTTATATATATTAAAAAAAGGTCATTTGCGTGACGTGAGAATCGCCGACATACAGACCTTTTCACCAGCAACTTTATGTGACACAGTCTAATGCTTTGGTCCTCATATCGGCGACCAGTTAAAATGTTCTGACTTTTCTTTTGAAACACGGAACTACGTTTCAACATTGTTGAGAATCACAACACAAATTCGCTAGTCAAGCCAAAATACTGCAACGCAATGGATTCGGTGAGTAATCCCCACTGCTACCTAGTTAACACTAGAACAGCCGTGAGGTGTTAAACAGCACCAGTGAGTACAAAAAAAATTCTACCTTTGCACTCGATCACATTTCAGGACCCTCCTTTCATGACTTTTCCTAGATATGTGCGTTCTACCACCCAGCATTTTTACATTTTCAAAATCGAGTTAGTATAAAGCGTTTTAGCAGTATTTCTGTGTGTGTCTGTGTATTTGTGGCTGCCATCTTTTTCTCCAAGCCTGCAATTCTCTTTTATATCAGCAGAGGTAGCAAGGGGGCACACACTGTGCTCAAATTCAGGCTTCAGTGCTGAATGAGACACAGTGCATAAGACTGATATTTGTGTTTATATATATAGGCTACAATAACAATCAAAATAAGATATGTATATGTGCAGACAGTTATGAAAATGATAAACTGTACAGTATGTCTCCCAATCAATGTTCGTTCAGACAATACAACCAAAGGCGTAAAAATACTGATGTTCTCATAATGTAATTATAGATATAGCTAAATTAGACTGTAGACTGCTATGGAGGTATATTGAAACCAATATATAGATTATATATATAGATTATATATACAACCTGATTGGATTAAATAAGATTCTGTTGTGATTGTGTTGACATTGTTGTGATTGCAAAATAAATCTTGGTTATGTAATGTGTAAAGAACATGATGACACGAATGCCTATTATGATGATATGCAAAAGGGACAATCTGTCTATGAATCTTGAACAATCACCGGTTGAATATGCTAATATAGGAACAGTGCTACAGTGAGACTGTAACTGTCATTGTTTGAAGGAATGAATGAATGGTCTTTATTTGTCATTGATATAGTACAGGTACCAAACAACGAAATTTGGGAGGGGGGGCTCCCCTGGTGCTAGGAAACTAGGTGCTAGGAACTGGTGCTATAACTGTGTTCATGTTATAATGTTTAGTGAACGAACAATTGTTGGGTGTTTGCCACAAATCGGAATTATCTTGCCGTGAAATGTGTACATCAAATAACATGATGTCGGCGATCTACTAGAACTGCGGGACGACTGCAATGTAGGCTACAACAAGGTTGTACATAGATATACGCAGATTCATATTTGGATAGTTGATTTTGGCACCATTGTATAGTAGCCAATTGCAGAGAGTATACATTATTTTGTTTGTTTACTGCACATTATAAATGAAATGATGTGTATTAATTATTTTGTTTGTTTGAATCCTCACTGTGTTCATGTGTCTGCTGATGTTAGGGCCGGCGTGAAGTTCACGACAAATAAACAGACTTTGTGAAGCTCATAACTATGATAACACAATATTGCAATATTTATTACTATTCTTTTTTAATAATGATAATCAACTTTCATTCATTAGTAAAGCTCCCGCAGTCTCAATCAATCTCCTCTCCATATATAGCATTTAATCTGTTCCATAGTTCGTTCTCAGCTGACTCAAGCTTCATATTGCTCTAATAATTTCCCCACTTCTCTGCTTATAGGAACTTTATGCATTTTAGAGAAACATGCAGAGCATGTATTTGACAAAGAAACGTGTAGGCTAAGAACTAGTTTCTAAAGTGAGTTACAATCACTTGATGGTTGATACACGGGGGAGGGTAATCTTATTGATCGTTTCCCATTAGCAAACAATAGCTGCCAATTCATGAGCGAGCCAAGCGGGTTTCAAAGCTGCCAAGCGGGTTTCTAAGCTGCCAAGCAGGTTTCAACGCTTACAAGCTTACAGCCTCGATTGTCTGCTGATGTTACGGGCACGGCCGGCGTGAAGTTCACGACAAATAAACTGACGTTATCACTGTGAAGCTCATAACTATGATAACACAATATTGCAATATTTATTACTATTATTTTTGTATAATAATAATCAACCATCATTCGTTAGTAATGAAAACTCCCGCAGTTCCGATCAATCTCCTCTCCACTTTACACATTACATAACCAAGATCTCTTTCATGTATTTTCTTTTCTTTTTCTCAATTAGTAGTCTCCTAATCTCGCTACAGTTTGAGCGAGACTGTAACTGTCATTGTTTGAAGGAATGAATGAATGGTCTTTATTTGTCATTGATATAGTACAGGTACCAAACAACGAAATTTGGGAGGGGGGGCTCCCCTGGTGCTAGGAAACTAGGTGCTAGGAACTGGTGCTATAACTGTGTTCATGTTATAATGTTTAGTGAACGAACAATTGTTGGGTGTTTGCCACAAATCGGAATTATCTTGCCGTGAAATGTACATCAAATAACATGATGTCGGCGATCTACTAGAACTGCGGGACGACTGCAATGTAGGCTACCATATATATCTGCCATATCATACCGTTTTATATTGAAAAATATGATGGTAAATAAATACATGTGGGACAGATGTATGATATGGCAGAGGTGTGGTGTGTATCAGTCTGTCTCGTTCCAGCGAGTCAACTCGTGTTGACTCAATAAGACATGCGCTTGATGGGGGGAGGGTTAATGGCTCTCGATCGTTTCCGATCAATGAACAAAGACATCGGGTTCCCCCGCAGTCACAGTGCTACATGAAAATATCTAGCCACACACCACATAGCATACCTCCGCCCTATATGTATTTATCATCATATTTCTCAATATAAAACGGAGGTACGATATATGGCAGATATATGTATGGTATATTATGGCAGTTTCTGGCGCCTGTCCCGTTCTGTTGTTCAAAGAATATAATATAAAACGCATCACTGCACTGCTGTCTGTCCTGTGTTGTTTTGTTTGCATTGCATTTTAGCACAGTGCGCCGATTAGATAGAAGATGTTCTACAGAGGGTGATGTAACCCCTCCCTCCCCTCCCTTCCCCCACCCCTCCCCTGCTGTTGTGTCTCGATACCTGGTCAACACAGCTTGGGATTCCAAGGAAATTACTTGGAACTATGTGTGAAAGGGACAACATTGCAATATATATTACAGTTATTTTTTAATAATGATAATCAACTTTCATTCGTTAGTAATGAAAACTCCCGCAGTCTCGTTACATACATGCATACGTTATTATATATATAAATAAAGCCTTGAACTGGCCAAGCATAAAGGCTGAAGATGGAAAGTCACTACAGGCCTATGCACTGTATTTGAGAGGATGCAACAATGCCATGCAAGACTTGCACTATCTGGAAGAGCTTGATAGCCCATCAAACCTCAGGCTTATTGTTTCTAAGTTGCCCTACAAGTATAGGGATAAATGGAGGTCTATTGCCTGCAATATACTTGAGATTAGTCATGGCAGGGCTAAATTCAAAGAATTTGACATGACAATGACAATAACTTTGTCATTCATGCGAAATGACAATAACTAAACAAGTCCTGACAACAAAAATATATGTATAATATTGTATATAATGTTTTTTCTGTATATCACTGTAGACCACAGTCTCACTCACATATACACAACACAACACTGTTGTGTATAATACAGTTTTCTCAGTCGCTTTGGTGCATTTCTCACATCACTATTAACATTTGCACAACAGTTGTCAGTGTCATCAAAATGAAAAGTCCTGACACCATTGTTTATGAACAAGATAGTCAAATGGCTTTGTCATGTTTTCATTATGACAGTTCACTCTGTAAGTGTTTTCCAATGCAAAAAAATTAGATCTTGAAAGTGAAACCGCAGGGTGCGTTAAGTAAATTTGCTATGAGAGCGCCGGAGCGCACACCGGGTTCAACATCATAAAGGGACCAGGTAATTTGATTGGACAAGAGGCATTCCATGGGTGCTAACCAGATTTCCAGGGCGAATTTACGAACGCATGCTAGCGAATTCGACGACGAAAATCGTCAGAGGAGATATACGGGTTATTTTGATAAACTGGAATAAACTTGGGAATATATATTGGTACTTTCTCACCTGAAAACATATTAAAACTTCATAAAATGACATGGTAACACTTGTAAAGGCAAAATTACAGCATTTTTTTTTTTGAAAAAAAATGGAGGATTCAAAACGCCTTCTGCTTGCCGGTGCGAAATGCATTCTGGGAAAAGGCGTCGGAGCCTGGCAGACGGCCTTGTGTGACATCGCCCTCCAGCGATCTTTGTGCGTCAGTACACTCTTCTCTATGTTAAACTATCATAGTGCTGAATCACACCTCATCGCGATTGAATAAGGTCGCGATCCGCCGCGGTCCTAGTGTTAACTATGACAATACTTAGCAGGCTCACAAAACAAGCTGCGTTAGTTGACTAGTGATGTGTCATTTATTTTTCAACAATGAGGAATTGTATTCACATTTTTCTAAAGAAAAGTCTGATCATTACATATGAGGATCAAAGCATTATAACATGTCACATATGGTCTAGTAGTGGTCACTACTAGTCACTAGTAATAAAATCATAATGTGAATAATTGCACTCCCAAATAGGCAATTTCAAGTATTCGCGGTAGCCAACATTTTAGGATATTGCTTTTTTTTTCAGACCTGTGGGTTCTTGGCCTGATAACAACAGTAGTCCCTTACCTGATGGAACATACTTAAGACAGAAGAAATACACTGTGCAAGGACTTTGCATTGGGTCTTCTGAATTCCCCCTTCAGAACCTGGCTGCCACCTACCAGAGCCCAAATATCAAATCGCCAAACCAGAAACAGTACCCAACTCCAGATCCCCAAAACAAGAACAGCAAGATACAAAACATTACCCATCCCATTCTTTACAGGTCTCCTGAATGCCAAATAACATAGGATGAACGTTTTAGCCTTACCCACCACCGCCATAGACTGTGCTGATAAATCAAGATTCACTCAGTTATTAGCACTGTTTTTATCCAAAATTGTGTTTAATATTTTGATGTTGTATTTCATTGATGTTGACGTAAGAATACTGTTCCCCACTGAATGGCTCAAGACAAGAGTGTTGAGCTGGGTTTTTTATGGTTACTTATCTCTCTCTCCCTGTCTCTCTCCATCAGTTTGAGGGAGCGGAGCTACCTGAAGCCACAGGCAGAGAGATCGACTTTCTTCTGGAGCAGCAAGACCAATTCTACGGGGGTAAGAGAGATGAGAGAGGATAGTAGGATTCTCTAAGTAATGACAGGCGATCGATATGGACATTTGTTTGCGTGAAAGGAGTGAAAAGGTGTGTGTGTGTGTGTGTGTGTGTGTGTGTGTGTGTGTGAGACAGACACAGAGATTGAGGAGAGGGAAAGGGAGAGAGAGGGAGAGAGGGAGAGAACAAGGGACCAGGAGGGAGCCATGACATCTATTGACCAGTAAGTCCCCTGGGACCCTTTCACAGGCTGATCTTACTGCCACAAGGGCTGTGGTCACTGTTCAAGTCCAGCTAGGCACCTTGAACTGTCTTCTTTTTTTTCTTCATTTTTGTTGTGTGTGTTTTCTGATTACAATAAATGAGGAAGCTAGATGGTTATTAAGATAGTACCCACCATTGTGTGTGTGTGTGTGTGTGTGTGTGTGTGTGCGCGTGCACGTGCATGTGCATGTGCACTAGGGCTGCAACGATTAGTCGACATAATCGACGACGTCGATCATAAAAACTCGTCGACGTGGAATGTTAGTGTCGACTAATCGTATTTTAAAAAAAGGGGGGAATTTTTTTTTGTTTTGTTTTTTTTGTTTTTTTTACGGGAGCCATGCAAGAATCAGCTGGGTAAGTTTTAGCTAACGTTGTTAGCCAACTGGCTAACGTTATATTGTTAGGGTCGTAATGTTTATGTTAGCTTTACTGTTACATGTTGGAAAACAACGTCTCATGGACAGGGCTGTACATGCTATGAGCGTTTGTGCTATTAATTTATTTGCCCTGTGGCACGCGTGTGACAGACAGAGGCGCTTGTATGTAACGTTACGTAGCAGGGGTTTTCCATGTTGAAGCCAGGAGAACGCGAGATGAAATGAAGTGAGGGGTGGTCGCTATTAAAATACCAGGTAGTCATGGTGGATGATCATGAATGATGCTTGATAAGTGAATGCTATTTCAATTATGTTGAGTCCACCAGCGAGCTGTCTGTAAGATAAACAGCGCCAAGCGTAGCCTACTAACGTGAGCTGTCTGTAGTCTAGCCAGCAATGCTAGCTAGCCAATCAACTAGCTCTGTGAGCAGCTGTAGCTTGGCGTAACGTTAGGTTAGATAGCTAGTTAAGCCGGATTTATGCTTCTGCGTCGCCATTTACGCGCAGCGAAAAGCCACACGACTAATCGTGACTAACCGAAAAAATAATCGACAGATTAGTCGACTACCAAAATAATCGTTAGTTGCAGCCCTAATGTGCACGTCCAGGCTGAAGGACACGGTGGTGGTGGGGGACAGTGTGTGGCTGCTGGACAAGGAAGATGTCAGCCCGTGGTCAGCCCGTAGAGATGCCACTAGAGGCCCCGTACTCCTCAGAGAGAGAGGAAGAGTCAGAGAAGGGGACAGAGAGAACACCGGAGAGAGCGCCAGAGAGAGCGCCGGAGAGAACGCCAGAGAGAGCGCCAGAGAGAGCGCCAGAGAGAGCACCGGAGAGCTCTTGTGGAGAGGTGTGTGTATGTGTGTTTGTTTGTGTGTGTGTGTGTGCTTGTGTGTGTGTGTGTGTGTGTGTGTGTGTGTGAGAGAGAAATGGAGACAGTTACATTCAGTTACAGTCATCAGCCTAGCCTAATAGACTATCTAAGGTTACTCTTAGCTTAGTGTCTCTAACATACACACGCACTGACTGCAACATGTGTGTCTGCCATCATTCATACAAAATAAAGTGCTAAAAGGCTTAACTGCCCAGAAAGCAGCAGTTAAAATGTTTAAAGGAAGAACTACATACAACACTCGAATAGCCGTTTCAGTGAAATATTTTCGACACAGTATTTCATATATTGGTGCCAGTGTTAGCGGCATTCGGCGGGAAACCTTCGTTTTCGACTACACTGTACGGGCAAAGGTCCTTGCGGATAAACCCAGCAATAGACTTGGTAATAGTCGTAGCCCTCGTGGAGTTAAAAGGAAGCCTAGCTTTGACATATAATGGTCCCAGACTTTCGATTTGTAGGGTAGAGGTGCATTTCATATTTGTTTTTCCCCGCTTTCCGCCATTTCAGCCATTCATCATCTTCAACGTAGTTGGGTCACTTCTGTTCAACAACGCGCGTGCGTACTTTGTCCCACCCCTAATATACTGTGATAACCCTCTCACTGAGACCGTGGGGATTTGCACACACGAGCTAGAGGCGGAATGAAACAAGGAGACCAATTGGCCATTACCGGCATATTTATTCCTAACTGAAGGTAGGGGGGGCTCTGCCCGTCCAACTTAGGATTGTAAAGGGTGAATAACCAAGGGTCCCTCCACCGGAGGGACACATCTGCGCAGCGTTCGGTCGATAGTGTTTCATCCGGTGCTCTGGCTCCGACTCCGTGGTTCAGGGGTATTCCGTCCCTCTCTCCTCCGTGCTCTCGGTCTGTCACATGAATACAGCCGTTATCATATTTGGATAAAATTGTTCACGCCGGAGGCCGGCTCTGGTATCTGTCGTGTCTGGCGTAGACGTAGTTCTCCCTCTCCATAGGTTCCTTTCCCCTCTTTATGCGGGGGGTTCGCCGTCGCCGGGGACAGCTGCGCGAACGGACAGTACCTCCCGTTGACCACTCTGCCTAGGGGCCCGGGGTGCTTTCCCAGGTGCTGAACCCCCGGCTTATGTGTAGCAGTGAGAGGGATGTCACAATACACAGTCTTACCGTCACAACAATGATGTACCAGATAATCACTCTGAAGTTCCCAGTGAGTTATGCGGTGAGCACAGGGAAAGAAAATAGGAAGCACTTTTCTTTTTTGGAGAATAGGACACATCGTGAATAAAGAACCTTGTTTATTAATTTCCAGATTTCCAGTCTTCTACCCGGACACAAACATTCCAATAACTTAAATAACACTTTATAACACTAACACTTTATTATTAGTAATTGTATTTTTTAATTATTATTACATTTATTACAAATTAACAAAAAAATTCAGATTGGAGAGGATTGGAAGGGCTAGAATGGAGAGAGTGTGCTAGAGGGGGTGGAGACAGTTTGATAGATAGGCGGAAATTCATGTGATAAAGTGGTTGACGGTTGTTTATTTCTTTTCACGGTCGAGACCCATAACCGCCAGTTACACGCTTATACTATTACCGTCACAGACCCGCTGTAGTGTCTCAATAGGCCTCATTCATCAACCATGCATACACACAGCTTTGTTTGTAGATTTATATATATTTTTTACCGTAATAAGTAAATGCCTGCCTGGTGATTTCTGTACTGCAAAATAAAGTCCCCTCCTTCTCTCTGCCTCTCCCTCCTCCTCGCCCTCCTTCTCTCTGCCTCTACATCCTCTCCTTCCTTCTCTCTGCCTCTACATCCTCCCTCCTTCTCTCTGCCTCTACATCCTCTCCTTCCTTCTCTCTGCCTCTACATCCTCCCTCCTACTCTCTGCCTCTACATCCTACATCCAAACAGACTGAAGCTCAGCTTCTACCCCAGGGCCATTCAGGCCCTGAACACAGCAAATACCTAGGTTCTAGGCCCTGGACAATCTAGACAAATTGATGGCAGCTACTAGATTGAAATCAAGTGCAATACTGAAACACAACTGTGAACATTTCAAACCTGCAAACTGCGACACTTTAAATGAATGTGCAATAACACTATGTGCAATATGACAACCCTCGGGTACATAAGGTTCAGAGATAGGAAATGTTAGAATAGGTATAGCATAGCATAGAGTACAGCACAGTGTTTTATTTGTATAGTATAGTATAGTGGATAGTGTACATAGCCTTTATTTATGTAAACCAGCTCTTTTCCCTTCTTGTTTTTAGTTTTTTTTCCTAGCACCAGGGGAGCCCCGCCTCCCAAATTTCGTTGTTTGGTACCTGTACTATATCAATGACAATAAAGACCATTCATTCATTCATTCATTCATTCATCCTCTCCCTCCTTCTCTCTGCCTCTACATCCTCTCCTTCCTTCTCTCTGCCTCTACATCCTCCCTCCTTCTCTCTGCCTCTACATCCTCTCCTTCCTTCTCTCTGCCTCTACATCCTCCCTCCTTCTCTCTGCCTCTACATCCTCTCCTTCCTTCTCTCTGCCTCTACATCCTCTCCTTCCTTCTCTCTGCCTCTACATCCTCTCTCTCCTTCTCTCTGCCTCTACATCCTTTCTCTCCTCTCTACCTCTAACATCCCTCTCTCCCTCCTCCACTCTGCCGCTACATCCACCTCCTTCTCTCCGACACCTAGCTCCCCGAAGTTGTCCCCTCTCCTAAGAGACCGGGTCGCAGGCGACAGCTTGTTTTCGCCGACCCTCACACGCAGATCTCCATGGAGGCAAAGCAGTTGCAGATCAAGGACCCTCTTGCTGAGACCATGCCCCTGGTAAGACCACCCACCCTCCTACCAGGCACCAGAGGAATTCATTGAAGAATTGATTCTTCAAATCAGTCAAGTATCTTTGTCTGGGTATCTAAATATATTTTTTTGTTTTGTTTTAAGGAAGTACTGTTCAGTAGGCTGGTCACAATAAAAGGCCACTCTAAAATGTGCCGTTTTATCACATAGCACAATGCCACAGCTGTCACAGGTTTTGAGGGAGCGTGCAATTGGCAGGAATGTCCACCAGGGCTGTTGCCCGTGAATTGAATGTTAATTTCTTTACCATAAGCCGTCTCCAAAGGTGTGTCCGAGAATTGGAATTGGAAACGACTTTGGAGATGGTTTATGGTAGAGAAATTAATTTTCAATTCACCGGCAACAGCTCTGGTGGACATTCCTGGAGTCAGCATGCCAATTGCACGCTCCCTCAAGACTGGCGACATCTGTGGCATTGTGCTGTGTGATAAAGCTGCACATTATAGAGTGGCCGGATCTGGCCTGCGGGCCGCCTATTGGTGATCCGTGCTTGAGGAAGTGTAGTTGACCTCTTTGCCTAGTGTTGCTGTCTCTCTCTCCCAGTCCAAGGTGCTGATAGACCCCGCCTCCCGGTCCACGGTCGCCCCCGGAGAGCTCTTCAGCGCCCCCGCCTGCCGTGAGTATCTCATACCTCTGCTGAGAGAAACTTGGATGACAAGGTTCGACGTTTCAGCGTACCCAGAGGTAGACATAATGGCTCTTTCCCAGCGTATATATGCCACCGCAGATGATAATGATGATATATTGTGAGTTGGTGGACATCAGTGGTCTAGGGAGGAAGCATGCAGTTCAGTCCATGATGGATAGATGGACCCAGGAAGGGACGATTGGACGGATGGGTGGATGGATGGATAGATGGATAGATAGATAGACAACCCTTGTGGCGTTTTTAGAGAGAGCTATCACATACGTAGATGACTACGATTAAGATAAGATACGTTTGCTTATCTTCTCTTTGCCCCCACCCCCACCCCTCCTTACCCTCTTCCCTAACACAGCTCACCTCCACCCTGACCTCCTGTCACTATGGCAACAGTGTGCTGTCCTCAGGAAGAAGAGCAGCAGGGAGGGGGGAGAGAAGGGGGGAGACTCTGAGGTCGACGTAGACATGGGGGTGGAGAAGGACAGAGAGAGGAGGGGCTCTGGCGTGAGAGGGGTAAATTATTTATTTCTGTTGACTATGACCGCATTTGTTTTCATTACGACCATCAATCAATGAACATTAGTTTTTAGTAGGGATGTAACAATGCACTCAACTCACGATTCAATACGATTAACGATACTGGACTCACCCCAAAAAATATACAGAATGAGATTGCAGGATTAGGACTATTTCTCAGACAAAAACTACAAAATACGCTTATTTGCACCTCTTCATTGCCAACAAAATAAGGAGTTATTATACTGTATAGTTTGTTTTTGTTGGCATATGGGATGTGTTCAGCTAGGCTCAAATCATATTTTCCCAAAGTATTGCTGCTGATATGTAGTTCCTATCTATATCCATATCTATTTGCATGTTAAAATGCATTGCCATAGTTGACATTTTGATGATGACCCTGCATGCATGCAGAATCACTTCTTCAACTGCATTCCCAATGTCAATGTAGCTAGCTAGTTTAGCTGTACACTTACAATAACACACCAACTAACACAGCACCGACAATGCACACTTCAACAACAGTATTGCAAGACGAGTGCATCGAGCTACAACGTTATTCCACCACTGTTCCCCACGTTGGTTTGTTTGTTGATATACGACCCATGATTCATCCAGATTATTGAGAGTACATTTGTGTCACGACACAACATGTCTACAGTGCATGTGTGGATGAGTGTCCTCTGTACACAGGTCACACGAGAGCTGAGGGAGTCAGGACGAGCCCCCTCTGAAACCTCAGGTCAGACACCAGGGGATCGATCTCAAGTTTCAAGTTTATTGTTACATCACATTACACGAGTGTAAGAGAGTAACATTCTTAGGCTTCGGTTCCTGACATTGTGTTGCAGCACAAGACATAAGGCAATAGACATAATTCAAGAAAGTAACAGTAGTACAGGACATAAGTGGAGAAAAGAAATGGGCATAATACCAGATGAAGGTGACAATAGTACAGATAAGACAGGATACACTAGTGGTGCAACTAGTGATAATAGATAGTTCAGTAGTAAAGTGGCTGGGAGCTTAAGGTTTCTGTAGTCCGTTTACATGGGGTGTGCTTGGGGAAGGTAGTCAATTGTCTACTACAGTGGGCTTGATCATGAGCCTGATCGCCTATCGATCACATGTTTCTTTCAGCTGTCTCAGAGCTCCAGGAAGTGTCCAAAGAACATACTCCGGCCAGCAGACGGTGAGAGATGAGAAAAATAATTCAGTGAACATTATCTCTCTAGAAAGAGGATGAGAGCGACTATTAAATATAAATTTAATATTAAATATAGATTAAAAAAAAGGGGGGGGGGGGGGGTTAGTAGGAGTGGCTTGACATCTATGGCCCTGTCCATAATCCCAGGTGACATTTTTGACATTTTGTCAGGGTGTAGAGAGCAAGTAGCAACGTGTACTAACATTTTCATGTCAAAAGTCAATTCTTAGAATTGTAACTGATGGCTAATGAGTGAAGATTATTACCTAATAATGGTGTGTGTGTGTGTGTTTATGTGTGGGGGGGCAGGTCTCCCATAGAAGAGGAGGTGGTGGTGGCTATGGAGGACATAGTGGAGGAGTGTGTCGACCTCCCTGAGAGAACCAGAGCTCACCCCTGAGAGCCTGCTGAGGTAAATGTCGATGGGTCCGACTGCATTTTTCACAATCGGTTAGTTGATGGATGTTAAATGTCATTTATCGATCGTGCATGCTATATTTATGCTGATTTACATTATCTTGTTTATTCAAACTCGTATCTATGTCCACGATGTAAAATAAATAACCATTTCATAGGTCTGTGTTTGAACTGTGAAGTTAGTCATGTCAGTTTGCCTGTGTCTCAGCATCACTGGAGATCGCTGGGTGTTTTGTTTTGAAGTATTGAAGCATTACAGTTGCCAAATGGTGGTATGTGAATTGACTATTGCAAAGTTTACATTGAACAACATTATTGTGAGCAGTGGCAATAGCCCATGGCAACAACTGAGAGGGGATGAATGAACTCAGCGAGGTTGTTAAATGAATGAAAAAACACGGCCACATGCATTTTTTTATCTCACAAATACTGAGTACTTGTAATGGGTTTTTTCGATTTGTCGATTAGATATACTTGTATCGATGCGGAAGTCCGTGATTGACTGATGGATAAATGGATCAACCTAACCCGTCCCTACCGAGCACCCTTCATCAGAGAACCACAGGTAAACCACTATCAATGCTATAATAAACACTCCTCTCTCCTCTTCTTCATCTCCCTCTCCAGAAAAGTGTCATTGGAAGAGGACTTCCACTCTCTGCTGCCCCCTGATGCAGACTGCAGCTCAAATGTTCTTCAAACTGTTAGGTGAGGAGTTGAATGACTGAGTTGATGATAGAGTGCCATATAATGACGTGTTAAATTGGATTTAAATCTGAAGATAGCTCCCCATTGCTGTCAGGATTGCAGAGTCTCTCCCATAGACTTCATCTTTTCAGGCTACACCTTAACTGTCCCTCCTTAAACCTCTGAATCCCCCTGTTCAGTTTCTCAACTGTATATTACCAAAAAAGGTGTCCACTAAATTCCAAAAATGTAAATGTAAAGACTGACTTTACTTTCCACTTCACTTTTGGCCTTGAAAAGTAGGCTGACCTTATTTATTTTAGAATAGAACTTTGTTGTCCAACCAAAGATGGACCACTGTTTGGGGCTCAGCTCAGGCATTAGACACTTGTAGGACTACATGGGGTCGGTCTTCTGGTTCTGGTGTGTTCTGACCTGTGTGCCACTGTGTTTGTCCAGAGCGGGTGTCTGGCAGAGAGCTGGGTGTGTGTCAGGGGCATCCCTACGGCCCCATCACTGTCATCCCCTCCCACTCCCCCCGGACAGCCTGAGGTACAGAGAGGGACCTGGACACACATACACATACACACACACCAGGGTTTCCGTTAGAAAAAATTGGTGCCGGTCAACGTGTCCGGAAAGATTTCAATGTGTCGGACAAACGGGAGAAATTCCGTCATCATATTCAAATATAATATAGGTGTTTGCCGCGTGATTAGCTGTTGTGTAGCCTATATATGCCATTTAATGTCTATTTCTCATCCGATACGATTAGATGCAAACTATATAATAATATAGGCTTTCATGATTCGCATGCGCTACTGTCCAGGGCTGCACGCGCGCCACACTGGGCCTAGTCACCTTTGCTACTTTGAATTACGACTGTAGGCTAAGATGTTTATTTCAATTGCATTAATGGGATTTGAGGATGTAATTTTAAGTCTGCCTAGTTTAGCTTTTGATGGCTATTTGAACGGACTGCATCGATCGATCAATGAACTGACTCCACATTACGTTAAATGAAGTGTGTTAAATAGTTTCACGACAGTAATGTACGTTTTCTATATTCTCTTTCCAGTTTTACCCTTTTTATCAATAAAACAACGTAATTTCTATAACCACGTCTCGCTGATTGGGAAGGCATTAAGTCTAGCTGCCTGTCAAATCATACTTACTCGGACTCGGGAGTATGAGAATGAGGAGGATGTATCGGGGGGATACACACCCGGGGACTATTTCAATTTAGTGGCACAAATTAAACTCTAACACTATAGATAGACTAAATTGAACTAAAATGATGGACACCGGGGTGGGGGGTGTTATACTCTGAATCTCCCGACTCAGGGCTGGAACGGGCGCACGGCAGGCTCAATCAATGAACGGGGTTGAGATGGCTAGCGTCCTTTACTAGCCGCATCTCACGGCCCTCGGTGGTCATTCACTGTGCTCTAGCACATCCAAAACATGCAGAACAATAACCTTGACTCCGGTCACTGCAGTGGTTTTATTTAGACTAGATCAAACTAAATTAACTGACTAAACTACTCGCGCCGTTGAGAGACAGGGTTGCCAGATGGGGCGGATTACCGCCGAATGGGCTACTGGGTTTAGCGGTTATTTAGCGGACTAGTTAGGCTGTAAATTGTCAATCCCATCTGGCAACCCTGCCGCTGTTTGTTCATCGCGTAGGCTAGTCTACACATTAATAATAAAAGAAAACATATAGCCTATATATTAGTCTTTTTTAATGTAGAAGGAATCAGAATATGTGACAAATTAATTTTAGCAAATTGTATTCAAATTGTGCTTAAAGGGAATTATGTTCACCGGACATTATGACCGAAGAGGTTTAAATATGTCGGACTTCAATAGATTTTATCGGACAAAAACCGGTAATTACCGGTTAACGGAAACCCAGACACACACACACAGACTTTCACAAATGCACACCATGCGGGTTCACACACCCAATCACAAATACACAACAACTGGTTCACACATACACTTGATTGACAACTTTCACAAATGTACACTCACAGGCACTCACAGTGATACTGATATCCACCAGGTGCTTAGATATTATACAGGCACACACGCACACACACACACACACACACACACACACACACACACACACACACACACAGATACATATACACACACAGAATACAGTCTGATGGTTATGGCTTTTAACTGGGTACCCACTGATAAACCATACATTAATTCAATTGCCCTTTTCACATTTCAACCTTGGGTAATAATGTACATGTCATGTCAATTGCATTCATATTAGATCATCCTCAGACACTTTTGTTGCAATTCTCAATGATGACCTCTTACAGTCTTTTAATGTGATTTTTGCAATTAATGTTTTTAATTGTTCATGTTTATTCTACGGCATTTATCAATAATTTACTGTCAGTACCATTTGATGTTTTGATGTGTTTTAATATTCAGGACTGCTTTCTCTGCTCTCTCTGCTTTCCCTCGCGTACATTCAAATGCGTGAAAATGTCTTTTTTATTTTTTTCTATGCCTCAGCCCGCTGTTTAATGTGGCCAGGGTAAGCATGCTTACCAGCCATATCAGTAGTTCGTTCATTTCGATAAGAGCTACTGATTGGCTCTTATCACTTTCAAGTTCACTTAACATTTCACCTTACTTTCTCTCGCCCGGCAGAATAGCTTATGCTAGCTAGCTCAAACGATCTAAATAATAATAATCAATAAGGATAACTTGCTTGATTTTGTGAATATGGACATTACTGTCAGCGACCTAAAGGGATTTCGTAGACTGGACTGGACTGGAAAAACAAGGTGGCCCGAAGCCACCGCTCACCGATCTTCACACCCAGAAAGGGAGAGTCGCTAGGGGCTACAGCCAGCCTGGTATGAGCGGTTTATATGATTTATATGATTCGCGAGGCTGGTGGCGATCTGTGCTTGTTTATATGGTTTGAGTACTGCTGTGCTGCTGGTTATGGCTCCTTATTTAAGACTTCCTCTGCTTTTACCTTTGAATGTAGGCCTGTGCCGTTGTGTTTGGAGAGAGAGCTGCTTAATCAATCGCTGAGATAGGCCTAATGTCGCTGTCCGTGCCAGTGGTTCTGGACCAAAAGTGTTTGAGAGAGATAGAGAAGGAAGGTTTGTGATGTGATGTCAAGTGCCTGTGTGACAAAAGTGTGAAAAGAAAGTGTGTTGTGAGTTTACTATGGAGGATGGAAACGGTGTGTGTCTGTGTTGTGCGTTTGCGATGTTGAAACTGGACTTGTAGATTTCAGCAGGTTGGCTACTTGAAAATATCTTGGTTCAAAAAAGATTGAACAATGAGCACCCCTGATATAGTCGAAACTGGCAACTGTTTTTTTTGTTTTTGGTAATCTGATCACAAAGTGACCCTACAGTTTATTAGCGGGTTCTAGGGCATCAAAATTGCATTTCCTTGAAACTGCGTTCACTGATAGCGTGTATGTGTAATTATGTGTATTTCTATATCTTATGCTTACCCAATCTAAAAGCTCACGGCACGTGCCTGCATATTTATGATTATGACCGTATCAGGGCTAGCTGTAATAGCGTCAGTTAGTAGCCAAAAGAGTTTGACATCATTGCCAGTTTCACCTGCATATTACTGCCTTATTATAGTTGTATGCTAGCTAGCAGCTAATGACGAAAGCCCCCCCCCCCATTTACCGGTAGCTCCCGGCCTTTTCACGAAACATGTTTTTAATGGGATAGAGACAGTAGGCCTAGATATTGACAGGAAGGATGGGTGAGAGAGAGCAGGGATGACATGCAGTACATGTCCGCGGCCGGAATCGAACCGACGACCCTGAGATGACATGGCTGATGCCTTGAAATTGGTGACGGACAACACAATAAAGTATAGCTATTACTTGAAGAAGACAGTTCACGGTCAATAATTATTTAAAAAATACGGGGTTGCTTTCTGTGGATAGTTTGGCATACAGGTCGCATTCGATTGACTGTTTAATCTCTCAGTTTCGGACCTGCTACCATGTAATGACACGGACGTCTCCACTGGACCACCGAGAAGCAACCGACTGTGACGGCGGTTTTAGGCTATTTAAAGTTTCAGAACGTTCAACAGCGCGAGAGCGTCTCCAATAGCACTCCGCGTGAATCTGGCCAGTCTAAAATGCATGGCCGATCCCACCCTATATTGCATTATCTCTAAACAGAAAACCTCCCTTCAATTCACATAACAACATAAATAAGCAATAAACTGCTCATTACAATATAGCACTCTGGGCTGTTACTGTTAGGGTTGAATGATGTCTTCATAATGTTAATGTGAATATGTTTGTTGAAAAGGACACTGTACACTTTGTCCTGTTCTGAGAATTCAACTGTGTGCTTTTTAAGCACAAACTTACAAGCTCATCATTCTACAAAACCTTATCTTCTGTCCCAGCTATGCCTCCCCTTCCTGAGATTGTGTTGTCAGAGGGGCCCTGTCTCTGGGCTCTGTTAATGATTGTGTGAACCTTGTACTCTGGACTCTGTTTATGAACTTTTCCTCACCCATTCGAAAACAGGTTTTGAGTCGCTCACGGCCACATCTGTTAATGATTCGTTCTGAACACCACCCCCCTTTTCTAGGACTCTGATAGGATCACAAACTGCCTCCTCTTTTCCATTCTGAGAGAATAAATAAACTGGCTTACAGGAGGAGAGTTTAGTACCAATATGGGGTCTCTCTCTCAGGAGAGGCCTCATATTCGTCCTCCTTGCAAGTAAATAATAATCATGATTGATTCCGTGTCTCTTTGTTGTTTAAAGTCTACTACGGTCTGTTTGAACTAGCGATGGGTTAGCATGGCTTGCTTTACAACCAAGCTGAACAGAATATAGCATTTAAGCCCAGAACGAACCCGACACGTGGTCCTTCGAGCCGGATCTCAAGGTCGTCTGATGGGGGAGGAAGACTCGACAACGCCGACAGTCTGTCGACAGCCCGGATCCAGGACCCGGACAAAGTCCTGGAACGTTGAATTCGGTCCAGGCCGGCTAGATGTCGAACCTTTCTCCTCCAAAAGGACGGCTGACGAGATCCAGACCAAGACATAAGCAACAAAGACCGGTAAATATAATAGAAACTATGAATGAAAGTGAATTATAATAGAAAAAGAAAGATTGCAATCGAAATGAATAGTCTATCTATCCTAAATTGTACAAAATAGGAATTGTTTGACATGCAAAAAGAATCCACTTTAAAAGACAGATGTATATCTTTTTATGCTATGTAAACAGTAGACTAATGGAAATTAGACTGTGGAGTTTGACATACGAAAGGAATCCACTTTGAAAGATAAATGTATATCCTTTCGTGTTAGGTAAACAGCAGACTAAGAATGGAACTGAAACTATGACTGAAAGTGAGAATTAGAAAAGTGTAGAATTAGAAAGTGTATGTGTTAGAATTAGTGCAAGATTAGGGTTACTGTATGATCAGTGATAGACAGAGAGAGCAGAGGAGAAGCACACGAGGTGGGGGCTATGTGTCAGAGTGGACACAGAACAGGAAACAGGGAGCATGGAACAGCAGACAGAGAGAGAGAGACACAGAGAGAGGAATGTTAAAGTTGTTTAAGGAGAGGAGACGAGGAGACTAGGAAACGAGTAGAGGAGACGAGGAGAGGAGACTAGGAGACTAGGAGAGGAGACGAGGAGACGAGGAGACTAGGAGACGAGGAGAGGAGACTAGGAGACGAGTAGAGGAGACGAGGAGAGGAGACTAGGAGACGAGTAGAGGAGACGAGGAGAGGAGACTAGGAGACGAGTAGAGGAGACGAGGAGAGGAGACAAGGAGAGGAGACGAGGAGACTAGGAGACTAGTAGAGGAGACTAGGAGACTAGGAGACAAGGAGAGGAGACGAGGAGACTAGGAGAGGAGACGGGGAGAGGAGACGAGACTAGGAGACTAGTAGAGGAGTAGAGGAGACGAGGAGACTAGGAGACGAGTAGAGGAGACGAGGAGAGGAGACTAGGAGACGAGTAGAGGAGACGAGGAGAGGAGACTAGGAGACGAGTATAGGAGACGAGGAGAGGAGACTAGGAGACGAGTAGAGGAGACGAGGAGAGGAGACTAGGAGACGAGTAGAGGAGACGAGGAGAGGAGACTAGGAGACGAGTAGAGGAGACGAGGAGAGGAGACTAGGAGACGAGTAGAGGAGACGAGGAGAGGAGACTAGGAGACGAGTAGAGGAGACGAGGAGAGGAGACTAGGAGACAAGGAGAGGAGACGAGGAGACTAGGAGACTAGTAGAGGAGTAGAGGAGACTAGGAGACTAGTAGACAAGGAGAGGAGACTAGGAGACTAGGAGACAAGGAGAGGAGACTAGGAGACTAGGAGAGGAGACGGGGAGAGGAGACGAGACTAGGAGACTAGTAGAGGAGACGAGGAGACTAGGAGAGAAGGAAGTAAAAAATGTGACAGAGAGGAGAGCGAGAGCAGGAGAGAGGGACAGAGAGGAGAGAGAGAGAGAGAGAACAGGAAGCAGAAGGGTGGGGGTAGACGGACTCTGACCCAAGAAGGGGTTGGAGGGCAGTAAACCTCCATTATAAACACACGAATTTGGACGAATGACAAAATTTATAGAATAAATGGGAAAATGCCTCTACGAAACAGAAGCTCATTTGATACATGGTCTTTTTAATTACATGTATCAAACAGCAGGGGAAATGATGATTGACAGGAGTTAACGCACATTTTCACGTATATAATTACACACAATTTAAAAAAAAAAAATATAGTGATAATGGCGCACATTTCGTGAACGAATTGATCAAACACGGTGTCCAAACACCTGGACATTGAAGAGTGTGTTTCTCTAAAGGAAACACACATGAGAATAACACAGACAACTATGGGTTTGAATGAATGAATGAATGAATGAAATGAATGAAATAAATGAAATTAATGAATTTGAAATAGTAAATGGGAGATGGGGTTTAGACTACCCATAGTAGACGACAATAGGGAAGTATTGATTGATTGATTGAAAACTTTATTAGACATGAAAGTACATATTTCAATTGGGGTCCTAGATACTCAATTCATCGTTATATGTAAAGACAGCAGATTTGGCAGAAACAGAAAACACACTGGCCACGTGGATGGCTATTTAGGAAATAGGAAATAGCCAGAACAAATGATCTGCCAGTCCCTTCTGTTTCCTACAGGATCGAGAATACAACCTGATGACCAGATCCTCATCGACGAGATGGAAGGAGAACACTGGCGCAGCCCGCGGTGGGTTGAGCCATTTGGGGTGCTGCTGAGCATCTCAACTGCTGTCAAGAACGCAGAACGAGATACGTGGATACACAGAGCCATTGAAAGAAGGTGACATTGTTTCCCTCGAACGACGGATAGTGGTGGAAGCCCGGGCTACAAAGGGGTTATTCAGTTAGTGAATATTACGTCTCAAACCCGGTGAAGAATTCTTCAGATCCACTACCTCTTAGAATGAGGGGACCAAATCCTCCCGACGACCCAAACAGACGCCCGTCCAGGCACACGACCCAGTCTGGGGCAGTAATGTCCCAGATGACAAGAAACCCTGAACTATCAATCAGAGACATTTGTAAACGCATCCCTTACGATAAACGAAGCCTAGAACCGCGAAATCGATCAGATCAGACTGATGACACTCCAGAACTGAATGACTCTTGACCTATCGACTGCAGTGGCAGGAGAAACATGTGTGATGCTTGACATCACATGCCCCGGCTTCAGAGCTATGACTAACAAACTGATTTCAGAAGTACTTATTTGTACAAACAAATGTTGATTCGAGAAATTATGATGGAACCTAAGTACCTAACCCAAGTTGAGAACCTCTAATCCAAATTGAGATTCATGTCTGTGATCTGTACGGCGATGTTGAATGACAGTTAAACTAGAAAATATGAAAGAAAGATAGCTTTACCTGACTAAAGAGACGAATGTTTGTATCGTGATAAATTATGAAGAACAGCAGGGAAATGTTAGGGTTGAATGATGTCTTCATAATGTTAATGTGAATATGTTTGTTGAAAAGGACACTGTACACTTTGTCCTGTTCTGAGAATTCAACTGTGTGCTTTTTAAGCACAAACTTACAAGCTCATCATTCTACAAAACCTTATCTTCTGTCCCAGCTATGCCTCCCCTTCCTGAGATTGTGTTGTCAGAGGGGCCCTGTCTCTGGGCTCTGTTAATGATTGTGTGAACCTTGTACTCTGGACTCTGTTTATGAACTTTTCCTCACCCATTCGAAAACAGGTTTTGAGTCGCTCACGGCCACATCTGTTAATGATTCGTTCTGAACACCACCCCCCTTTTCTAGGACTCTGATAGGATCACAAACTGCCTCCTCTTTTCCATTCTGAGAGAATAAATAAACTGGCTTACAGGAGGAGAGTTTAGTACCAATATGGGGTCTCTCTCTCAGGAGAGGCCTCATATTCGTCCTCCTTGCAAGTAAATAATAATCATGATTGATTCCGTGTCTCTTTGTTGTTTAAAGTCTACTACGGTCCCAGAACGAACCCGACAGTTACATGTCATACTAAGAGGAGAGAGCGTCTCCCATAGCACTCTAACATGCTCCCCGACTGAGATTCACGCCTTGAATCTAATAGTATACATACCTGTAGGCTATAACTTTTGCATAACCAACAGCATCCTAGCCATGAATCAACGCATGTTTCGTAGCCTATTTAATTCATTTTGTAGTCTATAGCAAGTTGATCAAGTGCAATAGCCTAACGGGTTAGTCATTTAGCAGACGATTTGTCCAGGATCATTAAAACCTGATCACTTTTATATCAAAACAAATCAAACATATTTCACCCATAGTCAAACATAGATTGCCTTTCCAGACCCCATATGTTTGGTTCTACACCAGTGGCGTACCGCAAAATCCCGAGGCCCCCCCGCAAGGTGGCGGCGGGGGCCCTTTCGCAACGGAGGTAAAAAATAAATAAAAAATATATATATTTTTTTTTTCAAATTGCGTTTTTTAGAGGCCGATGCGTTATTGACGTTGCGAAATTTCGCAATATGCACTCTACATTCTAAATGCTTGACTTAGCAAAAGGTACAAACAAGTGAGAGCAATAACTAAAACCAAATGGTAGACTACATCAGTAGAATGTATTATAAGTAGAAAAGTACAAGCTTTATTTCTTTTAACAAAGTGTGGTGTGCACAGCAGCGCGATATCTGTAAACATACAAGCTGTAGACTCTCCGCTAAGGGTTGCCAGATGGGATTGAGAATTTCCAACCTAACCAATCTAAAAACTTCTAAATCCACCAAAAACCAGCCCATCTGGCAACCCTGTCTCCGCTGCATCAGAGTCTACTTGTTGCGTAAAATTGGCCAGGGTTAGTCAAATCTTTTGTTGGACATCTCGTTTCTTAAGTCCTGGTATATTGTGGCATTTCTTTACTGTTTGCCATCTGGTCTAGGAATACCCAGGGAGACGCAGACAGCAGAAGTAGAATAGAATAGTAGAATAGAAAAAGAAACAGCTATATATAGCCTAACCATGCTGAATTACTGTATGTACCTGTATGATGCACTGACAGCCTGTGACTGTGAACCTGGCCGGACCCTGCCCTTCTGCCTGAGTTTGAGTATGATGCTGCCCAAATAAATGTTATTGTTTAGTGCTGTACGCTTTCGTGGTATTATATTGTGTGAATTATCATCTGTATGTTGTTTTTCTTTCACTCGACTAACCGCCGAGATAATACTTTTTTTTACAATATCGGACCGACAGTCCCACATATAGTGGCTATAATGTCCGAATAGAGAATCTACCACCACCTAAAGAATGCTTATTGTACTTTGTATTGTATTTTCGCTTGCTCATTTTCCTTGTGTCTCGCTGCCTACGTGTGACGTCAAAGTCATGTTGCTATTGGATACGGCTAACTATGTATATATTTTTAAATATAGGCCTATATATTAAAATTAAGGTTGACACAATGAAGGGCCACTTATTTTCTTTGTTTTATATTTTTTTAATTTATAAAAATAAAATAAAAAGTTTGGATCCAATGTTAGGGGGCCCCCTAGTGGCTGGGGCCCCCCCGCGGTGCGTCGCTTGCGGGCCCGTCCGCTACGCCACTGTTCTACACACAGAACAAAACGAAATGATAAGCACGACAGAAATACAAATGAACTCCCCGACTGAGCTTCGCGCATTGAATCTTATAGTTGTGATTTGTCAGCCTACAGAAATATGAAAATAATAATGATTGTAATTATTATAGAAACATGAACATAATTCAGATTTTCATGATTGTAATAGGCTAATATTCATTGTATTAGCCTATTTATATTCATAATAATGTTGTCAAAACATCCACGAACGCCTTATATCAAAACAAAGCAAACATAGCCTATTTCACCCATAGTTAAGCATAGGTTGACTTTCCAGACACCATATTTTGTTGTTCTAAACACAGAACAAAACGAAATGAAAAGCATGATAGAAATACAAATGAACTCCCCGACTGAGATTCACGCATTGAATCGTATATAGTTGTAAATGGAATGGAATGGAATGGACTTTATTTGTCATTGCTACAGTACAGGTACCAAACAACGAAATTTAGGAGGGGTGGCTCCCCTGGTGTTAGGAAAGGGAGAAAAAAAAAACATTTTAGAAAAAGCATAAAATCACAAGAAGGTAAGGAGCTGGTTTACATAAATAAAGGCTATGTACACAATCCACTGTACTATACTGCACAGATAGTCAACTAGGGTTGTCATATTGCACAAAAGTATTTTTTCACGTTATTTTAAAGTGTCACAGTTTGCAGGCTTGAAATGTACATGTTTGTGCCTCAGCACTAGCTGCCATACAATCCGTCCGGACTGTCCTGGGCCCAGAACTTAGGCCTTTGCTGTGTTCAGGGCCTTGACGGCCCTGTGGTAGAAGCAGTTCTTCAGTCTGTTTGTCTTAGCGGCCGGGGTCCTGTACCTCCTATTCGAGGGCAGCCTGATAAAGGGTACATGCCCAGGGTGGGTCGGGTCCCTGGAGATCTTGGAGGCCTTCCTGAGACAGCGTGTGTTGTACAGCTCTTCCAGAGAGGGGAGGGGGGCGCCGGTGATCTTCTGTGCTGTTCTCACGACTCTCTGTAGCGCGTTTCTCTCCGCTGTTGTGCAGCTGTGGAACCAGTTGCAGATGCCGTAGGTGAGGATGCTCTCCACTGCGCCGTGGTAGAAGGCCACCAGTATCTCCTGCTTGTTGTGTTCTTTCCTGAGGCATCTCAGGGTGTATAGCCGCTGTTGTGCCCTCTTGATGGTGCCTTTTGTGTTGTCCTTCCAGGCCAGGTCATCCCGCATGTGATGTCCCAGGAATCGGAGGGTTGAGACTCTCTCCACGCTCTCTCCGTCGATGAGCAGGGGCTGGATCTCGGACTTTTTCCTCCTGAAGTCTACGATGAATTCCTGGGTCTTTGACTTGTTTAGCAGCAGGTTGTTAACCTTGCACAGCTTGCTCAGTTGCTCTACCTCGTCCCTGTACGCCGCCTCGTCCCCCCCCGAGATACATCCCACCACGGTGGTGTCGTCTGCAAACTTTACGATGTAGTTGCTGGGGTGGACGGGATTGAAGTCGTGGGTGTAGAGGTTGTAGAGGATGGGGCTTAGCACACAGCCCTGGGGGGACCCAGTGCTGAGGCTGAGGGCTGTGGAGGTGTGGGGGCCCACCCGCACCCTCTGGGGGCGGTCGGTCAGGAAGTCCTTGATCCACGCACATAATAGAGTGTGATAGACCTAGGTCTAGTAGTTTGGTCACTAGCCTGTCTGGAAGGATGGTGTTGAAGGCGGAGCTGAAGTCCACGAAGAGCAGTCTCGCGTAGCTGTTTCCCCTCTCCAGGTGGGATAGAGTGGCGTGGAGAGTCGTCGCTATGGCGTCCTCTGTGGACCTGTGGGCTCTGTAGGCGAACTGGTATGGATCCAGGTTGGGCGGGAGGCGTGTGAGTATGTGGGCCCGGACTAGTTTCTCGAAGCACTTCATGATGATTGGTGTGAGTGCCACCGGGCGGTAGTCGTTTAGGCAGCTCACCGTGCTTTTCTTCGGGACTGGGATGATAGTTGAGGTTTTCAGGCAGGGTGGGACGGTGGCTTGGGACAGGGACTGGTTAAAGATGTTGGTGAAAACCCCGGCTAGCTGGTCGGCGCAGTCTCTCAGCACCCGTCCCAGGATGCCATCCGGCCCCGAGGCTTTCCTGGGGTCCACCCCCCTCAGTACGCGTCTCACCTCATGCTCTGTGAGGGTGAGGCTGCTGAGAGCTGGAGAGAGTGGTGTTTGTGTTGCGGTTACCTCCGTTCGCCCCTCGTCGAACCGGGCGTAGAAGGTGTTCAGCTTTCCCGCCAGCAGGGGGTCGTCCTCTGCGGCTGTGAGCCTGTTGGCTCTGAAGTTTGTCATCTGCTGAACCCCCTGCCACATCCGCCTGGAGTCGTTGCTCAGGAGGCATTCCTCAATCTTCTCTCTGTGCTCTGCCTTGGCCGCTTTGATGCCGCGCTTTAGGTTGGCCCTGGTGGAGCTGTACAGCGGTGTGCGCTTCCCTGCGAAGAAGGCGTTGTCCCTCTCGTTTATCAGTTTTTGGACCTTCCCAGTCATCCATGGCTTCGTGTTGGGGTAGACCCGGACCCGTTTGTCCACGGTGACTGAGTTGGTGCAGTTCACTATGTGGTTCAGAACCGACGACGTGTACTGTTCCAGGTCCTCATGCTCATATTCCTGCCATAGGGTGTCATTTAGGCAGATCTGCAGTGGAGCGGACCCTTCTGGACAGGTTCTGACAGTCTTAGTGGTGATGGGAGCACTTTTCCCCATTGTAGTGTATGCAGGAATCAGGAGGATTGACACATGGTCAGACATGCCTAGATGAGCTAGCGGACTAGCCTTGTAAGCACGTTTGATGTTGGTGTATACCTTATCCAGTGTTTTTTCTCCTCTCGTTGCACAATTCACATGCTGATAGAACTTGGGTAGTACTGCCTTCAGGTCGACATGATTAAAGTCCCCCGCTATGATGTGAATAGCCTGTGGATCAGTGCTTTGTTGGCTACTAATGACTTCATATAGTCGCGCCAATGCTACTTTGCTGTCTGCGCTAGGCGCTATATACACACATGTAATTAGCACCGCGTTAAACTCCCTAGGGAGGTATGTGGGTCGGCATTTAACAGTCAAGTATTCCAGGTCTGGGGAGCAGTGGCTACTTACAGTTTTCGTGTTTAAGCACCAGCTGTCCTTCGTAGATATAATGAGGCCGCCTCCGCGGGTCTTCTCACTAAGCAGCGTTCGGTCAGCACGGTGCAACGTACGCCCCTCCAAGCTAACAGTAGCGTCCACAATGTTGTCATTTAGCCAGGTTTCGGTCAGAATAATCACACAGCTATCCCCCACGATGTTGTTTTTGGCCACCTGTAGTCTCAGTTCATCCATCTTGTTCGTCAGGGATCTGACGTTAGAGAGGAAAATGCTTGGCAAAGCTGGTTTGTTTGGGCTACTCCTCAGCCTTGCTAGCAGGCCTCCCCGGCGGCCTCGCCGTTTCCTACGGTCTCGCCGCCGGCGTTTCCGCCTCAGGGAGGGGACTGTGAACCAGAGCTCTCCCGGTAGCCTGGCGATGTCCTTGTCAGTTCTGTATTGCTCCAGGAAATCCGCCGTGACTATCTTGTCGTTTTGCGTGCCGACTTCTAATAAGTCGAGCCTGCTATAGGTACTATATACATAACTGTTCCCTATAAGTACTAAAAAAAAGTGAACTTACAAATGTTCTTAAAAACACAATGAAACACCAGTGTGGTAGCCCCCCGAGCTGCGGCGACTAAGCGCGCGGCCATCTTGGGACAAGATAGGCTTACAGCTTGCATTTAGTACAGGTTATTGATGGGTATTGCTAGATTCATGTGAACTTGGTGGAACTTCCATATACTGTTTGTGGTGAGCAACGAAGAAGCTGAGCAGAGCTAAAATGTTCACATCGGTGTGTAGGCTACATTCATAAACAGGTCTCTGGATAACGTAACAATTGGCTTAGAAGAAGGCACTGGAGCACACATTGCTTCTTTTAGTATAAGCTGCAACATAGTGTAACATTTTGATGGTACAAGTATCTTTATCAGTGTCAAACACAAATATATCTTCTTTGGATTAAGTCAATTTAAAGTTTTACAAACAAACAACTTCGTCACGCAGCCAGTCCTACTCTCAGAGTACTGGGTCCCTTTGTGGTGAAGCTGAACCTTGTGATCCCTCCACTGATATGAATACATTTTCTGTCTGGAAATAGTTTGTAATAGTATTGTTCATGGTTTGTGTGCCCAATTGCTATTATTGTGACAAGCTAAAATGTGACCTTTGTGTCTTTTTTAGGTGCAAGAATGGCTAAACAGCCACATAATGCCATGCCAGTCCATGCCACTAAAAAAGAGGAAGGTGGATGTCCAGTTGCAAGGTGATAATACTGTGGATAAATACAGCCAGCTTAAGAATGTTTAGATAGCAAGTCTCTGATGTATGGTAGTGATGTAATAAGAAGAAAAAAACTAGGTAAATGTCCAGACACTCTTCTGGTTATTGACAGCATTTTAACATGCATTGAATTCATTTCACTTTTCAGTACTTTGTATTGCTGTGGAGTGAAATGGGGCAAAATGCCTCCTAACCCACTCTCCTTGAAAACAACATTTCTAACTCACATTCCATAAACTGCCAGTTTTAGTTGTAGTGATTTTAAAATTAATCATCAGTCTTGCTAAAATAGGCCTTACAAGGGCTATATGTAGCTAAATTCCCATTCAGTTCCACTAGCTAACTCCCCTTCATGACGCAATATAGTAATGTCATTATGAAATAAGGGAATTGTCAAAATATATTTTTCTGATTAAATTTCTGCAAATAACAGGTAGCTTGCCACATTCTGACACGGAGCCATATATACATTCACATAATGACTAATGTATGGTTCAGCTCACTGTGCTAGCACAAAAACACTGTAGCACCCAAAACAAAAGATCAAATTCAAGCTATTGTACTTTTTGCTGCGTCTGGAAGCACTATAGCTCGCTCCGTTGGTTGGTCCCCAAATGGCTCCCCACCTCTAGCAGTCACATTTCCCCCCTAAAAGGCTGAAGTTTGGCATGGAGGTCAAGTGTGTGTGTTTATGCCAATTGGCAAAAGGTGGTATGCATGGCAGTTTGAGATATGAGTGGCCTATAACAAAAAGGTGTATCCTTTCAAAACAGATTCACACAACTGGCCAAAGAACACACACACACAGATAGCCACACATACAGTACATACTCTCACACACCATTTAGCCACGCCCCCTTTCATGTAGCTTTTGTCAGACTTCCTTGTTCATTGGTGAAGGTTAGCCCTGCCGCCTATACTGCTGTCACACCCTCTTCCATAACTCTTGAACTGTTCTCATAGACTTGCAGGAGGGGACCCAGTAGAGAGTAGCCACAGGTCCTTTTTAAAAACTTGAGAAGCATGTTTGGACCCAGCAAAGGTCCGCTGTAGATATGCTCTTACAGTTGTGTTAAGCTCAAAGATAATTTGAGGACACCTGAATTTGATGTCATTATTACTGTATGTGTATAACTCTTTAAAGGTTGTCTTACTATTGTTTTGTTTTTTTCAGAATGCAAACATGGGAATGACGAGGTGTATCAGTTTGATAGAGTTATTAGAAAAAGAACAATTAAGGTATGCACATTTTACTTGCTTACATTTCACATATGCACTTTGATAGAGGCAAGACTGCTGAAATTAACTTCTAAATTAAAGTATACCTTTAAGTGGTCTAAAATACTTGCCAGTTGTAAAATCAGTCCATGGTTGGAGTTGCTGGTGGACTCCGAGTAAACAGGGAGGTTTCAGACAGGCAGCAGACAGGCAGCAGCCATGCAGCGTAGGGTGGCACGGTGGTGCAGTGGTTAGCACTGTTGGCTTTTTGGGGGGGAGACCCCATTTGCTGCCTGTCTGAAGCTTCCTCGTTCTCTCAGAAAATGCCCAAACCTCCAACCACAGAACTCTGTAAGTAAGCTAATGTGTATGCATTGTTTACAATACTTGTAAGTAAGCTAATGTTTATGCATTGTTTACAATACTGGCAAATATTTCATACAAATTAATGTAAAGAAAGCTGGGCTATCAGAACTATCCCTTTAAGGTGGTACCTTTACTCTGGCTGTTTGAACATAGATACATATTGCTGTCTGTTTACCCCATCTCCCTTTTTCTTTTCAGAATGGCAAGAGAGAGGTCCTGGTGAAATGGCTACCTTGCAAGAAATGGTCATTTGGGGGAGAGCCAGTAGGAGCTAGGCTCTGGTATTGAAAAGTGGTGATACATTCGCTATAATTGTAGCAGATTACATTATTCATGTGCGTTACACTTGTATATAGGGAGGCGAAGTTAACATCACCAATTATGGTTTGGTTTTTGAAAAATATAAACCATGCGGGTATTTTCCTCATTTCCCAAAAGCATGGAAGAACTAAGATGATGGTAAAATGCATCTTATGAAGCTTCTTCATATGGATTGTTCCTGAAGCATATATGACCTACTGTGACTTCTAGAATAATCACAGCCACACGTTCCAACAACAAACTAGAGACATAGGTCATTCTGATGACCCTCCCTCTTTTCTTGATCAGAGTGGATGCTGTTATAACACTATAACCATTATGCTGTTATAACATTACAACCATTAATTAGTAATGGTTTTGGAATGAGATGTTGTACAAGCAGGGGTCCACATATTTTTGGCAATATGGTGTAATTCTTTGACATCAGTTTTGGGGTCGTTTGAATGTTCACCCTGACTTAATGGCACAAGACATGGTTACATCACCCTTATAAAATGTTCCTGATATTCTGCTGCATATTCTATTCACGTTCAATTGACTTCTCCTGAGACTTCTGTGTGTGTCTGTCTTTCAGCAACAAGAAATGGGCAAACACCTGGGAACCAGAGGAACAGTTCCTGTCATAAGGCAGTGTCTGGTGGGGGGGGGGTCTTTAAAATGTATAAATGTTTTTTCATTTTATAAATAAAAATGAACTACAAAGCATAAATAACACTGTTTGGAACATGATTATCCCCAGTGCAGTGCTACCTCTTAGAACAGATTAAACAATTCCATTCTACTGTAAATCAGTGCCGATGTACACAAGTCATTTTCAGATTACAGTAACATTTATTTATTGTTATTTTTTTCTTGGCTGAAGGAATACCTTTTAATTAAATTTGATTTGGCAAATTGAAAATGACAATGTAATTTACATTAACATGACAACAGTAACAATGTGCAGCATCTATTTTGGTTGGGTGTTACATAATTTGAGATGCACAGACCATTAAACTGTTAATCTACGTACACTTGAAAAGGTGCATTGTCCGTACAAGCTTTTAAACCGACCACTTCTGTGATATTTTGGGTTGTACAGCACATCAGTGAAGTCATGCCTTTTATTGCTTATTATTTTTGTAAAGTAGGATATAAATCCAATTCCTGAAAGTAACCATACTAAGCCTACTCAAGAATACCCACAAGACAGTAGGTATCCAGTGATTTTAAAATTATTGAAGAGGTATCCAAAAAATGCCTACTCAAAGTTAACAATACTGACCCTCCGTACTGAAAGAACCATACTGCGGGGGGGAGTTCAGACACAACATCCACATATTTATGGGTTGCACTGATGAGATGAAAATGGAACAGTTCCTGTCTCAAGTGGGTGGGGCCTCTACACAGGCACTATCATTATTAATACTGTGAAATTGCTGGAAAGGTTTTAAACAAATGCTGGATCTACAGGTCAAAAAAACATTGTGTCTAAATATTCAGGACACCATAAACGTGTGAGATACAGTCCAACATTTACCTCAGTTTCTATGGTAAAGAAAATAACATTTGGCCAAAAGCTAAAAATCTCTCTTTGGGAGAGATCCTGATTGTTTCCATACTGGGGCAACTACTAGACTAGTGATTCTCATTTTTCTCTGATACTTCAGTATTCATCCTGTCATATGTTGTATGACATATGTATCACTCTGTTTTTATTTTATTTATTTATTTATGTACATTTGACCATAGTGACAAGCTGTACAATGTTTACGGGGCAAACTATTTCTCATTATTATGACACACAGTCACACACATACACCTTGGCATAGCGCAAGAGGAAGCGGTAAAGGACGGACATTGAAGCCCAGCGTCTGCTCGTCTCCATGGAGATAAGCTCCTCCCTCTCGTAGCCATTGTCGCAGATGTACAGGAAGTTGTTCACGCAGGATAGAGAGTGCCCCTGGGGAGGCGCAGGGGGGGGGCATAGGTTAGTGTGTAGTGTTTGAAAATACTGCAGTGTGAATAAAGAGGTGTGTGTGTGCTCTCCCCCTCTCACCTAGATGCTATGAGCATGGCTGTGGAGCCTATGAAATGCGGAGACTCCCTACAGACAGGTTTGTGAGACAGGTAGTGGTCTGTCAACTTCACTGACAGATTCAGCTCAAAGTTCTGGAGAGCAAGAGGGAGGGAGGGAGAGAGACAGTGGGTTGTATTAGTATAGCTATACACATTCACACAGGCAAAGACTCAACCACACAAACACAGCAACATTTACAGTAACACCATATTATCTGATTAGGGCTTAAAAGTTGGGTTTTGATTGCAGTATCACTTGAGGCCATAGCTGTATAGCTTGGTTCACTTAGAGAGGCCTTTGTGAACAATTTCGTCTTCTCAGATGTCTTTTACTGTTACAGTTAAAAACATAACAGCATGAGCTGAAAGGTTCTCTTGTCAAGACAATAAAAACGTTGTCAAACTCAATGATTGAAACGATGGGACAATATCTTTTTAGCATCTTGAACTATTGAACTTGGGTGGGGGTAGAACAGACTGGGGGGGGGGGGGGGGGGGGTACCAATACCTCTCTGGTACCAGGTCCATCTCCTGAAGCTCAGCTCACACATGTACCAGGCCAGGATCTGTGTGGCCATCCCCACACTCACACAAGTGAGAAGGACTTGGTTGGCAGTGTACCTACAGGAAGCGAGAAAGACTACTGAATGGTCTCTGCTAGGAATAATAACTCATAGAACAGAACAGACACTGTTTAATATGTGTGTGTGTGCAGGTGAGTATGAGAGATTGTGGTAGCACATATTATTCAGCCCTGGGGGGGGGCAAGGGCTCTGTCCCATAGAGAGTCTCATAAAGCAGCCCTCACCAGTAAAAGTTTTTAAAACAAAATAAATGTTTTACAACAGTGTAGGTGTGTACAGGTGTGTGTGGTGTCACTCACTCATCCACCAGCACTTTTCAGACGGACAGGCTGAGGACAACACCTCTCTGGTACCAGGTCCATCTCCTGAAGTCGGGGGCAGGGGTTGGGAGGATATCCTACGACTAGTCAAGATGAGATAAAATAGCCTTAGTATTAGGGTAAATGGGGAATGCTCTGTACCTGTAGACAGGTGATGTCATCACCAGACATCTAGTGTAGAAGTTGGTGGAGGCACGGATACCTGGGAGCATGGGCAAGGAGGATACAGGTCATACAGAAAAACAACAGATGATAGCCTACTTCAAGATTGTAACCTAGTACCATTTTTGTTGTTGCTAGCCAGTTAGCTACCTTGTCACTGATAATAAACATATAATGTCAAATACTGGACGTTTCTCATTCATTTAATGAAAATAATCGCAAGGGGAAATCATGGTTGATCTGGAAAGGCTTTGGAAAGGTATCATTCGCAATGCTTTATGGGATGGGTAGTTCCTTCTTTCTTAAAATAATTATGTACACAGTCTTGTGTACCCTTGCCTTTTTCCGTTTTTCCCAGTGTTTTTTTGGTCAGAATCAAATGTATTAAGGTCATGAGTCATCAGATCACCGGTTGGCTTGGTTCCAGGTTTAAAACAATTTATATAAGGATTTTCGGAAATGTCAATGGAGAAAATTAATGCGAAATGTACTTCCGGATCCGAAGTCCCCTCAAAAAAGGGGGGTCAACGATCAGCATGACCATATTATGACAGAACGGACATTGTAGGAGGTAACTGCCTCCAGCAGAGGGCAGTAATGCAGCATCAAGGACGCACGCTGCCGTTAAAACCAAAACAACAAGAAGAAGAAGTCGACGACGACGTGGTCTATTCCCGCGATACCAGGGAACGAGAAGTCGATCTAAGATGGCGGAGTCAGTAAACACACACCGTGCTGAAGCTTTCGAGTGATTATTAAGTTTACAACTGTGACAGAGGGCAAACATTACAGCAGTAATGCAACATCTGTAGTGATGGCAGAACGGTTAGAATAGTTACATCTCTGTATTTGGTTTCCTTTACTGCGGAAAACATCTCAACAGTCAACAAGGAGGACGGGAGACTCTGTGTCGGAGGTCAGTAGAAGCCTTTGTCTCAGCTCGCTGCCTCACTGTCTAACATGTTACTACTGACCACTTCTGTCTGCAGCGATAGGCTATTCTGACACTATACAATGTATATAACACTATACAATGTTGTTATATATATATATATATATATATATATATATATATATATATATATAACACTATAGAATGTTGGCGGAACTTGTTATCAGTTTATGTCCGTGTCGCCTGGTCTGGACGAGCACACGGAGGTACTGATGGCGCTTCTCCACTATGGAAGGCCATCAACGCAAATAACGTCTAGAAATCCCGTGTCCACACGTAGCGCCATTGTAGTAGATTTTGGCACACATAAACCGTATAAACTGTATAGTTTGCCTTTTGCTATAAGGACCCTCCTGACTATGGGGGCTAGGGGAGGGGAGGGTTTACAACCCTTTGTTAAAGCCATGTGTTCATCTCAAAATGGCTTCTTGTGTTCTGAGCCCTACCCCCTGACCTATAACCTGAAATGACATCATGTGACCTATAACCTAATGACATCATGTGGATCATCCTAGTTTTCGCACCTTGGGCTTTTCTACAGTAAAAGTGATGGGATATTATTTGAAACTGTATTTACACATCATTGTTTACAAATAGGGGAGTGGAGCCAGGGGGTGAGGCTCTCTTCACCTCAGCCAGCCCCTCACCACCAGCAGCAGCTGCTCTTGTAACTGTTCCTTTGTTTGATAAATAGTCTGAGAACTCAGAGGTTCTACTCGTGATCTGTTCCTAACAAGGTAACAAGGTAACAACACCATAAAGGAAATAAAGTCAACCTGGTTTGTCTTGATTTGCAAGGCGAACATGTCATCATTGTGTAACGTCCTGTCTGATAACATGTCATCATTGTGTAACGTCCTGTCTGATAACATGTCATCAAATTGCTCCAGACTGCTTGTTATCCCGGATGACATTGGCTGACTGCCAGTTTAGGACAGAATGCTTCAAAGCATAACAATCATATTATTATGACGTCATTAGGGCTGCAACTTACGATTATTTTGATAATCGATTAATCTGCCGATTATTTTTTCGATTAATCGGATACACACAAGATTTCTTATTTCAAATTTTATTTTATGTTTTCTAAATCAGCCAGGCCTATACATATACATGTGCAAAATGAATAAGTATTAATAACAAATAATATAAATAAAAAAGGCTTTGCTACATCAAATAGGTATAACAACAGGCCATGGACTATGGCGGTAGATTGTTTCAATAAAGTAGTTGAACTCTAGCTCAATACATGCATTGTTTTAGGTAATAACTTTGCTTAATGTAAAGGTCAGTAAACATAGTTAGCTGTAACCCTCCTCTATAGAAACATAGTTAGTGTAACCCTCCTCTATAGAAGCATAGTTAGTGTAACCCTCCTCTATAGAAACATAGTTAGTGTAACCCTCCTCTATAGAAACATAGTTAGCTGTAACCCTCCTCTATAGAAACATAGTTAGTGTAACCCTCCTCTATAGAAACATAGTTAGTGTAACCCTCCTCTATAGAAACATAGTTAGTATAACCCTCTATAGAAACATAGTTAGCTGTAACCCTCCTCAATAGAAACATAGTTAGTGTAACCCTCCTCTATAGAAACATAGTTAGTGTAACCCTCCTCTATAGAAACATAGTTAGCTGTAACCCTCCTCTATAGAAACATAGTTAGCTGTAACTAGGGGTGTAACGGATCACCTAACTCACGGATCGGATCGTGTCACGGATTTTGAGTCACGGATCGGATCATTTTTCGGATCAACACAAAACATATATTTTTTTAAATAAAAACAACATTTTCCTTGAATTCTGTAATAACACCACTTTTAATGTGTGAAACAAAAAAACAACATTCAAGATGTCAAAACTGATATACATATCACATATATATATAACATCTATATATAACAACATATATATATATAACAACATATATATATATATATATATATATATATATATATATATAACATCACTGCTGCAATCTGGTTGCCAAGTGAAACCTAACTTTACCTAAATAATAAAGTGAAATCCTTAAACATGGTAAGAAAAAAAAGTAAATAAAGCAAAGCAGCCTCAAGCTTATAACTTCATATTAATTTTCAAAAATATGAGGATGTCCACATTGTCTGGGGAGAGGGCAGACCTATTTGCAGTCACTATGTCTCCTGCTGTGGAGAACACCCTCTCGCTAGGAACTGAAGTAGCCGGCACAGCCAGGTAGCGTCTTGCCATCATGGCAACGTGAGGGTATTTATCCTCATTCCTTTTCCACCATGCCAGTGGATCACCATCCAGTGGAATGCTGCTTGCTACCTTGTAGGATGACACCTCCTCCTCAATGGTGTTGGCAAACGTCTGGGCTATGTCCATGCTGCTCACAAAGGTCTCCCCAAAAAGCTCCTGCATGGCTGACTTCTTTTGTGGAGGAGATGCCTCTGGCTCTGCGTCTTCTCCTGGCAGCTCTGTGGCTTGACCCTGCAGAAAAAAGGAATCGATCTATTAATCTAATCATTTATTTTCATATTTCATAGAACTATAATTGTAGCAATAACATACATTATTATCTAAATCCAAAATGGCATAGACTAAAATAATTGCAGTATTTATTATTTAAGTAATTAAATATTAGGTAAAAAAAACGTTTTAATATATATATATTTACCTTTTCTTCAGTGCCCATAATCTCAGTGATGAGATCGCTGTATGTCCTCTGACGTAGGGTAGGGTCTAGGTGAGACAGCGACTTGAACCTTGGGTCCAGTGCAGTAGATCGGTGAAGGTAGTCCTGTAGAGGGGGGTCAGTGTATCTGGGGCTCAGGTCCCCTCTAATGGCAGCCTTGACATCTCCAGTGATGTTGCTGTCTTGCTCATCTGGGGCCATGGATTGTAGAATCCTTGTTTTCAGAGGTAGGATCATGGACACAGATGGTGCTGTTTCAGTGCTCATCAGAGTTGTTATCATCTTTAGGGGTTTGAGCACTTGGAGGACCTCTTCTGCCACTTTCACGTCACCATCAGACAAGGTGACAATGTCTTTGACATTTCTTTTCAGGGTCTTGTCTGTCAGTGCAGAGTATACAGCTGCCTGCTGCTCCAGATAGCGCTCCATCATGTCATAGGTGGAGTTCCATCTTGTTGTGACATCCTGTATGAGCTTGTGGGTTGGTAGCTGTAGCATTTCTTGCTTGGTCTTAAGCAAATGAGCAGCTGTTGTGCTCCTGTGGAAATAGGAAACAACCTTCCTGATCCTCCCAAGGAGGCGGTCCATCCGGTTGACAGAGATTCCCCTTTGGGATGCTAAATTAATGGAATGTGCAAAGCACCCTATCTGTGGCCCCAGTCCAGCTTCTATCACTGCATTTGCTTGGTTCTTGGCATTATCTGTGGTGACTGGGATATTTATATTGGGTCTCTCTAGCTTCCACTCTGCTACTGCTCCTGTCAGGATCTGCGCAAGATTGGTACCTGTGTGACTCTCATAGAGTGCGCGCGTCTGCAGCACGGGACTGCGCATCTCCCACTCTGCTGCGATGAAGTGAGCCGTCACGGTCACGTAGCTTTGCGTTGCACGGGAGGTCCACCCGTCTGTGGTGAGGGCAACAGAGGATGCATTTGCTAATTCGCCGACAATTAGGATCCTCTCCTTTTCATAGAGGTCGGGCACAACCTTCTCACTGAAGTGGGGGCGCGAGGGGATTTTGTAACGTGGCTCAAGCACATTGATCATATTTTGAAACCCTCCGTTCTCCACAACGGAGTATGGCCTCATGTCTGCCGCGATAAACTTCCCAATTGAATTGGTAATGGCTTTACCCCGGTCTGAGTCTGCAGGAATCGTTTGTTTAAATGACGTTTGGAGAAGTTGTTGTTGCGGTACTTTTTTCTTGCCCCCCGTCATCAACACACCAGGGTGATGTCGCGTTAAATGTGTGGCCATGCTTGACGTATTGCCTGCCTCATAAGATTTCCGTGTGGCACAATGCCTACACACGGTAACTTTCTTATCAACCTCCCTCCTTCCATCATTATTATAAGTGACAGGGAAGCCAAAGTGCTCCCATACATGTGATTTCAATGACGAGGGAGGCCTTTCCAGTTCGCCAACGTTGCTAGCACTCGCCATACTTGTTACTGTGGATTCCCAGCTTCACGTGGAGGTGTGTGTTTACACAATCACCCAGGGTGCTTAGCGGGTGATATGACGTGATATAAGTGGGACAGAGATGAGTGAGTGAATGAATGTTGTTGTCAACTCAGTACGCATGCAGAGAGTGAGAATAAAGCGCAGTTTTTTTTATTTTATTTTATTTATTTTTTTTGCTATTGATCCGCGGTACACATGCGATCCGAACCGTGGAGGGCGATCCGAACGGATCACGGATTATCCGTGATCCGTTACACCCCTAGCTGTAACCCTCCTCTATAGAAACATAGTTAGTGTAACCCTCCTCTATAGAAACATAGTTAGCTGTAACTAGGGGTGTAACGGATCACCTTACTCACGGATCGGATCGTGTCACGGATTTTGAGTCACGGATCGGATCATTTTTCGGATCAACACAAAACATTTTTTTTTTTTTATAAAAACAACATTTTCCTTGAATTCTGTAAAAACACCACTTTTAATATGTGAAACAAAAAAACAACATTCAAGATGTCAAAACTGATATATATATATCACATATATATAACATCTATATATAACAATATATATAACAACATATATATATATAACATCACTGCTGCAATCTGGTTGCCAAGTGAAACCTAACTTTACCTAAATAATAAAGTGAAATCCTTTAAACATGGTAAGAAAAAAAAGTAAATAAAGCAAAGCAGCCTCAAGCTTATAACTTCATATTCATTTTCAAAAAGATGAGGATGTCCACATTGTCTGGGGAGAGGGCAGACCTATTTGCAGTCACTATGTCTCCTGCTGTGGAGAACACCCTCTCGCTAGGAACTGAAGTAGCCGGCACAGCCAGGTAACGTCTTGCCATCATGGCAACGTGAGGGTATTTATCCTCATTCCTTTTCCACCATGCCAGTGGATCACCATCCAGTGGAATGCTGCTTGCTACCTTGTAGGATGACACCTCCTCCTCAATGGTGTTGGCAAACGTCTGGACTATGTCCATGCTGCTCACAAAGGTCTCCCCAAAAAGCTCCTGCATGGCTGACTTCTTTTGTGGAGGAGATGCCTCTGGCTCTGCGTCTTCTCCTGGCAGCTCTGTGGCTTGACCCTGCAGAAAAAAGGAATCGATCTATTAATCTAACTAATCATTTATTTTCATATTTCATAGAACTATAATTGTAGCAATAACATACATTATTATCTAAATCCAAAATGGCATAGACTAAAAGAATTGCAGTATTTATTATTTAAGTAATTAAATATTAGGTAAAAAAAACGTTTTTATATATATATATTTACATTTTCTTCAGTGCCCATAATCTCAGTGATGAGATCGCTGTATGTCCTCTGACGTAGGGTAGGGTCTAGGTGAGACAGCGACTTGAACCTTGGGTCCAGTGCAGTAGATTGATGAAGGTAGTCCTGTAGAGGGGGGTCAGTGTATCTGGGGCTCAGGTCCCCTCTAATGGCAGCCTTGACATCTCCAGTGATGTTGCTGTCTTGCTCATCTGGGGCCATGGATTGTAGAATCCTTGTTTTCAGAGGTAGGATCATGGACACAGATGGTGCTGTTTCAGTGCTCATCAGAGTTGTTATCATCTTTAGGGGTTTGAGCACTTGGAGGACCTCTTCTGCCACTTTCACGTCACCATCAGACAAGGTGACAATGTCTTTGACATTTCTTTTCAGGGTCTTGTCTGTCAGTGCAGAGTATACAGCTGCCTGCTGCTCCAGATAGCGCTCCATCATGTCATAGGTGGAGTTCCATCTTGTTGTGACATCCTGTATGAGCTTGTGGGTTGGTAGCTGTAGCATTTCTTGCTTGGTCTTAAGCAAATGAGCGGCTGTTGTGCTCCTGTGGAAATAGGAAACAACCTTCCTGATCCTCCCAAGGAGGCGGTCCATCCGGTTGACAGAGATTCCCCTTTGGGATGCTAAATTAATGGAATGTGCAAAGCACCCTATCTGTGGCCCCAGTCCAGCTTCTATCACTGCATTTGCTTGGTTCTTGGCATTATCTGTGGTGACTGGGATATTTATATTGGGTCTCTCTAGCTTCCACTCTGCTACTGTTCCTGTCAGGATCTGCGCAAGATTGGTACCTGTGTGACTCTCATAGAGTGCGCGCGTCTGCAGCACGGGACTGCGCATCTCCCACTCTGCTCTGATGAAGTGAGCCGTCACGTAGCTTTGCGTTGCACGGGAGGTCCACCCGTCTGTGGTGAGGGCAACAGAGGATGCATTTGCTAATTCGCCGACAATTAGGATCCTCTCCTTTTCATAGAGGTCGGGCACAACCTTCTCACTGAAGTGGGGGCGCGAGGGGATTTTGTAACGTGGCTCAAGCACATTGATCATATTTTGAAACCCTCCGTTCTCCACAACGTAGTATGGCCTCATGTCTGCCGCGATAAACTTCCCAATTGAATTGGTAATGGCTTTAGCCCGGTCTGAGTCTGCAGGAATCGTTTGTTTAAATGACGTTTGGAGAAGTTGTTGAGCTACTTTTTTCTTGCCCCCCGTCATCAACACACCAGGGTGATGTCGCGTTAAATGTGTGGCCATGCTTGACGTATTGCCTGCCTCATAAGATTTCCGCGTGGCACAATGCCTACACACCGTAACTTTCTTATCGACCTCCCTCCTTCCATCATTATTATAAGTAACAGGGAAGCCAAAGTGCTCCCATACATGTGATTTCAATGACGAGGGAGGCCTTTCCAGTTCGCCAACGTTGCTAGCTAGGTACCCCGCCATAAACGCTGTTAGCTGATCCACCACCTAGCTTCTTTGGTCCTGCCAGCCATGCAGTTTCGGGTCGCTCATAGCCACTGCTAGCTTCAGCAATGTTTGAAGTGTCTGGGACATCTTTTTTCTTGAAAAATCCATCCATCTGTCGCTGTTTTCGTTTAATTTTTCGAAGAAGCTCTCTGGACTGCAGCTGCTCCCGCGTTAGCATTAGCATCCATTTTTTCTTCTCCCTTCTCACCGTCACGAGCTCAAATGACACTTGTCGGCCGATCTAACTCTTAACACTCACTTACAGGACTTCTGACACCATGTCGTGTTATTCTATTAAACATACACGTGAGTCCTTCTGTATTTCAATGTAAGTGTCTTTATTTTAACTCGCTCTGTAAGCTCTACAATACCGGTCTCTTGTTGTCTCGTCGTAACCTGCCCACCTGACCTGGGGGGTATTCCATCAACGTCGCTAAAGGAAAATCCTGGCTTATTTTTGATAACTCTCGCGAGACCCATCAGAATATGCCTGGATATTTTTAAGAACTCTCGCGAGATTTATCAGACTAAACCTGGATTTTCCCTTTAGCGATGTTGATGGAATACCCCCCTGATGTCACTACGGTGGCCTGTACACAATAACAATAATACCACAGTTCACATTTAGACCAATCAGGAGCCCTTGTGTCACGTCGTCAACTGAATGTCATTAATCTGATTTTGGATCAGCGGTTAGAGAGAGATGGGTGTGGATTTAGGTGCACTTTTAGTCAACATCCATTATAGCGCTGATCTAGGATCAGATATATTTTAATCAGCTAAAATGTTCAGATAATTTTTTTTTTTTTTTGAACTTTTTTTTTTTTGTGTGTGGACTGAATCAATTCGTGGCGGAGGAAATTCATTCGTGGCGGCCCGCCACCAATAAATGCATGTAGAGGAAACACTGGCTATGCTACACCCTCAAAACATTTTCATATCATTTAATAAACAGAGATTAATGGATTCAATAAATGTTTTTTATAAACATTTTCCTTATTTTCACTTCATAAAGGGATTTGGACGTCACGTCATTGGGCCAGTTGCTTTTGGTCCCTTGAAAAGGAGGGTGCCACGTATTAAAGAGCTGTAACATCTAAACCATTCCTCCAACTTGGATCTGGATACCCTCAAATTAATGAGGGTGTTTGACAGTCTGCACTTTAAGGCCATATTCATTCTATGACTATAACTTGAATATATTTTGGTAAACAACTAAAATAACAACAGTACTGTCAAAGAGTCCAAATGGACCTAACTGTAGCTTGGCTACTGTTTTCCAATTCTGGAAAAAGAAATGTTCAATGTTTTGATTACATTTCGTCACTGTTTTATTGTGATCATCTGTGTTGGTAGGATTCCCTGCACTGTGAACTGTCCATCTGGGCAGAGAGATGGAGGCTTCTGCTTACTCAGTGTCAGAGAGCCAGAGGACACACCTTGGGTCCCCTGATGCAGAGGCAGAAGGACATAACCACCGGAAGGACAATCTTATTAGGCTCCAGCCACCACCACCACCACCACCTCCCACCCACAGGGACCATCACTCTCCCAACATTAAAGAAGAGTACGACACACCGTGGGACAGGTTTCTACGGGACTTTATCAAAAACCAAAAGGCCAAAGATGAGATGCTCAGCAGAGAAACGTCAGGGTGTCACCTCTCTGAAGCAGCGAATGACATGGATAGTGACAGTGATGACATGGATAGTGACAGTAACGGCAGTTCAGAGGTCAAGACTGGAGGTCAGGAGGTCAAGATCGAAGAGTGCTATGGTAGGAATTCCTCTCAGCAAAGGCCAACCACAGGCCGCGCTAGAGCTGACCAATCACATCCTGAGTCAGGTGGTCACAAGAGCAGCTCAGTGATTGGATTACAGGAGCAGCGGAGAAGGACAGCGGCAGGGCAAACCTCTGAGCAAAGGAAACATAGTTGTGGTCATGAGGACATGCGCCAGTGCTACGTCCAGTGTGGGAAGAAACTAAACACGGCGGATATTGTGAAAATACAGCAGCGAATTAGAAGACCAGACCAACACCGTTGTGCTACAACTGATCAGTAAGTCACACATGCTGCTAACGCTAACACATGCTGCTAACCCCCAACACATGCTGCTAACCCCTAACACATGCTGCTAACCCTAACACATGCTGCTAACGCTAACTCATGCTGCTAACCCCTAACACATGCTGCTAACCCTAACACATGCTGCTAACGCTAACACGTGCTGCTAACCCTAACACATGCTGCTAACCCTAACACATGCTGCCAACGCTAACACGTGCTGCTAACCCTAACACATGCTGCCAACGCTAACACGTGCTGCTAACCCTAACACATGCTGCTAACGCTAACCCGTGCTGCTAACCCCTAACACATGCTGCTAACGCTAACACATGCTGCTAACGCTAACACATGCTGCCAACGCTAACACGTGCTGCTAACCCTAACACATGCTGCTAACGCTAACACATGCTGTGGATCCTGTCCACAAGTATCCTGTTCAATAATTCACCATAGGGTGCCAGGTGTACTGTATGCTAATGGTGGTCATTGAATTGATATGATGAGTCATACTGCAGGTGCATGACTATAATCATACTGCAGGTGCATAAGTCCATTTGTAATTGTATTAGCTCAGTATTTACACATTTCAACAGCAGCTTAACAGTTATTAAAGGGCAGTTGGTAATTAAACAGTTGGTAGTTAAAGGGCAGTAGGTAATTAAACATTTGGTAATTAAACAGTAGGTAATTAAACAGTTGGTAATTAAAGGGCAGTTGGTAATTAAACAGTTGGTAATTAAACAGTTGGTAGTTAAAGGGCAGAACTATAAGCACGTCTAACAGATGAATGTCATGTATGATAAGGCAGCAAGCTGGCTTGGAAGGGAGCTGCCAGTCAAGTGTGCAAAGGCCACGCCCACACAGCCTCAGAACTGTCTGACCAGGAAGTAGAGCCTAACTAGAAGATTATTTTCGTAGTTTATTATGTTTTAAAAATGTTCCTGGACACAAAATACAATTGGAACCATTTAATGTTTACTTTCCAGACCCTTTAATTACAGCAAATGCCATCAGTAATATTATTATTGCATTTGCAGGACGTGTCCTGTCAGTCTAGATGGGAGTTCAGTGAACTGTTTGTCTGTCATGTCTAATCGACCTGCGTTGTTTCTGCCTCCAGTGTTTCTAGCCGCAGGTCCTCTTCAGCTCATGTAACCATGGTAACCATGTCTTCCAGAGGAAGAGTGGAGATGAAAGACAGTGAGATGGATGGTAAGTCTTTGTTATTGGTGAGTGTCATTGCACTGTTGTAAAACGAATGCTGCCAGTGCAGTGTAAGTCAGTCAGTACCTGCATCGTCTGACAGTCCTGCTCTCTCCCGCTGTGTGGGGTTGATATATCAGGGCTAGTTCCCCAATCTAACCCAGTCCTGGACTACAGGACAGCCACATGTTAACACCGTTATCCCCAATCTAACCCAGTCCTGGGGGCCGTTCCACTAAAGTGGATTAGTATATCGGCAATTGAAATAAATCAGGCGATCAGGCAACTCGGGATTGGAATTCAAGCCTCAGGTGATTTATCGAACGAGGATCAGGCTTGTGTCATGAGTGTTCACAGAACACCGGCTTAGAAATCCTCGATATGGGCGCGTGCACGCAGACATAAAGAGCCCCGAAGAGTCGATCTGTCGAAATGAAGATACTCCACTCTGCAGGGGTCCTACATTTGCGCAGCATTCCGAATTATTGATCTTTATGAAGACGGAAAAATAAGATGTAAAATAGTGCAATACTGCCGCAATTAACAAGGCGAGGGAAATGGTTTGGCAAGACATTGCTGACCGATTAAATGCGTAGGTCATACTAGCCCCAGTTATTGTTATATGTTCATATTTTAATAAATGAATATTACTACCAGTGTTTCCTCCAGGAATTTTTACATTGGTGGCGGGCGCGCGATTTTTTTCCCGCGTGCACGCGCGCTCAAAACAACGACGTAATTTCAGCCAAAACTAGAGGATGGCCCAAAAAAATAATATGAAAATACAGAATATAAACTTGTGACTGACAGTCACATACACACACACAAAGATCATCAGCTATAATATAATACGAATTACAATAATTACAGAAGTAAAATCACAGTCAGATGGAGCATTCGGTAAACAGCTGAGTATCAGCTGAGTTAAAGAAAACAAACTCTTACCTTTGATGACACCCACATCAGCCCTGTTTTCCCGTACTTCTCCCGTGTGTCTCTTATTGTCTGTGTCTGCATGTTTTTCCAGCATGTAATTCCGTTGTCAATAAAAAAATCGTCTCCCCTTCTTTTCCCCTTGACAATACTGTGTCGTTGCTAAAGTGACGGCACATAAGAATCGTTTTTTTACTTGCTAATGTCTGCTGATACACCACCACAGCTAGCCGATGCTGATGGCTCTCCCGCTGTAGCTTATTTATGTATCCATCGATCTATCTATCTATCTATCACACTTTCAAAATATCTAGTTATCTATCACACAATCAAACTATCTATCGATCGATCACACTTTCAAATTATCAAATTATCTATCTATCACACAGTCAAACTATCTAATCTATCTATCTCGTGTGAAGTGGGAACTAATATTTCCTAAAAGACACATGAGGAACTGTCGTTCAGGGTTTAGTTTCCGCCTGTGAGCCTTTTTTGACGCGCGTCTTACTATAGCCTGTGTTTTAGCCTGGTCGCCAGGCTAATTATATCTGACTCAGAAGGAGCTCAACCAAGCAGCAAATTATTTGAGCCACATTGATGGCACCGAACGCAAGCTAACATTTTCGAGGCTTAGAACTTTATCGAGGCTTAGAACTTTATCGAGCTTCGTGGAATACCCCCCTGGACTACAGGACAGCCACATGTAAACACTTTTATCCAAAGTGACTTACTACATTTGTCTAAAGTAAGTGAATCAGTTTACAAAATTGGGGAATAAAACATAATAAAAACAGACAAGAGAGAAATATGATAGAAAATCAATTTTAGGAATAGCAACTGCCCTCTACTGCCCTCTACTGCCCTCTACTGCTCTCTACTGCCCCCTACTGCTCTACTGCTCTCTACTGCTCTCTACTGCTCTCTACTGCCCTCTACTGCCCTCTACTGCTCTCTACTACCCTCTACTGCTCTCTACTGCCCTCTACTGCCCTCTACTGCTCACTACTGCCCCCTACTGCTCTCTACTGCCCTCTACTGCTCTCTACTGCTCTCTACTGCTCTCTACTGCCCTCTACTGTCCTCTACGGCTCTCTACTGCTCTCTCCTCTCCTGCTCTCTACTGCCCTCTACTGTCCTCTACTGCCCTCTACTGTCCTCTACTGTCCTCTACTGTCCTCTACTGCCCTCTACTGCCCTCTACTGCCCTCTACTGCCCTCTACTGCGCTCTACTGCTCTCTACTGCACTCTACTACTACTACTAATAATAATACATTTATTTTATCAATGGAATAAAACATAATAAAAACAGACAAGAGAGAAATATGATAGAAAATCAATTTTAGGAATAGCAACTGCACTACTGCCCTCTACTGCCCTCTACTGCTCTCTACTGCCCCCTACTGCCCCCTACTGCTCTCTACTGCTCTCTACTGCTCTCTACTGCCCTCTACTGCCCTCTACTGCTCTCTACTGCTCTCTACTGCCCTATACTGCCCTCTACTGCTCTCTACTGCCCTCTACTGCCCCCTACTGCTCTCTACTGCCCTCTACTGCCCTCTACTGCCCTCTACTGCTCTCTACTGCCCTCTACTGCCCTCTGCTGTCCTCTACTGCTCTCTACTGCTCTCTACTGCCCTCTACTGCCCTCTACTGTCCTCTACGGCTCTCTACTGCTCTCTCCTCTCCTGCTCTCTACTGTCCTCTACTGTCCTCTACTGCCCTCTACTGCCCTCTACTGCTCTCTACTGCCCTCTACTGCGCTCTACTGCGCTCTACTGCACTCTACTGCTCTCTACTGCTCTCTACTGCTCTCTACTGCACTCTACTACTAATAATAATACATTTATTTTATAAGGCGCCTTTCATGGCACTCAAGGTCGCCGTACAACAACAAATTTAAAAACAGTTACAAAATACAAAATACATAGAAATATACAGTATAAAACATAGCTAGTAGCAGAGCAGCACGGGAACAGTAAATCAACAGGGATACGCCTGCGTAAACAGGTGGGTTTTGAGGTGGGTTTTGAAAGAGGAGATTGAATCAATGTTCCTGATGTCGGGGGGGAGGGAGTTCCAGAGGCGAGGGGCGGAGCGGCTGAAGGCTCTAAACCCCATGGTGGACAGACGGGCTGGGGGGGACGGTCAGGTTGATGGAGGAGGCCGACCTGAGGGACCGGGTGGGAATGTTGATGTGGAGGAGGTCGGACAGGTATGGAGGGGCGAGGTTATGGATGGCCTTGAAAGTATGGAGAAGGATTTTGTAATCGATGCGGTGTTTGATGGGGAGCCAGTGGAGTTGGTGTAGAATGGGGGTGATGTGACTGATGACAGGGGTTCTGGTGACAATACGGGCAGCAGCGTTCTGGACCAGTTGGATCTTGTGGAGCAGTTTGTGGGGAGACCAAAGAGAAGGGAGTTACAGTAATCTAGGCGGGAAGTGACGAGGGAGTGGACCAGGATTGCGGCGCTGTTGGGAGTGAGTGAAGGGCGGAGGCGGTTGATATTACAAAGATGGAAGTAAGCAGACCGGATGGTGTTGTTGACGTGGGAGTGGAATGAAAGGGTGCTGTCGAGGACGACACCCAGACTCTTAACCTGGGGGGAGGGGGAAACCAAGGAGTTGTCAATGTTGAGGGTGAAACTGGGGTGCTTGGTGAGTGTGGATTTGGAGCCAATGAGAATTACCTCTGTTTTATTACAAAAATTACTTAGTTTGAGGAAATTTGAAGTGAACCAGGATTTAAGTTCATGTAGACAGGCACAGAGGGAGGAGGGAGGGAGGGTGGAAGTGGGTTTGGAGGAAACGTAGAGCTGGGTGTCGTCCGCATAACAGTGGAAATGAATGTTGTATTTATGGAAAATCAGACCAAGTGGGAGGAGGTAGATGATGAAGAGGATAGGGCCAAGGACAGAGCCCTGGGGAACACCAGAGGAGAGGGGGGACGGATGGGATGTGAATGATTTTAACTGTATAAATTGAGTGCGGCCAGAGAGACAGGAATGGAACCAGTGTAGAGGGGTGTCAGATATACCAATGGAGGCTAAACGGTTAAGGAGGGTGGAGTGCGATATAGTATCAAAAGCGGCGCTCAGATCGAGTAGGATGAGGATGGATATGAGTCCGGAGTCAGCTGCCATCAGGAGGTCATTTGTGATTTTGAGGAGGGCTGTTTCTGTGCTGTGAAGGGGGCGGAAGCCAGACTGGAACTGTTCATAGAGGTTATTGTTTGAGAGATGAGTATGAATCTGTAAAGCCACCACTTTGTCCATGATTTTTGAAAGAAATGGCAGGTTGGAGATGGGACGGAGGTTATTGAAGATGTTGGGGTCTGAACCAGGTTTCTTCAGAATAGGTGTTATGGCTGCGGATTTGAGAGATGATGGGACAGAACCAGAGGTGAGGGAGGAATGGATGATTGCAGTTATCAGGGGCAGGAGAGAGGGGAGGGAGGCTATGACCAGGGAGGAGGGCAGGGGGTCAAGTTGGCAGGTGGATGGCTTGGATTTCCGGATGAGTTTAGATAAATCGGCAGCAGAGGGGAGATGGAAGCAGGAGAGAAGTACAGAGAGGGGGGGATGGGGAGATAGGGGAGATGGACAACTGGACATAAGAGGGGTCAGTTGCTGGTGGATGTTGGCTATTTTTGAGTTGAAAAATGACATCAGGGAGTTACAGTGGTCAGTGGAGTAGAAGTGTGGGGGAAGGGAGTCGGGGGGGCGGAGTGAGTAGTTGACCACTGAGAACAGGGCCCTGGTGTTCCCAGCACCAGCAGTGATTTTGTCTGTAAGATATTGGGATTTGGCTGAGGAGAGGGCGTCTTTGTAAAGGAGGATGTGGGCATGGTGCATCTGTTTGTGAACAGTGAGACCGGTTTTTCTTGAAAGCCGCTCCAGCTGACGTCCTTTGGCTTTCACTCTACTGTCACACAATTATTCAGAGCTTTGAACGAGATTATTAACACCCGAACAGCCATGGGTGGGGTCATTAACACTAGAACAGCCATGGGTGGGGTCATTAACACTAGAACAGCCACGGGTGGGGTCATTAACACTGGAACAGCCATGGGTGGGGTCATTTGACCTAGTGAGTAAAAATAAATTCTACCTTTGAAGTTAATCAAATTTCAGGACCCTCCTTTCATGACTTTTCCGAGATAAGTGCGTTCTACCTCCCAGTATCCTATCCATGTTCTAAATCTACCTCGTATAAAGCTATTTCTATAACAGGTTTTACCCCAGTTACATACGCAGTAGTGATAGGATAGTATATGTCTATGTACAGACAGTTATGAATGATAAACTGTACAGTAGGTCTCGCTATAGCTATCACAGCAAAGTACTTGCTGTAGCCTACATTTCATTATGTCTGTAATCCTCAACTGATTTTCATGGAACAACATGGAACAAATACAATTTTATTTATGATACAGTATATAATGTGTATAAAGTGTATTTATGATACAGTATATAATGTATATCAATTTTCAAATATTAGCATATTTATGACTATTATTTTTAAATAATGATAATTAACCTCTTCTGCATGTGCAGCCACTCCCCGTGATAATCTGACCGTAATCCTGTGTGGTGGTACGATGCTTGTAGGAGGTGCTCTCTGAGAGACATACTTAGATAGAGAACACTTTAATTCATATATTTGTATTCATTGCCTATTATCTTGTTAAATGTTGATATTTAATTTCTATATATTTTTTTCTTTCTTTATATCCTAATGCTGTATGTAAAGCACTTTGATGCAAGAATGACACTATTTACAGCGCTGTCAATTTTCAAATATTAGCATATTTATTATTTAAAGCACTATTATTTTAGCACTTTGAATTGCCCTTGTTGTATAAAATGTGCTATACAAATAAACTTGCCTATGTAACCCTGTATATGTTCCTATTCTTACAGACCAGCAGAGCTCCAACCCAGGTTCAGACAGCGAGCCCAGCCCCACCACACCAGGAAACCATCAACAACACAGGAGCTCGAGGCGGAAGAATCGCCTTAAAACACACCCACAGACTTACACCGGAGAGAAGACCTACCGCTGCCCACTGTGTGGGAAGAGTTTTAGTGGAGGAGGAGCCCTGAAGAAGCATCAGAGAATACACACCGGAGAGAAACCATACCACTGCTCCCAGTGTGGGAAGAGGTTCAATACAGCAGAATCCCTAAAGAAGCATCAGAGAATACACACAGGAGAGAAACCATACCACTGCTCCCAATGTGATAAGAGTTTCAGTGAAGCAGGAAGTCTGAAGATTCACCAGAGAATACACACAGGAGAGAAACCATACCACTGCTCCCAGTGTGGGAAGACTTTCAATCAAACAGGACATCTAACGATTCATCAGAGAACACACACGGGAGAGAAACCATACCACTGCTCCCAGTGTGATAAGAGTTTCAGTACAGCAGGACATCTAACGATTCATCAGAGAATACACACAGGAGGGAAACCATACCACTGCTCCCAGTGTGGGAAGACTTTCAATCAAGCAGGACATCTAACGATTCATCAGAAAACACACACAGGAGAGAAACCATACCACTGCTCCCAATGTGATAAGAGTTTCAGTGAAGCAGGAAGTCTGAAGATTCACCAGAGAATACACACAGGAGAGAAACCATACCACTGCTCCCAGTGTGGGAAGAAGTTCAATACAGCAGGAAATCTGAAGATTCATCATAGAACACACACCGGAGAGAAACCATACCACTGCTCCCAATGTGGGAAGAGTTTCAGTCAAGCCGGACAACTAACGATTCATCAGAGAACACACACAGGAGAGAAACCATACCACTGCTCCCAATGTGATAAGAGTTTCAGTGTAGCAGGAAGTCTGAAGATTCACCAGAGAATACACACAGGAGAGAAACCATACCACTGCTCCCAGTGTGGGAAGAAGTTCAATACAGCAGGAAATCTGAAGATTCATCAGAGAACACACACAGGAGAGTAGCCATACCACTGCTCCCAGTGTGAGAAGAGTTTTAGTGAAGGAGGAAGCCTGAAGATGCATCAGAGAACACACACAGGAGAGTAACCATACCACTGCTCTGGAAACGATCGTAGCTCTGATGTTATGATGTTATGAGTTATTTCAGGCATGTGAGCCGCACTGCCTATACTGTAATTCATGCGAAGTGAATGTGGCTCGTAATAAAATTATCGATGTTGTTATCAGCCGAGAAAATGAGTTAAGAAATGATTTTCTTTTACAACTTGAGTATAAGCATTTGCCTGGTTAGTAATCAAACGTTAAATCACCCTTCTCTGCCCTCTCCCGCTTCCAGACCAACGCCTACCCTATATTTTAGCACTTGGCTTAATTCAGCCGCATTTCTTTGAGCCGCTATTCACCTGCGTTCAATTTGAAGTATATTTGGTATTTATAGAAGGAAGCACGTACGCAATGTTAAACAAGCGCAGCTTGTTTTATAAATAATGCTTACGTCCGTTTAGAAAAATGTGCTAAAGTGAAAGTCAAAGATGACGTTCAAGTACCTTTTTATAATATATAAATGAGGCCCCAGGGGTGGCCAACCAGTTGGAGACTAAGAGCCCCAAAGAATTGTTTGGGTACCAGAAAGAGCCACATCATACATGCAGGCTCACAAAAGCTCTCACTTACACACATGCAATACATTTCCAATAGGCTATGAGACCAGTGGTGTCATTTCAGCAAAAGCCAAGGTATGGCAAGGTACAGAATAGGGGGGGTTGAGGGGGGGTTTCAAATCAGTTGTGCAATAGTCTATTTTGGTGAGTTGTTTCTATACAATTGACTTATATTACATTAAGGTAATGAATAAAGGGGACAGCTACAGTATGTAGGTAGTAATCTACATATTTCCTAGCAGGTGGACCTGGTTCAATCTCCTTAGAAACAAAACATTACAGATTTAGCTAATCTCAACTCTAAATCAACTGCACTGTTAAAACACTAGTATTATAAGAACTCACCTGTGTCCTGTACTTTGACCAAAAAAGATCCTTGTTATGTCCATTTTCCTTTTTCTCACTGGCATATTTGTGTTACAGCTCACCTATTACAAGTGAGACGATTGACAATATCAAAAACATGCTTGCACACACACATATGTGACGAGACGTCATCGAACTGCGAAACGGGCGCAAAGTGCAAAGGCTTCAAATTTGCATTTTTGCATTTTTACACCAAAAAATCTGATTTCGTTTTTTTGTCACCAGGCACAAGTTAAGGTTTTGAACTACCCACTCGTTATTTTTTCGAGCAGTTTTACGATAGTTAAATACGTGTACTTAGTCAACAAAATAAGCTTATTTTTCGCCTGAATGCTTCTGAGAACTTGGGGACGGGAACGTGAGCCCAGCTAACAACAACAATCGGTGTGAATGGCTGTGAGCTCAATCGACGTAGCCAATAGCTGGGCGAGGGGGAGGGATAAAAAGCCACATGCAGGAAGCAGCGCGCTGCTTTGTTTACACCAGAATGTGTTGACCAGACTCTAAGAGGTAAGATCTTCTATGTATGTACATGCCTCTGTTAGTTAAGTTAGTTGTTAGTTACTAGTTGAAACCAGTGTGTTCGTGTATTTAGACATTTCTTTATTATTACCCACGAGCAACTAACTGAAAGCACATTGTTCTGTCTGCAAGCTGAAGATTGTTAGCATGCTAGCATTGTAGCTCGGTATTCTGTCTATGTTGTAATGAATGAATGGTCTTTATTGTCATTGCTACAGTACAGGGACCAAACAACGACATGTAGGAGGGGTGGCTCCCCTGGTGTTAGGAAAGGAAAAAAAACACTTTAAAAAAAAAATCGCAAGAAGGGAAGGAGCTGGTTTACATAAATAAAGGCTATGTACACTATCCACTATACTATACTGTACAGATAGACGACTAGGGTTGTCATATTGCACAATAGTGTTATTGCACATTTATTTAAAGTGTCGCAGTTTGCAGGCTTGAAATGTACATATTTGTGCCTCAGCACTACACCTGATTTTTTCAGTCCAGCAGCTGCCATCAATCCGTCCAGACTGTCCAGGGCCCAGAACCTAGGTCTTTGCTGTGTTCAGGGCCTGGACGGCCCTGTGGTAGAAGCTGTTCTTCAGTCTGTTTGTCCTTGCGGCCAAGGTCCTGAACCGCCTTTTCGAGGGCAGCCTGGTAAAGTGTTCGTACCCAGGGTGGGTAGAGTCCCTGGAGATCTTGGAGGCCTTCCTGAGACAGCGTGTGTTGTACAGCTCTTCCAGAGAGGGGAGGGGGGCGCCGGTGATCTTCTGTGCTGTTCTCACGACTCTCTGTAGCGCATTTCTCTCTGCGGTTGTGCAGCTGGAGAACCAGTTGCAAATGCCGTAGGTTAGGATGCTCTCCACTGCGCCGCGGTAGAAGGTCACCAGTATCTCCTGCTTGCTGTGTTCCTTCCTGAGGACTCTCAGGGTGTATAGCCGCTGTTGTGCCTTCTTGATGGTGGCTTTTGTGTTGTCCTTCCAGGTCAGGTCATCCCGCATGTGCATCCCCAGGAATCGGAGGGTTGAGACTCTCTCCACGCTCTCTCCGTCGATGAGCAGGGGCTGGATCTCAGACTTTTTCCTCCTGAAGTCTACGATGATTTCCTGGGTCTTTGACTTGTTCAGCAGCAGGTTGTTAACCTTGCACAGCTTGCTCAGTTGCTCTACCTCATCCCTGTACGCCGCCTCGTCCCCCCCCGAGATGCATCCCACCACGGTGGTGTCGTCTGCAAACTTTACGATGGAGTTGCTGGGGTGGACGGGGGTGAAGTCGTAGGTGTAGAGGTTGTAGAGGATGGGGCTTAGCACGCAGCCCTAGGGGGACCCAGTGCTGAGTCTGAGGGCTGTGGAGGTGTGGGGGCCCACCCGCACCCTCTGGGGGCGGTCAGTCAGGAAGTCCTTGATCCATGCACATATAGAGTGTGATAGACCCAGGTCTAGTAGTTTGGTCTCTAGCCTGTCTGGAAGGATGGTGTTGAAGGCGGAGCTGAAGTCCACAAAGAGCAGTCTCGCGTAGCTGTTTCCCCTCTCCAGGTGGGATAGAGTGGCGTGGAGAGTCGTCGCGATGGCGTCCTCTGTGGACCTGTGGGCTCTGTAGGCGAACTGGTATGGATCCAGGTTGGGCGGGAGGCGTGTGAGTATGTGGGCCCGGACTAGTTTCTCGAAGCACTTCATGATGATTGGTGTGAGTGCCACCGGGCGGTAGTCGTTTAGGCAGCTCACCGTGCTTTTCTTCGGGACTGGGATGATAGTTGAGGTTTTCAGGCAGGGTGGGATGGTGGCCTGGGACAGGGACTGGTTGAAGATGTTGGTGAAAACCCCGGCCAGCTGGTCGGCGCAGTCCCTCAGCACCCGTCCCAGGACGCCATCCGGCCCCGAGGCTTTCCTGGGGTCCACCGCCTTCAGCACGCGTCTCACTTCATGCTCTGTGAGGGTGAGGCTGCTGAGAGCTGGAGAGAGTGGTGTTTGTGTTGTGGTTACCTCCGTTCGCCCCTCGTCGAACCGGGCGTAGAAGGTGTTCAGCTTTCCCGCCAGCAGGGGGTCGTCCTCTGCGGCTGTGAGCCTGTTGGCTCTGAAGTTTGTCATGTGCTGAACCCCCTGCCACATCCGCCTGGAGTCGTTGCTCAGGAAGCATTCCTCAATCTTCTCTCTGTGGTCTGCCTTGGCCGCTTTGATGCCGTGCTTTAGGTTAGCCCTGGTGGTGTGCTCTTCCCTGCGAAGAAGGCGTTGTCCCTCTCGTTGATCAGTTTTTGGACCTTCCCAGTCATCCATGGCTTCGTGTTGGGGTAGACCCGGACCCGTTTGTCCACGGTGACTGAGTTGGTGCAGTTCACTATGTGGTTCAGAACCGACGACGTGTACTGTTCCAGGTCCTCATGCTCATATTCCTGCCATGGGGTGTCATTTAGGCAGATCTGCAGTGGAGCGGACCCTTCTGGCCAGGTTCTGACAGTCTTAGTGGTGATGGGAGCACTTTTCCCCATGGTAGTGTATGCTGGGATCAGGAGGATTGACACATGGTCAGACATGCCGTTATGATGAATGAATGAATGAATGAATGAATGAATGGTCTTTATTGTCATTGATATAGTACAGGTACCAAACAACGAAATTTGGGAGGGGGGGCTCCCCTGGTGCTAGGAAAAAAAAAAGAAAAAAAAAAGGGAAAAGAGCTGGTTTACATAAAATAAAGGCTATGTACACTATCCACTATACTATACTATACAAATAAAACACTGTGCTGTACTCTATGCTATGCTATACCTATTCTAACATTTCCTATTCTCTGAACCTTATGTACCCTAGGGTTGTCATATTGCACATAGTGTTATTGCACATTCATTTAAAGTGTCGCAGTTTGCAGGTTTGAAATGTACACAGTTGTGTTTCAGTATTACACTTGATTTCAATCAATCTTGATTTCAATCTAGTAGCTTATCATATCGGAGGCCGGCTCTCACCCGTATCTGTCGTGTCTGGCGTAGACGTAGTTCTCCCTCTCCATAGGTTCCTTTCCCCTCTTTATGCGGGGGGTTCGCCGTCGCCGGGGACAGCTGCGCGAACGGACAGTACCTCCCGTTGACCACTCTGCCTAGGGGCCCGGGGTGCTTTCCCAGGTGCTGAACCCCCGGCTTATGTGTAGCAGTGAGAGGGATGTCACAATACACAGTCTTACCGTCACAACAATGATGTACCAGATAATCACTCTGAAGTTCCCAGTGAGTTATGCGGTGAGCACAGTGAAAGAAAATAGGAAGCACTTTTCTTTTTTGGAGAATAGGACACATCGTGAATAAAGAACCTTGTTTATTAATTTCCAGATTTCCAGTCTTCTACCCGGACACAAACATTCCAATAACTTAAATAACACTTTATAACACTAACACTTTATTATTAATAATTGTATTTTTTATTAATATTACAATTATTACAAATTAACAAAAAATGTCAGGTTGGAGAGGATTGGAAGGGCTAGAAGGGAGAGAGTGGGCTAGAGGGGGTGGAGACAGTTTGATAGATAGGCGGAAATTCATGTGATAAAGTGGTTGACGGTTGTTTATTTCTTTTCACGGTCGAGACCCATAACCGCCAGTTACACGCTTATACTATTACCGTCACAGACCCGCTGTAGTGTCTCAATAGGCCTCATTCATCAACCATGCATACACACAGCTTTGTTTGTAGATTTATATATATATTTTTACCGTAATAAGTAAATGCCTGCCTGGTGATTTCTGTTCTGCAAAATAAAGTGGGACCGAAATATCTCCTGATCCCCTCCTTCTCTCTGCTTCTCCCTCTCCCTCCTCGCCCTCCTTCTCTCTGCCTCTACATCCTCTCCTTCCTTCTCTTTGCCTCTACATCCTCCCTCCTTCTCTCTGCCTCTACATCCTCTCCTTCCTTCTCTCTGCCTCTACATCCTCCCTCCTTCTCTCTGCCTCTACATCCTCTCCTTCCTTCTCTCTGCCTCTACATCCTCTCCTTCCTTCTCTCTGCCTCTACATCCTCCCTCCTTCTCTCTGCCTCTACATCCTCCCTCCTTCTCTCTGCCTCTACATCCTCTCCTTCCTTCTCTCTGCCTCTACATCCTCCCTCCTTCTCTCTGCCTCTACATCCTCTCCTTCCTTCTCTCTGCCTCTACATCCTCTCTCTCCTTCTCTCTGCCTCTACATCCTTTCTCTCCTCTCTACCTCTAACATCCCTCTCTCCCTCCTCCACTCTGCCGCTACATCCACCTCCTTCTCTCCGACACCTAGCTCCCCGAAGTTGTCCCCTCTCCTAAGAGACCGAGTCGCAGGCGACAGCTTGTTTTCGCCGACCCTCACACGCAGATCTCCATGGAGGCAATGCAGTTGCAGATCAAGGACCCTCTTGCTGAGACCATGCCCCTGGTAAGACCACCCACCCTCCTACCAGGCACCAGAGGAATTCATTGAAGAATTGATTCTTCAAATCAGTCAAGTATCTTTGTCTGGGTATCTAAATAGATTTTTTTGTTTTGTTTTAAGGAAGTACTGTTCAGTAGGCTGGTCACAATAAAAAGCCACTCTAAAATGTGCCGTTTTATCACATAGCACAATGCCACAGCTGTCACAGGTTTTGAGGGAGCGTGCAATTGGCAGGAATGTCCACCAGGGCTGTTGCCCGTGAATTGAATGTTAATTTCTTTACCATAAGCCGTCTCCAAAGGTGTGTCCGAGAATTGGAATTGGAAACGACTTTGGAGATGGTTTATGGTAGAGAAATTAATTTTCAATTCACCGGCAACAGCTCTGGTGGACATTCCTGGAGTCAGCATGCCAAATGCACGCTCCCTCAAGACTGGCGACATCTGTGGCAGTGTGCTGTGTGATAAAGCTGCACATTATAGAGTGGCCGGATCTGGCCTGCGGGCCGCCTATTGGTGATCCGTGCTTGAGGAAGTGTAGTTGACCTCTTTGCCTAGTGTTGCTGTCTCTCTCTCCCAGTCCAAGGTGCTGATAGACCCCGCCTCCCGGTCCACGGTCGCCCCCGGAGAGCTCTTCAGCGCCCCCGCCTGCCGTGAGTATCTCATACCTCTGCTGAGAGAAACTTGGATGACAAGGTTCGACGTTTCAGCGTACCCAGAGGTAGACATAATGGCTCTTTCCCAGCGTATATATGCCACCGCAGATGATAATGATGATATATTGTGAGTTGGTGGACATCAGTGGTCTAGGGAGGAAGCATGCAGTTCAGTCCATGATGGATAGATGAACCCAGGAAGGGACGATTGGACGGATGGGTGGATGGGTGGATGGATGGATAGATGGATAGATAGACAACCCTTGTGGCGTTTTTAGAGAGAGCTATCACATACGTAGATGACTACGATTAAGATAAGATACGTTTGCTTATCTTCTCTTTGCCCCCACCCCCACCCCTCCTTACCCTCTTCCCTAACACAGCTCACCTCCACCCTGACCTCCTGTCACTATGGCAACAGTGTGCTGTCCTCAGGAAGAAGAGCAGCAGGGAGGGGGGAGAGAAGGGGGGAGACTCTGAGGTCGACGTAGACATGGGGGTGGAGAAGGACAGAGAGGAGGGGCTCTGGCGTGAGAGGGGTAAATTATTTATTTCTGTTGACTATGACCGCATTTGTTTTCATTACGACCATCAATCAATGAACATTAGTTTTTAGTAGGGATGTAACAATGCACTCAACTCACGATTCAATACGATTAACGATACTGGACTCACCCAAAAAAATATACAGAATGAGATTGCAGGATTAGGACTATTTCTCAGACAAAAACTACAAAATACGCTTATTTGCACCTCTTCATTGCCAACAAAATAAGGAGTTATTATACTGTATAGTTTGTTTTTGTTGGCATATGGGATGTGTTCAGCTAGGCTCAAATCATATTTTCCAAAAGTATTGCTGCTGATATGTAGTTCCTATCTATATCCATATCTATTTGCATGTTAAAATGCATTGCCATAGTTGACATTTTGATGATGACCTGCATGCATGCAGAATCACTTCTTCAACTGCATTCCCAATGTCAATGTAGCTAGCTAGTTTAGCTGTACACTTACAATAACACACCAACTAACACCGCACCGACAATGCACACTTCAACAACAGTATTGCAAGACGAGTGCATCGAGCTACAACGTTATTCCACCACTGTTCCCCACGTTGGTTTGTTTGTTGATATACGACCCATGATTCATCCAGATTATTGAGAGTATTTGCTGAGGTTGCATCCCTAATGTAAACTGGCAGGGAGACACAATCTGGGTGCATAAAATGAGAATGCAGCTTCACCAAACCTCTTCTTTTGTACATGTGGTACACAGAGAAAACCAGCGTCAGAAGACCTGAGAACTCTATTGGGCTGATATGCTAGCAGAAGACCTGAGAGCTCTATTGGGCTGATATGCTAGCAGAAGACCTGAGAGCTCTATTGGGCTGATATGCTAGCAGAAGACCTGAGAGCTCTATTGGGCTGATATGCTAGCAAAAGACCTGAGAGCTCTATTGGGCTGATATGCTAGCAAAAGACCTGAAAGCTCTATTGGGCTGATATGCTAGCAGAAGACCCGAGAGCTCTATTGGGCTGATATGCTAGCAGAAGACCTGAGAGCTCTATGGGGCTGATATGCTAGCAGAAGACCTGAGAGCTCTATTGGGCTGATATGCTAGCAGAAGACCTGAGAACTCTACTGGGCTGATATGCTAGCAGAAGACCTGGGAGCTCTATTGGGCTGATATGCTAGCAGAAGACCTGAGAGCTCTACTGGGCTGATATGCTAGCAGAAGACCTGAGAGCTCTATTGGGCTGATATGCTAGCAGAAGACCTGAGAGCTCTATTGGGCTGATATGCTAGCAGAAGACCTGAGAGCTCTATTGGGCTGATATGCTAGCAGAAGACCTGAGAGCTCTATTGGGCTGATATGCTAGCAGAAGACCTGAGAGCTCTATGGGGCTGATATGCTAGCAGAAGACCTGAGAGCTCTATTGGGCTGATATGCTAGCAGAAGACCTGAGAGCTCTATGGGGCTGATATGCTAGCAGAAGACCTGAGAGCTCTATTGGGCTGATATGCTAGCAGAAGACCTGAGAACTCTACTGGGCTGATATGCTAGCAGAAGACCTGGGAGCTCTATTGGGCTGATATGCTAGCAGAAGACCTGAGAGCTCTACTGGGCTGATATGCTAGCAGAAGACCTGAGAGCTCTATTGGGCTGATATGCTAGCAGAAGACCTGAGAGCTCTATTGGGCTGATATGCTAGCAGAAGACCTGAGAGCTCTATTGGGCTGATATGCTAGCAGAAGACCTGAGAGCTCTATTGGGCTGATATGCTAGAAGAAGACCTGAGAGCTCTATGGGGCTGATATGCTAGCAGAAGACCTGAGAGCTCTATTGGGCTGATATGCTAGCAGAAGACCTGAGAGCTCTATTGGGCTGATATGCTAGCAGAAGACCTGAGAGCTCTATTGGGCTGATATGCTAGCAACATACCTGAGAGCTCTATTGGGCTGATATGCTAGCGGAAGACATGAGAGCTCTACTGGGCTGATATGCTAGCAGAAGACCTGAGAGCTCTATTGGGCTGATATGCTAGCAGAAGACCTGAGAGCTCTATTGGGCTGATATGCTAGCACAAGACCTGAGAGCTCTATTGGGCTGATATGCTAACTAGCAGACAGAAGTGTCACTGAACCCAGGCAGGACAATAGAAGGCTGAATGTGTTTGATCTCAGCTGGTCAACTGGCCCAGGACCAAGCAGTGGGTCAGAACACTGTCACTAGCTATCAAGTAACTAAAGAAATCACTGATTTAAATGATTAAAAACACATTGTGTCAGTAGGCTAGACACAGACAGCTCCTGCATACTGCTAGTTGAGACTGTGTAGCAAGGGAATATGGATTCAAGTTTGACAGGGGTTTTATTTCCACTGAGATTATAATCGTCGGATTTGTCCTTCAACACTGGAAAGTGGAAAGTGGAAACAAATTGTCCTCAATGACATTTGAGAATGAAAACTATCTTTAATCTATGTCATGATGCTCTTGTGGGGGTTTTTGTCATCATAACCGAATATGTTTTTCTAAGATTCTATGATGAAGGACATTCACCATTGTCAGTTTTTTCGAGGTGGGAAATTAGTAGTTTAAGTGATTAAAACTGATAATTCTGTTAACAAATCGGTAACAGAATGACCAAATGATATGGTAATGGGATGACTCACTGAAATGTAATTGGCTACATTAACTTATAGTACAGGTCGTACAGAACCTAGAAGGGTTCTTCGACTGTCCCTGTGGGAGAAACTTCTCAAAGGGTTCTCCATGGTCCTAAGGGTTCTCAGGGTTCCAAAGAGGTTCTTCCACAGGGACAGCCGAAAAAACTGGGTGTCCTATAGCAGTAGTTACAGAACACTGCAACTAGTGTTGTTCCGATACCATTTTTTGATCCCGATACCGATACCTGACCGTGCAGTACTTGCCGATACCGAGTACCGATCCGATACCACGGCGTTTGAAAAAACAAAACAAAAAAACATGTTTTTTGAGCCGCATACTCACCTCGATGTAAAATTATTGCTAACACTTAGTCTGGCACTGCTCAAAACCTGAAGATGTTCCAGTTAAGCAGCATACTCTCAATTGCTTCTGCAATTGCTTCACCAGTGTGGGACCCCTTGAACTCGTTTGCATGCAGCACAACGCTTTCCCGGTTGTATGATTCGGAGTCCACCCAGTGAGCAGTTAAACTAAGCAGGGACAGTGGGGAGACGTCGCTGGTCCAAATATCCGTAGTGAAGCTGATGGCCTGCACCTTTCCTAGCTTATCTGAAACATGCTCAGTCACCTTCTTATTGAGGGCAGGGACGGCCGTCTCCGTGATGTATTTGCGACCTGGTATTTTGTATTTAGGTACAGCGTGAGCCATAAAAAGGCGGAATCCCACATTGTCAACAAAGGAGAGGGGCAGGTCACAGAGCACAATCATTTCAGACATTTTCTCAGTCATCTTTCTTGCCATTTCACTCGTCGCATCCCACTGGTCCTTTTTATGGAATGAGCTACTCAGCGTTTGTTGTTTTGGTCCATCCGTTCTCTTGCTTGCTGTCGCAGCTGCAGTAGATGACAGAAACTCTTCGTGCTCTTTAATATGTTTTGCCTTTAAATGCTTAATTAAGTTGCTAGTATTGAAACTGGCAGCTTTAGTGCCACCCCTCGACACATTGAGACCGCAAATTGTGCATTTAGCCGTTGTACACACCGGACTATCCACCTTGAAATATCTCCATGCGTGTTTGTTTTTCCGTGATAGTGAAAAGCTGCCACGCCATTGGTTGAGAGCAGCTGCTCTGGGCCAATAGCGTTCCAGCAGAGGGGCATGTCTGGGCATGTCTGTGTTAGGAAGGCTGTGTCAGGCTTCGTGCTGCGCAACGTGCTGCGTTTGAACAAGAGTTTGGTATCGGGTGTTATTATTTGTTAGTACTCGTCGATACCGATACCAGCATTTTTGTGCGTATCGGTGGCCATGCCGATACTAGTATCGGTATCGGAACAACACTAACTGCAACACCATGCTCACCAAGCACTGCATCAACACCCTCATCTCATAGCCAGCAAATCACACAGCTATGGAGCTATAGGCCTAGAACTTCCGTTGAGAATGATGACATACATGTTGCACACTTATGCAAAAATGACATCAAGGGATTTTTATCTTCATGGTGAAAGAGCATACTGTATTGTGCAGAGGCACAGAGCAGGTTGGGTGTCTGTATGAGACATAGGCCATTTTGCAAATGTTGTAAAAGTTTGTGGTGCGACGGATTATTGCATCACAATGGGACAATTGGGAAAACTTCAACTGGTCTATCTAAATTAATTGAGTCACTCATAACGGGGAGAGAGACTGGAGCATACATTTTTGACTGTCTCCTTTTTTGAAAGAAGTTAAAGGCTGAATGTCTGACCCAAAAGGTCTGATACAGTACCTACGGTACATGAAGGGTTTATGATGTACAACATTATCATTTCATTTTCATATCATATATTTCAAATACATACTGGCACATCATTCACTACTACGTGGCACAGCTGTCATTAGAAATGTCTCGCCTTTTCGCTAATTGCATGACGACATCAATGACCTATTTTAAAACATATTTTTAACTCCAAAACAATGTGTGACTTTGCAAGGCAGGATAGGGTGAAACAGAAAAGGAATCAGAGACATGTAAACATATTTTGTTTCTTGACTGTGTGTTTCTATGACGTGCTGAAGGTTGAAGGCTATCGTAAATCTTTGAACAAGTAACGTTATTTATACTTATACTATATATATTATATTCGTTTACTATATATTACTATATATATTATATTAGTTTACTCATCTACGATATCGTTTTTGGCTGCACGGGGTTGCCAGATTTCTAATCTAGCATGACTGAATGACCAGCCAAATTATACACATGTTGTATAGACACTGTCCACTGAAAACCGGACATCTGGCAACCCAACATTTATATTTACTCTACTGTACGTAGGCTACGTGTATGTAAAAATGGATGACGAAAAGCTGATAACGTTTATTCAGTGCCATAGGGAGCTATGGTTTTGTTCATATCGGATTTCTCTGTTGGACGGCGAGAGGACTAGTTGTCAAGATGGGGGGAGGTGAACTAGTAAGTATTAGCAAGGAATGCTAGCTAGCGCATCGACAACATGCGTTTGTTTGTACTTTTACTAGTGTAGCTAAACTATTCTGTAACTATTCTGACAACACTGATGTGTGTATTCAGTCGGACGTTGTAGCTCCGTGCGATTGAGAATCGGTTTACAAATGCTAGCCAGCCAGCTAATGAAGCTAATCGACATCATGCGTTTGTTTATACTGACTAGTAGCTTATGGTTTGGTTATGCTGTGGCTCGATATGAGCATGCCTTTTTTGTACACTGTTTGTAATGGTAATTAGGGAAACCAAGTCTAACTTATTGAACTATGCCGTCCTCCGAATCTATGTCCGCCTGATCATCGCCCATATTAATAAAGTGGCTTTTATAATACACCTTTCTGGCTGTGTGTTTTGTGCGCTCCCTCTCCTGACATTTTACCAATACCCCTAAATCAGGGGACCCACATATTTTATCACAATATGTCCAGTTGTATCTTGTAGAAATTGTGGAAGCAAGGCAAGCAATATTGGTAGAGCATATTGTAATCAGCCTGCCTAGTCCGACTACGTAACAATTGAGAATGGAATGTTGAGGTGCAACAGAAATTGCATCGCACGCCGTGTGCATTGGGATGCGATTTTTTATGATTTTCTCATAGACTTCAATGGTGTGAGTTGAAAATTGAATTTTGCGGCGCAACAAAAATCGCATCGCACGCCGTGTGCGTTGCAATGGAATGTTGTCGCGCAACAGAAATCGCACGCTGTGTGCATTGGCCTTTACAATCAATACATTTGACTAAGGATGTGAATCATCAATTCACCAGTTCTAGCAGGAAGAGTAATCCAGCTCAGGCCAGGGGCCACTGGCAGTCGTCGTGAATTATTATTATTATTATTGCTATTTAATTTTTTTATTTAACACTGGAGAGACTACAAGGGGGGCAGTAGAAGTCTTAGGAGGCCAGTATAAGGGGAAAGCGGGTGTCTCAGGAGACGCAGTGCTGGGGGGTGGTAGTGTCTCAGGAGGAACAGTTAAGGTGTAGCCTGAAGAGCCTACTTGTAGTTTATTATTAATTGTTGTGTTGCCAAAAGTATACTAGGCTATTGTATTGTTGTAATGAAGAAAAATATACTGCAAACCATAAACCACAAAAATAATGTAATACATTTTAATCAATGTACAAACAAATGTATTTTTCTCTTGTTTTGTGTTTTTTTTTTCTCAATTCCCTTTACATTATTACCTTAATGATAGCTATTGTATATTCCTACCTTTGTTTCCCTGTTTTATTTCCCCTACATCATCATGTACACCAATGACAGGAGGCCTCAATGATGCGTCTCTGTAGGGAAGCATGTAGTCATTCTGTTACCATCATTCTGTTACAGGATGTAAATCCACTTCACTCATTGTAACAACCAGAAGAGAGTTTCAAACTGAACATGTCATGATACCTAACACCCCACTCTTTCTGCAGGCATATTTACATTTTAATTTGGGGCAGATATTTTAGTTTTAGGGAAACGTGGTTACATAAAAAAGCTTTCTATGCTAGCGTATGGAGCAGTGGAAGGAAAGCCTAGTAACCTGGAGCTGGCATATAAGTAGCCTATATTGTTATTATGCTATTACTATTGCTAGAAAACACTCTTAAGGCATTTATGATATATATTGTACACACATCAGTTTTTTTTATGACTGTTTTGAAATGGACACTGTTGCTATTTTCAAATGCCATGGTATATGGTATTAGCGCCCAACCCTCATGTCAAATTTTGCAGAAAAAGCAATAAAAGATCTGTAATGATGGCAAAAACATTAAGGTCATGTTCTCACGTGAAAGTCTGAATCAGGACCCGGAGCAAGTGGATGAGTTAGCAACATTGTTGCATAAATTATTTCTCTGATTTGCGTTCTCACAGCCCTTTATGTAAACGAAGTAACATACGCAATCGAAGCAACAGACGTGGTAGTTGATTGGTCAGAAAAATTTAAAATTGCCCGTTCATCCCTCTCTTATCTCTGCCTCGGGCAGCGTTCTCACCAAAAGCGAAGTGAAGCAAAGTGATGGATGTGTCGTTTCTAACCGAAGCGAAACCACCCTTTTCAAGCATGGTTCTTTGCTGCGGGAGCGACTTCGAATGCGCGTTCTCACAGCTCCAAACGACGCAGAGCAAAGCGAACTTTATCCTAAACTCCGTTTCAAGTGAAGCAAATGTTCTAGTGAGAACACCCCCTTAGATGACCCTATGTTAATTATCTAACACATTGGGGGTGCATGACAGAAGCCGCCCGGGGCGGCTGTGGCTCAGGAGGTAGAGCCGTCGTCTAATGATCGCAAGATCGGCAGATTGGCGGTTCGAGCCCCGGCTGGCCACATGTCGAAGTGTCCTTGGGCAAGACACTGAACCCCTAAATTGCTCCCAGTGAGCGGGCCGGCGCCTTGCATGGCAGCTTGCCGCCATTGGTGTGTGAATGGGTGAATAAGAGGCCGTTGTAAAGCGCTTTGGAATAAGGCGCTATATAAGTCACTCCATTTACCATCGAGGCTTGATATCCCCAAAAGAGGACCACTTGTGTGTTCACCCTATCCTGCTGAGGAGCTTGTTGGTTTTGTTCCCCTTGTGGCCATTTAAAGCCATTCATGCACCCCCATCATCTCAGGTTGTCTGCAGTGTATTGCTAGGCCTAGGCTATATGGAGTAATCATGCTAAGCTCTTTATAATCACACTCAGAACATCATTCATCTGATTTAGGCTCAGGATTATGCTACATTCCCCTCTTAAGTGTCTTAAGTATCTTATGAGTCCTATTGCAGTGCAGTACTATAGTGTGTTGTAGATGGTGTGAGGTATCCAGTTGCGTAGACCTAGTTAGTTGATTGTGAGGTTTGATCTATATACTGTATATAGAGACCATGTAGGCCCTACCTGCTGTTTTCATATCTAGTTTGTGCAACACAGAGCTCTTGGGCGGCTGTGGCGCAGGAGATAGATGATCTACCTCTAATGATCGCAAGATCGGCAGATCGGCGGTTCGAGCCCCGGCTGGCCACATGTCGAAGTGTCCTCGGGCAAGACACTGAACTCCAAATTGCTCCCAGTGAGCGGGCCAGCGCCTTGCATGGTAGCTTGCCTACCTTGCCATTGGTGTGTGAATGTGTGTGTGAACGGGTGAATGAGAGGCCGTCGTAAAGTGCTTTAGATAAAGGACGCTATGTAAGTATATCTCTATAAGCCAGTCTATATAAGTGCAGTCCATTTAGTCGGTGCAATACATAGCTCTTAGCAAACTCTCACTCTCTCTGTAGTCTGAACAGACGTTCATGTGCGCTTTGCACTCCTGTTGACTCTTTGCTCAGAGTGCTCAGGCTCGTCCTGATGAATCCAACAACGCTGTCGAGTTACAGGCTTAATTTCCATTTCCCTTCCCTTCAATGCCTTAGAGAGGTCAACCTGTCGTTTTCCATTAGAGGATAATGGTTTATTATTGCAGGAAAGGGGAAGTGTGCGTACCTCCCTTGTTTATGATTAAGTTATTATCATAGATCCTGTCCTTCCTGATATGTCACGCTGCTCCCAGTCTAACTCTGAGATGACCCTGGCTGTCCCCTTGTTCGCTTTGCCCTGATCAGAAATGTTCCACGTTATTACTGTGGTGCTGCTTATTTCGGGCTTTGCAATCGCACACACTGTGTGTGAGCTGTTTAGTACTGAAGTCATCATGGCTAGGTTAGCTCTAACAACTGTGGAGCTGTTTAGGACTTAAGTCATCATGGCGTTAGCTAACAACTGTGGAGCTGTTTAGGACTGAAGTCATCATGGCTAGGTTAGCTCTAACAACTGTGGAGCTGTTTAGGACTGAAGTCATCATGGCTAGGTTAGCTCTAACAACTGTGGAGCTGTTTAGGACTGAAGTCATCATGGCTAGGTTAGCTCTAACAACTGTGGAGCTGTTTAGGACTGAAGTCATCATGGCTAGGTTAGCTCTAACAACTGTGGAGCTGTTTAGGACTGAAGTCATCATGGCGTTAGCTCTAACAACTGTCTTGGTGAGAGTCGTTGTCTGCAGAGTTTGGCCTTCCATCCTCCCTCCTCTCTAATGGTTTGGTTGGGAGTCCACTGTGAATTTCCCAGCAGTCCTCCTGTGGTACTAAATGTGGGATGTGGGATAATTGAGTTCTTAAGAAGCTCAGACACACATTGCTATCTCCCTCTCTCTCTCTCTCTCTCTCTCTCTCTCTCTCTCTCTCTCTCTCTCTCTCTCTCTCTCTCTCTCTCTCTCTCTCTCTCTCTCTCTCTCTCTCTCTCTCTCTCTCTCTCTCTCTCTATCAAGTGTATGTAATGTCTCATAATGGTCTGGGATTAGGGGGAGGGTGGGGGTGTATATCCTAACAATGGCCAGTGCACACTGGCCTTGTCTGAGCTATCATCCTTTTTGCTGATCGAGGCATTTGAACCACTTTGCTCTCGTGTAAATCTTTTAGCATGAGCAGAATGAAAATTATGTTGAGGACGTAGGTTGGGTGAAGCTTGACGTCTCATCATACGCAGGAAGCCTGATGTGATTCTAACATCAGGAAGTGGCATAGCCCTCTTGCTAAATCAGCAGCAATGTGGTCAAAACAGGAAGTGGTAGGCCTAGTTAGTCAACCTTTCTTTGCAAAAGAGTAGTAGTACGGTAAGTAACACGTAGGCTAACAACACAGAGACATGTTACAGCTGCAGTATCCACAACATATAAGGGCCGGCTGTGTCTCAGGAGGTAGAGCCGCCATCTAATGATCACAAGGTTGGCAGATCAGCGGTTCGAGCCCTGGCTGGCCACATGTCGAAGTGTCCTTGGGCAAGACACTGAACCCCAAATTGCTCTCAGTGAGCCGGCCGGCCGGCGCCTTGCATGGCAGCTTGCTGCCATTGGTGTGTGAATGTGTGTGTGAATGGGTGAATGAGAAGCCGTTATAAAGGCGCTATATAGGTCAGTCCAATTAGGTTAAAAGGTCAAGTGTAAGCTGTAACATGACACTGTCTAAAATGTCATTATGGCTGTGTGTGCCTGAAAGGCCTATGCTGTCTTAGGCCTGGTATCATCATGAATAATACAATTGTTTTCATTTTATTTACACCAATTATGTCTGTCGTTATATAATATAAAATTTGGAGCTCTTTAAAAAAAACATTTTGATATTCTCATGATTCTTAAGTGCTGACTAAACACAACCAGTGCATTGATCAGCATGATATTGATCTAATTCAATGATTTTAAACGGAAAACACTCTAACGTCAAACAATGGACGTTCTGGAGTTGTTGGTAAGTTTTGAGGGGTCGGGAGGTTGTAGTATTAAAAGAAAGTTTAAGGTCATGTTCTCACATGAAAGTCCGAATCAGGACCCGGAGCAAGTAGATGAGTTTGCAACATTGTTGCATAAATTATTTCTCTGATTTGCGTTCTCACAGCCCTTTATGTAAACGAAGTAACATACGCAATCGAAGCAACAGATGTGGTAGTTGATTAGTCAGAACATTTTAAAATTGCCCGTTCGTCCCGCTCTTATCCAGATCAACACGCATGCGCTGTTGTTTTCCTATGGACAGCCTCGATGCGTCGTTTCTAACCGGAGCGAAACCACCCTTTTGAAGCGGAGCATCCGTCGGCTGTTTGCTCCGGGAGCGACTTCGAATACGCGTTCTCACAGCTCCAAACGACGCAGAGCAAAGCGAATTTTATCCTAAACTCCGATTCCAAGTGAAGCAAATGTTCTAGTGAGAACACACCCTTAAAGTGTTGCGCTTGGAGGAGGTGTCTGGAGCTCTCCCTGTATCTGACCTAGTTCACTCTGTGACTGGATCTTTCACCCCCCCAGGCCCTGAGCAGTCACACACAGCCCTGTGTCAGTAATATAGGACAGTGAAACATTTTCTTCTTCTTTTGGCTCTATACTCCAAAACGTTGTATTTTAAATAGTTATAGTTACTATGAGGTTAAAATGTAGATTCCCAACTTGCATTTGATGGTATTTGTGTAGGCCTACATATTGGTTTAATTATTTTTAAATAAAAAACATGTTTTATACATTGCAGCGTTCTTCCCAAATAATATAAGAATGGCACTTTACCACATGACCCATTTGGCTACTACACTGAACAGAAATATAAATGCAACACTTTTGGGTTTTTTGCTCCAATTTTTCACAAGTTGAAATCAAAGACCTAAGACTTTTTCTACACACATAATAAACGAAAAAAAGTCCACTCTAAAATATGCCGTTTTTGTGAACACAATTTGAGAGAAATAGGCCTTTTGTGTACATAGAAAAAATCGTAGGTCTTTTCAACTCATGAAAAGTGTTTCATTTATATTTTGTTCAGTGTAGACTGTTATTTAATCATAGAGTTACTATCCTTGATTCAACAGGTATTGGTCTGGTCTTTAACATGACTTGACTTGGATCTCAATTTGGTTGTTAAGTCGTGACGTGTTTCTGGGTCCAACATTTAATTATATTTGTATAGCGCTTTTCCGTGGCTCAAAGACGCTGACAATATGGGAAAAACGGGAAAGTGCTGTGTCCCTTGTTGTATGAATAGATCCCAGTCAAAAAAACCGATTGAGTTGTCATTCTACCTCTTTAGTACTCTGGTGTGGGGAATTTTTGCGTGACGTCAGACTTAACAACCGATTATGCTCCTAAACCTGTCCTCGTTCCTGTGTCAGACATCCATCTGTGACAGAATGTTAGGGACACACAACGGTTGGATGACTGTTATGTTTGGTTACTCACCGAATGCATCACATTGCAATATTTTGGCTCGACTAGCGAGTGTGTCATTGATTTTCAACGACGCTGACATTTATTTTCTTATTTTTCAGAATAAAGGTTTGAACATTTTGGTCGGTCGCCGACTTTCTTCCTGCTTTCACCAGCTGCTGTCACACATACAGAACCCAGCAGAGAACAGTGTGCAGTTGCTCTACTTTTGTCATCGTCATCGTCGCTTATCCTAAAATAACTCCATACTGCTGACATCGCCCCTCCTCCTCTACCTACCTGCTAGAGAGGTTATGTTACATTGCCGTTGTAGTGGTGTCGGGAGCGGATGTATCGGAGTACGAGTACACGAGCGCAGCGTTGGGTACGAGTGCTGGTATCAGTATCGGAGCATCCCTACTCCCCATGTTGACAGACAGCAATAACAGAGTTACTCCAAAGGCAAACACAAAGTCTAGAATCAATACTAGACATGGACAGCTCTCTTATGCTGCACACATGATGTGATGGAACACATCTGACTCACCAGAAACACCCGTCAAGCCAATTGTCCCGGTAACTTTGATCCCCTGAATTAGGGGGACTATGTATAAAAAGTGTTGTCATTTCGAAAACGGTGAAACCAATGTTGTACACAAATACCCTCGAATAAAAGCTGAGCATCTCTACTTTAACGTCATAGTTAACCTAATTGTTTCACTGAAATGCTCCACTGTCCCGTTACTTACTCACGGCACTGTGTATGTATACGCCACTCACACCAAACCAGCGCACGCAACATGTTCACATGATGAACTACAGTAGCCGGGTTTGTTAGGAGGGTTAAATAAATTCTGTCCATTCTGAACAAATAGCCTAGCCACAATTAGGCTACGTCATGTATATCCTCACCAGGTATTGGTCTGGTCTTTAACATAAATCGACTTGGATCTTGATACGCTCCTAAAGCTGTCCTCATCACTGTGTCAGACGTTCATCTGTGACAGGATGTGGCGGGGACAACGGTTGGATGACTGTTATATTGCCGGTGGAAGACTGTTGGGTGGGACTCAAAGAGTGCGTACGGCTTAATTATTCACTGTGCAAGAGCAGTGAATAATTTAGCAGCCCGGTCTAGTCTTAGGCTACATCATCTTTGGCTTGTATAGCTTTTCCCAATTATTACCAATGAGATGATTTCAGATGCTGTCCCCAAATTCCTCACACAAATGTCTGATATCTCTAGCCTATATCATGTGTGTGTTTGATCGTGTGTTTGTGTGTGTGCGGACACACACGTGTACTGTATGCTTATGTGTGTGTGCCTCTGTGTGGCTAGAGGAAAGCTAACAAGGAAACGAATTACCATAACTCGGAGGCTCAGGTGACATGGCTCAGATACAGTTTCACCTGTTCTTCTAGAGACTCATTTTTCTATTGAGCTTCCAGGTGTTGTGTGTGTGTGTGTGTGTGTGTGTGTGTGTGTGTGTGTGTCTGTGTGTCTGTGTGTCTGTGTGTCTGTGTGTGTGTGTGTGTGTGTGTGTGTGTCTGTGTGTCTGTGTGTGTGTGTGTGTCAGTGTGTGTGTGTCAGTGTGTCTGTGTGTCTGTGTGTGTGTGTGTGTGTGTGTAGCCAAACAGCCTGGTTGATATAACTGCACTGATAATCATGTGTCTGGTAAACTTAGGCCTAAGTTTGTGCATGCCAATCGATGGCATGTATAGTTATTCTTCTAACTGATTTGAAGTGAGCTGAATGTGGACTCCCTTCAACATGAATGAATGAATGAATGAATGAATGGTCTTTATTGTCATTGATATAGTACAGGTACCAAACAACGAAATTTGGGAGGGGGGGCTCCCCTGGTGCTAGGAAAGAAGAAAAAAACAAAAAAAACAAGAAGGGAAAGGAGCTGGTTTACATAAATAAAGGCTATGTACACTATCCACTATACTATACTGTACAGATAAAACACTGTGCTGTACTCTATGCTATGCTATACCTATTCTAACATTTCCTATTTCTCTGCAACCTTATGTACCCTAGGGTTGTCATATTGCACATAGTGTTATTGCACATTCATTTAACGTGTCGCAGTTTGCAGGCTTGAAATGTACACATTTGTGCCTCAGCACTACACCTGATTTTTCAATCCAGCAGCTGCCATCAATCCGTCCAGACTGTCCAGGGCCCAGAACCTAGGTCTTTGCTGTGTTCAGGGCCTGGATGGCCCTGGGGTAGAAGCTGAGCTTCAGTCTGTTTGTCCTTGCGGCCATGGTCCTGTACCGCCTCTTCGAGGGCAGCCGGGCAAAGTGTTCGTACCCAGGGTGGGATGGGTCTCTGGAGATCTTGGAGGCCTTCCTGAGGCAGCGTGTGTTGTACAGCTCTTCCAGAGAGGGGAGGGGGGCGCCGGTGATCTTCTGGGCTGTTCTCACGACTCTCTGTAGCGCATTTCTCTCTGCGGCTGTGCAGCTGGAGAACCAGTTGCAGATGCAGTAGGTGAGGATGCTCTTCACTGCGCAGCGGTAGAAGGCCACCAGTATCTCCTGCTTGTTGTGGTCCTTCCTGAGGACTCTCAGGAAGAAGAGCCGCTGTTGTGCCTTCTTGATGATGGCTGCTGTGTTGTTCTTCCAGGACAGGTCATCCTGTATGTGCACCCCCAGGAATCGGAGGGTTGAGACTAGGGCTGCACGATTAATCGATTTTAAATCGAAATCGCGATTTGAAATGATGCGATTAGCTAATCGCAAAGCCTGCGATTTGCCTGCGATTTGGGATACGTCATACAGCGCGTCGGATTCAACGTCAATGAACGTCAACGTCAATGTCAATGAACGTCAATGTCAATGAACGTCAACGTCAAAGAACGTCAACGTCAATGAACGTCAATGTCAATGAACGCACACGCACAACAACAACATCGCACGTGAAACGCCCACGTTTCGGTAGCTAGCAACATTCATGGTGGATAAATGGCTTCAGCAGAACCAGAAGCAACGTTGGACGATTTAGTCCCGAAGAAAAACAGCACTTCTGTTGTAAGTATTTTGGGTTTAGGACGACTGATGTGCAACAAAAGCAGGTGTTGCGCACGACCTGTCGTGGAACAGTCGCTACATCCAGAGGCAACGCCACAAACCTGTATCAGCACTTGAAAACGTACCACAGGCAGCTCTATGACGAGTGTACAGTCAGAAACGGAGAGTTAAGTGAAAGTCCCGTAGCCCAGTCTAACGTTAAGCAAACAAGAGTTTTAGAGTCGTTTGTGGCTGTTACGCCGTATGAAAAGGGTTTAAAAAACTCATCCAAACGCTGGATAAAAGATAATGTGATTCCATCCCGCACGTACTTTAATCATGCGGCCATCCCAGAAATGTACGCTGAATGTAGGAAGATACTTGAGACGGAGCTGAAAAATGTGGAGTACTATGCAACAACCGATCTGTCGGGCAGGACGACCGAGCCGTATCTCAGTCTCACCGTGCACTTCATACATTACGACGACGAGTTGAAGAGTTGCCGGCAAACGGTATACTTTCCTGCTTTATCTATTTAAATGTTTACAGAAAGGACCTATTCTTTTTTACTGGACATTTTTATTATCACTTGATTGCAGTATGTGCAATATTTAGATGCTGCTCCTTTGCCATAATTAAATAACCTTGTTTGTAGAAAGGTCCTATTTTATTTTCATATTGGATTATTTATTTATTTTTTACACTTGTTGAGAGAAACAAAATGGCAGCTGTTTAAAAAACCCATACATACATATGTTGTTCCAATTCATATCTTTTAAGTTCTCATCCTTGCATTAGAATTAGAGCAGTTAACAGGTTGATGGTATCATGTGGTAATGCTCTCTGAAATTAGCCCATGATAGAAGGTGATAGACAGATTCATCCAATCACCTGCCAAGTATTTTTGAAAGTACCTGCCCTTTTCCAAACAGCTTCCAATGAAGCTTTCCTAGATGGTTGTGTGAAACAAACCATCTGAGTCAGGTTAGTAATGCTCCATCACATGTTTCAATCTGAAGCTTGACTTTAAAGCAACCCAACTTTAAAGCAACCGAATGTAAGTTTAGTTCTTTCACTCGTAGCTCGGGCTGTGGGGATGCTAGAGGAGGGAGCCAATTCTCCTCAGTCCCCTGAAGACGTACAAACAAACTGCACGTTGATACGACCTTCCTAGCCGGAGATATGGCCACACTTTACAAAAACGTCTGTTGGGTGGCTTTAGAAATAAATAATCGCAAATTAAATCGCAATCGCAATATCTGTCCAAATAATCGCAATTCGATTTTTTCCCCCAAATCGTGCAGCCCTAGTTGAGACTCTCTCCACGCTCTCCCCGTCGATGAGCAGGGGCTGGACCTCAGATTTTTTCCTCCTGAAGTCCACGATGATTTCCTGGGTCTTTGACTGGTTCAGCAGCAGGTTGTTAACCTTGCACAGCTTGCTCAGCTGCTCTACCTCATCCCTGTACATCAGGGGGGGGTTGGCGTGAACAGGCCATGGATGATAGTATGAGATGGATGTGAATGAGTATGAGAGGTTTCTGCCTGTGTCTGTGAAAAAGCTGTTTCCCAACCCCAGGGGAGCAGAGCCCTGCACAGAAAGGGCGGAAATCGAGCCAGGAAACAGTCCTCCTAACACACACACACACATACACACATCGCTCACACACCGCTCACACACCGCAAGAGAACCCCCACACACTCTAAAGAATACACTTTCAGACCTTCGTAGTCGAACACCCGTTGCGCTAGTGCAAGCAGGGTTGTTTTGCAGACACAGAGCCCAACCGACACATGATGACGTAGCCTTGCTTGAACATATCGACTCCCAGATCTAATACTTATCGTGGGGTTTTTATTTCTATAAGCTCAGTGAGCTCTCCTAGTCTTGCAGTGGGCGGGGGAACCTGGGTTCATTAACCAGGAGTAGAACTGCTCGCTGCTTGCTCTCTCGCTCCTCTCCTCCTCTCCTCCTCTCCTCCTCTCCTCCTCCTCCTCCTCTCCTCTCCTCCTCCTCCTCCTCCTCTCCTCCTCTCCTCCTCCTCCTCTTTGGAGTCCTGGTGACACTCTGCTGTCCTTGTCCTAGATCTGCTGTGGTGACACATTACTCAGCACGTGTCCCAGTCTGAAAAGAAAGTTGGATATCTGGATCTTCTCTGATACAGTACAGTGTCACTGGGGCGGCTGTGGTTCAGGAGGTAGAACCGGCATCTAATCATCGCAAGGTTGGCAGATCGGCGGTTCGAGCCCCGGCTGGCCACATGTCGAGGTGTCCTTGGGCAAGACACTGAACCCCAAAATTGCACCCAGTGAGCGGGCCGGAGCCTTGCATGGTAGCTTGGCCGCCATTGGTGTGTGAATGTGTGTGTGTGAATGGGTGAATGAGAGGCCGTTGTAAAGCGCTTTGGATAAAGGCGCTATATAAGTGCTGTCCACTCCAAGGAGGCCACACCCCCCGGAGGGGACAATGGTATAAATCTCTCATAATGTCACCAATTTTGTTTTTCAATACAGGTCCATCTCTGTTACTATCAGAATCCATACAAAGGTTGTGCTGAAGGATTTTGTTGAGTGGCATCAGATGTTGCGTTTGGTGTAGATCTTGGATCACCTGGGTGCTTTTTAAAAGTAGTTCTCGATAATCGGACACAGCCAGAACGCATGAGACACCGTGGGTGTCTGCTAGGCAAAATGGACACATAGGCAATTCAAGGCGATTCAAGTCCCTTTTCAAAACAGCCTTCTATTTGTATAATGGAATCTGTGTAGAGTCTATTGAATCCGATTAAAATGTTTTGCATTGTGTAATGTTCTGTGAATGTTGGTGAATATTTGTCTAATTTTATCTTGGTCTGTGTCAAAATCATTGGTCTATTTTGTCTAGGGAGGATAGTGTGTCACTGACTTCTGATAGTTTTTGGGATAATATTTATATTTCTCAAATATGTATTGTCTATTAGAAATGGGCTTAGCTCTGAAACAGAGCGTAAATTACCTTTTAGTAGTTTCTTTATTTGAAAATATTATCCTTTGTTGTACAGTTGTATATTATATGTTAGCTACTGTAGGTGGACAGAGTTGGCTAGCTCTCTCCTAACTAAGTCCAGGTATTTTCATTCGCTGGCAGTAAAAAGTTCAACACAGCAACTTTTGGGCATTTTAATTAGGAACATAATGGTAGGTTATCACATGTTGAAAAACAGACAGTTTCAGTTCAAGCCTTATGTCCCTCTGGGAATGTTGGGCGCGGGGGGGAGGGGTGCATGGTTGTGACAAAAGAACTGCCTGAATGTACCGACCGTATGTGTTGTGTGTTTCTAATTGAGTTAACCCCTTTATCTCTCTTGGGGGGTGCCAGGCGAGGGCTCAACCCACCCCACAGAGTGAAGTCCATCTCCATGACAACCTTCACGCTACAGGAAATCGAATTCCTACAGAAACATGGAAATGAGGTAGGCATAGCCACACTCCCACCTCTCTAGATGGACCTGCCTGGTCTCTGTTCACCCTTTTCACACATACCTTCTTGTCAGTCCAAGGAGTGCTGAATCCTTGCCTTGACACATTCTTAGTTCTAAACTATCCTATATGCCTATGCTACCAGTACTGTTCTAAACTATCCTATATGCCTATGCTATCAGTACTGTTCTAAACTATCCTATATGCCTATGCTATCAGTACTGTTCTAAACTATCCTATATGCCTATGCTATCAGTACTGTTCTAAACTATCCTATATGCCCATGCTATCAGTACTGTTCTAAACTATCCTATATGCCTATGCTATCAGTACTGTTCTAAACTATCCTATATGCCCATGCTATCAGTACTGTTCTAAACTATCCTATATGTCTATGCTATCAGTACTGTTCTAAACTATCCTATATGCCTATGCTATCAGTACTGTTCTAAACTATCCTATATGCCCATGCTATCAGTACTGTTCTAAACTATCCTATATGCCTATGCACAGCCTCACCTTGTCCCTTTCTTTAGCATTCCTCGGTTTTCTTAATCCTTTAAAGCAGGGGTCGGCAATTAGGTTTGGCCTCGGGCCAAATTTTTTTTGAGCCACTAGATGGCGGGCCAGAACATAATCAAAGGCTAATTTAAGTAATTGATTGTTAAAAAATGTGACACGTTCTAATGCTTTGACTTTTCTTTCGAAAAATGTACACATCGCTAGTCAACTAACACAGCTTGTTTTGTGAGCCTGCTAACAATGTAAAGTAGTGTTCTAGTTAACTAGGTAGCAGTCCAATCCATTACGTTGCAGTATTAGGCTTGACTAGCAAGTTTGTGTTGTGATTCTCAACAACGTTGAAACGTAGTTTCACCCTTTTCCATAGTTTTGAATAATAAATATGTGGACTGACGATGTATCGCAGCCTAACTTATTCTAATAATTATTTAACATCGTTTTATTCTGAATTATTCCCCCCTCCTCCCAGACAAGGTCACATTATTTATTATTGGATTGGTTGTTTGCGTGCCGGGTGAAGTTAGCTAAACAGTTAACCTGCTAGCAAGAGAAACATCATGTCACTCTCCAAAGGTCTAAAGAGGAAAGTTGACGGTGGAAACAGGGCATTTAAAGAGGAATGGACAGCGAACTATACGTTCATCCTACCTGGTTTCATCAATGCAGAGCCGTTGTGAGACTCACATCTTCCGTGCTCACGATGTTCCCTTTCTATACAAGTCGTCCTTTTCGTCAATGAATGTGATAAAGACGCACGAGAGGAATCGATTGATGCATAAAAATAAAAATAAACTGCCTGCGGATTAAAGTGACGTCAATATCACCAGATATCAAGCAAATAGTGACCGATGGGAGATGCCACTTTTCACATTAAGTGAGTACCAAGCCTGTCGTTATTGTATTTAATAACCTAATTGTATTTTGTATATTTTGAATGAATGGCTCATTGTACTTATTATCCCTAATAGCGCGTTTGCTCTGTCGTTTCAGGAGCATAGGCCTACCACCACTTTGCGCTGATTTTGTTGTCAATGTTTTTCACAAAATTAAACAGAATTTGCTTTGTTACTGTTCATATGTGTGTTGCAGTCACATACGTAAACATTACGTTTGAATGATTTAATGAGCTGATGTTATTTTTTTCAAACCACACACCGCATGTTGGCTATTTCAGCACCACGCCTTGTCCACCTACTTATGATTCACTATGAGGGGTTCAGCGTCAGTGCGCTTCGGTGCACCCCGCTTCCTGATTGTCTGTCCCTGTGTCATTCACTCTCAACATGGATACAAGTACAATACGCATTATTCAGGTGGAGGTAGATTCTCTATTCGGACATTATAGGCGCGGTGTTGGACTGTCGGTCCGATATTGTAAAAAAAATAAAAAAAATAAAATAAATATTTAATATAAGTGGATTCTCAAAATAATCTGCTGGGCCAAATATTATTGGTGACGGGCCAGCAATGGCCCACGGGCCGCCTATTGCCGACCCCTGCTTTAAAGGATTCATGTGTTTGCTGAGAATGGTGTGGTGCCATGAGGCAGAGATGAGCTAACCGTTCCAGCTCTCATGCCTTTCACATGGGAATGTTATTTATTTAGTTCTCTCTGGCACACACACACACACACACACACACACACACACACACATATATATACACACACACACACACACACACACACACACACACACTTGATTCTGCCAAATTGTATTTTGAATGTCAGTTAATGTGCAACTAGAAATCTATGTGGTACAAATCCAAGGGATTTGTTGATGCTGTTTGGTATGTGTGTGTCAGAGGGCACTGCAGTTCTACTGCATCTCTGCTGCATGTCTGCTGCATTTCTACTGTATGTTTGCTGTATTACATACACCGCTTACCAGCAATAACTTGGAGTATACTAGAGTGTTAATCCTTGATGATACTGCACTTTTTGTTGGGTGTATTCATGTCGGCCATGAAGGCATTAGTGGTTGAAGAGACAGTTCAGTGTCTGTGTTTCCCTATGTCTTTTTAGCACTGAGGTGTAGCTGCTCCCAATCTCAGAAGTCCAAAGAAACCCTGGAATGTTCCAGAAAGTGCCACATTCTAATGCTCTCCTGGCCTCTAGGTGTTGAAGTCTTTCATGTTTAGTTTTTTTTCACTTTAAAGTTAATAATAATAATAATAATTCATTGTGTTTATATGGCACTTTTCCGGGGCTCAAAGACGCTGACAATATGGGGGAAACTGAAAACACAGAAACAACAAGCAACAGATAACATGAGCACATAGAACACAGAGTTAACGAACAGGCACAGGGAACAATTAACACAGCAATGTCCAGGGGGGGAGGGGGTGGCAGGGTTAGGGGAGATGGTTAGGGGTAGGGAAGTTGAATGACATCATCAAATTGACCTGTCTCTTATTCCTTTGTCCCGTCCCCTGTCTCTTATAGGTGTGCAAACAGATATGGCTGGGACTGTACGACGATAGAACCGCCTCTATACCCGACTTTAAAGAACCACAGAAAGTGAAAGAGTTCCTTCAAGAGAAATACGAGAAGAAGAGATGGTAAGTGACTGCACTCAGGTGACTGGAATAAGAATTCTCCATGCTTGTCCAGTAATAGCTTCTGTAATGTTCTCTCCCTCCCTCTCTTTTCCTGAGAATACTTTAACAGCTCACTGCAGTCCAACCCTCAAGCGAGACACTTTGCATCACTACAACACTCACATGTAGACTACGGATGCAAATTAGCTCACAGCTAAATCCAGCATATTTACTGTCACCATACTTTGTATAAGTGACTGTTCATTATGTGCACTATCCTGACTAAATAAAGATCTCTCTGTCTCTCTCTCTCTCTCTGTCTCTCTCTCTCTCTCTCTCTCTGTCTCTGTCTCTTTCTCTGTGTCTCTCTCTC